>NC_047511.1:18071330-18386011 GCF_902827115.2 Pseudochaenichthys georgianus | reverse complement strand
CGATTTAACTGTATACAGTTGGGTCGAAAAGCAAACTGCATGCAGTTTGCTTTTGGAACTGGGACAAGAAAAACAGCGGAGAAGTAACGGGGCAGAAACCCTCCTTTTTACGCAGCGGTCCAGACATAGACATCAAACGGCGACACATATTCACTTGCCAGTTACTTTGTCATTAGGGCAGGGATATCTAGATACTTTCCAATGTTTGACATCATGAATTGTGCTACTTCTAAAGCAAGGAGCGATGTTTTCAAATCTGTAATCAAAAATCTCCTCAAATCTAGATCCCTCCGCTTCGCGTCGGGCTCCTGATCAGCCTGTCGTGTTCTTTTCCCCATAATGACCGCGTCGCAGCACATTATCCCTTACTTAATCACCATTCGAACTAGGTCCAAAATATGCCATTTCTTTATGTATATTGTTGTTGGAATGGAAAGATAAATGAAAGAAGGCGGATATATCCATTTAACATACAGGGGGGGGGGGGGGGGGGCGGCGGCGGCTAGTGGAGTACTTCGTGACCACAGAGTGTGAACGTTGTGATCAGCTGTTTTAGCGCAGTTCTCCAGTGAAGGGGGGGGGGGGAGTCTCCCTCCGCAGCCGGTTGGCGTAGTTTTGGCACAAGTCCGTTGTCCAGACCGACGTTAACAGCAGCCCTGTCTGTGCACACGGAGACCGACTCTGTCGTCCGGTGATCGAACCGCCTTCTGGAAAAGCTTCACAAGTACGTCGGTACGCAAATACGCTTTGTGAACAAGTGACGGTATGCATTCAGATTACACACATAACCTGCGTACCAGTTATGTGCACCCTTGTACTACAGCAAAAGTATTCTTCGTCGGGACTTCCTGCACAAACACCACACGGTTATCAAAGATGTTCTATTGAGAAGATGACAAAAGTTTTCAAAACTGTGGCTATAACAGCTCCTGGTGTTCCAGTTTCCGCAATATCCAGCAACTTCGCACAGCCATTGAAGAGGAGTGGACCAACATTCCACAGGCCACAATCAACAACCTGATCAACTCTATGCGAAGGAGATGTGTTGCACTGCGTGAGGCAAATGGTGGTCACACCAGATACTGACTGGTTTTCGGACCCCCCCAGACCACCCCAATAAAGCAAAACTGCACGTTTCAGAGTGGCCTTTTATTGTGGCCAGCCTAAGGCACACCTGTGCCATAATCATGCTGTCTAATCAGCATCTTGATATGCCACACTTGTGAGGTGGAATGGATTATCTCGGCAAAGGAGAAGTACTCACTATCACAGATTTTTTCAGATTTGTGAACAATATTTGAGAGAAATGGTTATTTTGTGTATATAGACAATGTTTTACATCTTTGAGTTCATCTCATGAAAAATGGGAGCAAAAACAAAAGTTTTGCATTTATATTTTTGTTCAGTGTATACAAAACATGTATCTGAAGTGTTTGGCTCGAAATACGAAACAGAGCATGCATTGTAGCATCCCATAAACCCCTCTGTTTCAGCCCTGTTTCAAAAGTGCTGATTCTCTGTCTGTAACTTTAGATGAAAATAAGGAGCCACTCCCCTCGCCCCTCTGAGAGATATTTGGTTAAAAGGAACACAATGGTGCTCTAGGAGGAGATTCAGGTGATAAGGTGGCAGGTGTTACCTTGGTTGGTTATTGGCTAATGGTTACACAAGCCAAAAAAAACCTTATGACATCATAAAGAGGCCAAAATCTGATCAGCCAACACACTCTCACTCTAAGCGTCCAATAGCGACGTTTGGTCAGTGTCCGTGGCGTCCAATTGTGACGCTCCTAGGCTCCTTCAGCGTCATAAAGGGACGCAAATAGCTTTCAACTGATTGCAATGTATTCCCATCTGCGTCGGGATTTGACGCTCATGGAAGCACGGCATTCGTTTATGTCGGCTGCCCTTAAAGGTAATGTGAGCGTCCATTCCCAGGAGTAAAGGATGGCAGAAGACACTACACTACCCAGAATCCCCAGCTATCGTTTGGACTACACCATGTGCTCTTGACAAACCCCGTGATAGTCCTCAAGCTCTGTGATTGGAGAGTGTGCTCCGAGGGTTAAGCCGATTCTCGAACAGCACTTGAAATGGGATGGAACCACGGCAGACTGTCCAAAACTGGATTTGAACGTTTAGTATAATCACAAATTCTGTGTTTATATTCAACAATTCTGTGTTCTTTATTTATTGATTGTTCAATACCTGACAAGGCCGGAGATGAATATCTACATACATCTTATAAGAGTATAATACATTATGTATAATATCAGTTAAAATAAGTGCTTCAACATAGTTAACATTGCTGGAGGTATGCACAAATATTGATAGATGTCTTGTAATGCACTATTGAGGAACCTGCAACCCAAGTTTTTCATTCAGTGCAGAACTACACCACAGTTGTGTAGGCCTATATGATATGTCAATAAACCTTAGAAAATCTTGAAATCTTGAAAGGGATGTGCAAAATAGTCATTACATACAGTCTTTAATTAACAATTAGTAGAGAATAACGAGTAATGAATATACTTTATAGGGATCGTATTAATATCTAATAATAAAAATAATTAAATTCAATAACATGCTTTAACCACCAGGTGTCCCTTTATATCAGCTGTGCACCTTTATGGTGTAAATACAGCCTATCTACCAATTGGATCAAATATAAAAGTGAGCCGAATTAGTGTTGATACTGCAAGGAGACGTATTGTGTGAAAAGAAATGTAAGATGTTGTTTAATGGCTGATATATTTATGATCCACGTCACGTTTTCAGTTCCTCATGTTTGTCTTCTCATCAGGGCTCTATAAATACAGAACTACGGCAGATATGTAATATGTAATGCAGCCGAACCGTGTATTACAATGCCGTTATGTGATGACTTTCAAAGAGAAAAGCAAGCACACTCGGAATAAGGTATTATTATTATTTCGGTCTGTTTCCGGTATTTGTTAATGACGATGTGCTGTGAGATGTGAGCCTGGAATTGCACAGGGGGAAATAACGTAGGCTATCTTTAGATGCGGATTTTGTTAAACTAATATGTTTAGGCTGTGGACCAACACTATACATTGAGGGGGAAGGGGGTAGCAATAAAGATAACACCATTAAACAGTTACACAACATAACAGAAATAATATCGATAGCAGCGTCCCTAGCAACCACCTTGGTAACAATGAAAACGTCGCGATTTCCTGAAGTAATCTTCGTAATAACTAGCAAACTAAAGATCATGTACATCCACTGCACACATAATCTGAAATAACAACTCATATTTCTCGCATCAAATGACATCAAAACGCATTTTAATGGCCAAACTAACTTTAAAATAGGCATTTTCTACCGAGAATAAAACGAATTTCGGCCATGTTTTCTTTTTCTGCAGGGAGAAATTTGAAGATCATGTGACATAGACGCCAGCCATCGGAATGAATGGTGAAAAAAACGGGGTTTGTCAAACAGAGCACATGGTGTAGCCCAAACGATAGCTGGGGATTCTGGGTAGTGTAGTGTCTTCTGCCATCCTTTACTCAGAAAAAATATTTGTTTCTCCGAATCGAAGGGGAAAAATACAAAAGCATTGCACACAATTTAAACCAATCAATGTTGTGTAATTAACAAGGATAATCTGGTGTTTTTTAGTCGATGAGTAGTGCAGATATCACTGTAAAATCAATCGACAGTAAGAGGAATACTTACTTCCGGGTGTAAATTTCCGTTATCCAATGGGAATGGACGCTCACATTGCCTTTAAGGGCAGCCGGCATAAACGAATGCCGTGCTTCCATGAGCGTCAAATCCCGACGCAGATGGGAATACATTGCAATCAGTTGAAAGCTATTTGCGTCCCTTTATGACGCTGAAGGAGCCTAGGAGCGTCACAATTGGATGCCACGGACACTGACCAAACATCGCTATTGGACGCTTAGGGAGTGAGAGTGTGTTGGATCAGCTCATTTTCAGACAGGTTTTTATAAAAATGGATCAGGACAGAAAGAGTGAATCTTTTTTCCTTAAACTTTCAGAATCTCTTTACACAGAGGGGACACACATTTATGTATAACAGAGAGGAAAAAGTGGATTTTACATAATAGGTGACCTTCAGGTAATATATTTGTTCCAAGTGTACAATACTTAAAACTCAGTTATTCTGTTTCTCGTGAAATTATTAAATGTTGTGTATGCAATAATTCAGTTAGCTAATACAGTTTGAGACAAATGTAATTACGACGAACACGGTTTCTTCAACATAATGAGGAAACATTTATCAACAACTTATCTGCAAATCACAAAAGTTCTCAGGATCATCATTTACATAAATAACACATGTTCCTATGTTGTCCGTTTTTCAAATACAATCTTGGCTTATATCAACCAAAGCATAATTTATGTTTTATTTGGTTATCATTTGCAGCCCTTGGTTATGGTTAGGGAAAAGTTGGAGTCAGGGTTAAATGTTGAACTTAAAGCAAGCTCCATACATCTCTAACCTTAAACAGGAATGTTTTTGCCTTGACCTAACGGCAGGTTGCCTTTGATAAAGTCCTAAGCTTTATATGTCCATCCTCTACTCTGACCAACTAGTGCTGTAGTACTACTGTACAATAACACAGGACTGTGTTCTTCTACCCCAAAAAAGGATAAAACTGATTAATTGTATATATCTTGTGTGATTTTCAGAAGACAGGGTTGGTGTTACTCAGTTGGTTCTTGGCATACTTAGCTTAATTTAACATTGTTGGTGACCAGAGTTACACAATAGGCTAACTGTAGCTTGGATATGCTTTCATCTAAACATGATCCCAAACATTAAAGCCGCACAAGCTACAGAGATACTTGTTTGGATTGTGATGGGTTGGTTGTTTTTCCCAACAACTGTTGGATGCCTGATGGAGATTATTGATAGTAAAAAAGATGTAAAGAAGGGTCAAGGATAGCTCAGTAATGTTCTCCTTTTCAGTTTCAAGTTCATCTTAAAAAAAGCATCAGCATCTTGATGGTCTCTTAATGTATTATAGGTACCATTGTTTTATTTTTGCGTCAGTTAGCTTTAGGATTTCTCTGTTCTGTTAGAATCATATTTTTCACCGTAGTTTCGCAAATAAATATTTTCATATGAGTTGGAGTTTAAATGAGGCAGTTGTCACTGAGTGGCTGCAGTGTGCTGCCAAGTCACCAGAGTTTAATTACCAGGCACAGCAGGGAGCATTGTTTCACTTTGAAACACACTTTGGACAAATCTGCATTCCAGTAAATTGGAGATACCTCAAGTATTTGAGGAAATTGTCATTAAGTGTGCATCTAAATTGATCCAAGGGTTTCAACTTGTGCCTGCGGGAAAATGCTGAGAAGTGCCTGTTAGAGATGCTTGAAAAGTAGCCATTACAAAGCAGGAGTGTCGGAGAGAGAGAGGGAATGAAAAGGAGAACATGTGAGTTACAGAATGTAAGGCGAGGACAAATAAAAAAGGAGAGCAGGAAGGTTAGGAATGTAGTCGGAATAATGAAAAGGGAAAATGCTAATCTCTTCATGCTGAGGAGCAACTCAGTCAGATGTTAAGCATTTTCTTATTTAACTAGTGGTACAAACTAGGGATGTGCATCTCCATCACTGAGGCCGATGTGATGCACATCTCGATACATTGCCAATGATACGATACATTAACGATACATTTGAAACACCAGGCGAAGCGATACGATTCACCCCTGTTGCGATACAGTTTCATACGATTTGATTCAACATTATGCAATTCAGGGCGATAGGATGCGATTCAACAGGATGCAAAATAATGATACTTCAATATGGTACGACAGAGGATTTTGGTTTTATTCCTTATATGCAGCAAATCATAAATTAACAAAAAGTGCTTTACATATTTGGTTCTCACTACTAGTACTGCGCAACCCATCATGTTTCCTTTTTACCTTTTGTACCTTTAAAAACTCTCCAGAGTAGGCTACAGTACAATTGTATAACACCTCACAGTTAAACAAATTAAGGATGCATTGTCCATGATTAACAATGTGCAAATAAAAACTACCATAGTGCAATGCCCATACAGTTGCCAGCCTGATGTGCTTAACATTCATTCATAGGATAACTCACCAGTGAGCAGATAACCTTTCACAAACAGGTATTTCATAACTGCTTACAATTATAAGGAAGACATTTAAACTATTATTGGCAGTCACAGGCTGCTGTAAACTAAACACCGCTCTCTCTGACAGAACACCTCACTGAGTGATTGAACTTTCAGGTTTCTCTTTTCAGCCGCAGACCCCATGTCGCCTCTTTATGTGCGTTGCTAAGTTCCTCGTACTACTTGTGTACTTTAAAGCGTCTCGGCATCGTTTACAATTTGCGAGCGATTTTTCAAGTTGACCGTCTTTCTTGAAAAATCCGAAGCGTTGCCAAACGTTTGATTTGTTGGTATTTTTCGGTGCGTTGTGTTTCTCTTTCTCCTCGACTTCCATGTGTGTTGATAACTGAGACTCTTTGCCTCCGTAGTGCGAAGCAAAGATCAAAGATCATCTCTGCTGAGTGCTGACAGGATGAGAGGATATTATATCAATCAATCAATGTTTATTTATATAGCCCAATATCACAAATGTTACATTTGTCTCAGTGGTCTTCACAGTGTGTACAGAATATCAGTATGACAATACGACACCCTCTGTCCTTAGACCCTCACATCGTACAAGGAAAAACTTCCAAAGAAAACCCAGTTTAAAGGGAAAAATGGGAGAAACCTCAGGGAGAGCAACAGAGGAGGGATCCCTCTCCCAGGACGGACAGACGTGCAATAGATGCCGTGTGTAAATTGAAAAGATAATACATTTGCAACATAGGTAGTCCAAATGTTTGGAAATGCATGTGTGTATAATAGGAAGATGAATCCACGAGGATATCCATCCAGGACCTATGATCCAGGACCACAGCCACGACTCAAGATCCAGCGCTCGCGATCCAGGACACAGGACCGCAGGATCATCCATGACTCCGGATCCCAGCGTATATAGACACCAAAAAGAAAGACATTTGGGGAAGCTGGGTTAATCGGAACATGAGAGTACACGGGTATAGACAGAGAGAAGGAAGAAGTAAGATGTCCCCCGACAAACTAAGCCTATATCAGCAAAACTAGGGGCTGAATCTAATCAGCCCTAACTATAAGCTTTATCAAAAAGGAAGGTCTTAAGCGCACTCTTAAAAACGGATAGGGTGTCTGCCGCCCGAACACAAACTGGAAGCTGATTCCACAAATGTGGAGCTTGATAAGAAAAGGCTCTGGCTCCCATTGTACTTTTAAAGATTCTAGGAACAACCAACAACCCTGCATTCTTGGAACGCAATGCCCTAGTAGGACAGTAGGGTATAATGAGTTCTTTAAGGTAAGATGGCGCCTGCCCATTAAGGGCTTTGTAGGCGAGAAGAAGAATTTTAAATTCTATCCTGTGTTCTATAGGGAGCCAGTGTAAGGCAGCCAGAACAGGAGTAATGTGGTCCCTTTTCCTAACGCTGGTTAGTACACGAGCCGCAGCATTTTGAATCAGCTGAAGCGACTTGATTGACTTCTTGGTACTCCCTGATAATAAAGAGTTACAATAATCCAGCCTAGAAGTAACAAATGCATGGACTAGTTTCTCTGCATCGTTTTGAGGCAAGATATGCCTGATTTTTGCAATGTTACGTAGATGGAAGTAGGCGGTCCTTGAAATTGATTTTATGTGGGCGTTAAAGGATAAATCCTGATCAAATATAACACCAAGATTCCTTACAGTCTCACTGGAGGCCAAATTAATGCCATCCATAGTTAGTATGTCTTTAGATAATTTGTTTCGTAGATTCTTCGGGCCAAGTACAATAACTTCAGTTTTGGTCGTGTTTAACATCAAAAAGTTTAAGGTCATCCACGTTTTAAGTCCTTAAGGCAGTCTTGAATTTTATTTAGATGATTAATTTCATCAGGCTTGATTGATAAATATAGTTGAGTATCATCCGCATAGCAATGAAAGTTTACAGAATGATTCCTTATAATATTGCCTAACGGAAGCATATATAATGTGAACAAAATAGGTCCGAGCACTGAGCCCTGTGGCACTCCATGGCTAACTTTGGTTTGCGTGGAAGATTCATCGTTAACACGTACAAACTGAGAGCGTTCAGATATATAGGACCTAAACCAGCCTAAAGCAGTTCCCTGTATGCCAACTAAGTGCTCTAGTCTTTGCAATAGGATATCATGGTCGATAGTATCAAATGCAGCACTAAGATCGAGCAAAACAAGAATAGAGACAAGTCCCTTGTCTGAGGCTATTAGAATATCATTTGTGACTTTAACCAGAGCTGTCTCTGTGCTATGATGTGTTCTAAAGCCAGACTGAAAATCTTCAAATAAATCATTGTTTTTTAAGTAATCACACAACTGTTTTGCGACCGCTTTCTCAAGAATTTTTGAGAGGAACGGAAGATTAGAAATAGGTCTATAGTTGGCTAAAACCTCTGGATCGAGGTTGTGCTTTTTAAGAAGCGGTTTTATCACTGCTACTTTGAATGATTGTGGAACATAGCCTGATAATAAAGACATATTCATAATATTTAATAAAGAAGTGCTAATTAATGGAAAAACTTCCTTCAACAGCTTAGTTGGAATTGGGTCTAACATACACGTTGATGGTTTAGAAGAGAGAATCATTGAATGTAATTGTTCAAGGTTAATGGCTGAAAAGCATTCTAGTTTACTATCTAGTGTAATATTAGAACTTACGATTCCGGGAGCTGTTGATAACACTATACTGGTCGAAGGCAAGAGGTCATTAATTTTGTTTCTAAGAGTAACAATTTTATCGTTAAAAAAGCACATAAAATCATTACTACTGAGTGCTAAGGGAATAGAAGGCTCAATCGAGCTGTGGCTCTCTGTCAGCCTGGCTACAGTGCTGAAAAGAAATCTTGCATTATTCTTATTCTCATCTATTAATGAAGAGTAGTAGGCTGCTCTCGCTTTACGCAGTGCTTTCTTATATTCATTGAGAGTAATATGCCAAATTAAACGAGATTCTTCAAGTTTAGTGGAACGCCATATCCTTTCAAGTTGTCTAGACTTTTGCTTTATTTTGCGGGTTTCGGCATTATGCCATGGAGCTAATCTATGTTGTTTTATTTTCTTCTTTTTCAAAGGAGCAACAGAATCTAATTTTATTCGCAGCGCATCTATAGCACTATCAACAACATGATCAATTTGGGGTGGTGTACATTTTGTATAAGTTTCCTCCCCTACATGCAGACATGCTATCGAGTTAAGTATTGGTTGAATCTCTTCCTTAAATGTGGCTATAGCACTAACAGATAGGTTTCTGCTGCAAGAGCTTTTGACTAATGCTTTGTAGTCTAGTAACAGTACTTCAAAAGTTACTAAGAAATGGTCGGATAAAGCAGGATTATGCGGTTCGACTAATAGTTGCTCAATTTCAATACCATAAGTCAGAACAAGGTCGAGAGTGTGATTATAACAGTGGGTTGGTTTATTTACACTCTGACAGAAACCAACAGAATCTAATATAGAGTTAAATGCAACAGTAAGGCTATTTTTATCATCGTCAACATGAATATTAAAGTCACCTACGATAATTACTTTGTCTGTTTTAAGAACCAAAGTTGATAAAAACTCAGAGAATTCTGATAAGAATTCTGAATAAGGACCTGGTGCACGATACACTGTAACAAATAAGATTGGCTGCAAAGTTTTCCAGGTCGGATGCGTAAGACTAAAAACGAGGCTTTCAAAAGAGGTATAATTACATTTTGGTTTAGTATTGATAAGTAAACTTGAGTCAAAGATTGCTGCAACTCCACCTCCTCGGCCCGTGCCTCGAGCAATATGAGTGTTGACATGGCTGGGTGGAGTGGCCTCATTTATGCTGACATATTCTTCATGTCTCAACCAAGTTTCAGTGAGACAGCATATATCAATATTATAATCTGATATTAAATCATTTACCAATATTGCTTTAGATGCTAGAGATCTTATGTTTAAGAGACCACATTTAATCTTCCTGTTTTGTTGCACTGTAGTAGTTGTTACATTTACTTTTATTAGGTTATTATGTATGACACCTCTATTAGGTTTTACCTTAAATTGTCCTTGGGCAGACACACACACCGCTAATATTGGGTATTTTATTGGGTTCGGGATTCCTATGGGTGACTGCCTAGGAGAGAGCGCAGAGAAGCGTGTAAGACTGCGACTCTGCCTCCTGGTCTCAACTCCAGTTTGTCATGGATTACGTCCACATAGCCCTGAAATGTTTGCCGAAATGAGATCTGCACCTTTCAAAGTAGGGTGAATGCTGTCTCTCTTAATCAGACCAGGTTTTCCCCAGAAGGCTGTCCAATTATTTACGAAGCCCACATTGTTTGCTGGGCACCACCAAGACAACCAGCGCTGAAATGATGACATGCGGCTATACATGTCATCATTGATCAGATTGGGGAGGGGACCATAGGAATGAATCGTTTTTGTACCGATGAAAAGACTGTAGCAATCGATGCATCGCGAGTTCAACCGAAACTGTAGCCGATATGCACTCGCATCTTGAACGTTTATGCCGGTGCACCGATGCGAATCGGTGAATCTTAACATCCCTAGTAACACACACACGCACACACAAACATCAAGATACAAATTATAAATGTAGAATAACCAACTGAATATACACAGACACAAAGAACAAGTACCCTTATCAACATGTTTCGACATTCATAACCACAATGTTGCTGCATCATGCATGCAACACACAAACACAGTAACTCCACATATTTCTGGTTAGAAAGTGCTCTGATTGTTAATTCACTGCAAGGAAATTAACCAAACAACGGACGGAAGGATAGATGGATTCCAACAATCTCTCTAGCAACACTAGGAGGAGCATTAGTTTGAATTGGTTTTGGATAACTAAAAACTATGACTACATTTGATTTTATATTTATAAGGTTCCTCAAATATATGCCATTCTGCAGGTTTCGTTTCCTTCATAACAATAATGTCTATTGAGGTTTGTTGGTGAAGTGTTTAATCAGCAAGCTAATGTGGCTTTTTGGAGAGTGGAGGATGAAGAAGTGGAACGAGCCACATTGATGACACCCATTGGTCTGTGGATTACATTTTGAAGCCATTCCTGTCCTTGTTTCTGGATGTAGCCATCTTGTTTTTAGAACCAGAAGTGACAGGAGTTATTACCAGGCCCGGCGGCAGACATACGTCTCTGGTCGGGCATTTGATATACCAGGGCGGGCCCACCCGAAACTTACATTTCCCGGGTAATCTGAATTGTCAACGGGGGGGGTGGGGGGGTTTAGGTTGCCATAAGGCTATTAACGGTCTTATTATAGGCTACATCCTTTGGTTGGTTTTGTGGCACATTTGTAACGCTGTGCCAACCTGGGCAAGCACGCAGGCAAACGTGAGGAGCGCACACAGGGTGGAGATGTGGGGTGAGGTTGAGCGATGGAGAGAAAGGGAGAGGGAGAGAGAGAGAGAGATTGAGCGAGGCAGATAGCGTGTGCAGCGGTCTGCTTGCGCACAGAGCCGGAGTTTGTGAGAGAGCCGACTTGAGAGTCAATTTCTCTTCAAAATATAATTGATTGCCAGCCTCCCTTGTCCCTGGCTGGCTTGCTAGCTCGTTGGTAATGTAACTGATTTCTTCTAATGTGCCTGCATCTGGCGCTGAGTTGCCATATTCCTTTCATGAACCACTTCCTGATATCCATTGTTGCAGATAGATATAAATGATAATAGCCAAACTAACCTAGCAAGAGTAAACTGACAGGCTGCTGTGCCGCATCTCACTCAAAAACCCACACGACTCAACCCAGCGAAAAACCAGTTTTGCGCGCAGCCTTTCATTCAGAATTTCATAGCAAAATAAAAAAATGATATTAACCTAATCTTTCAACATAGTTTAAAACAAAAATAAATATTAGGACAGAGCCCTACAAATAACAACCATAAACATAATAATAAAACAATTAAAATGTTGTATTCAGCCCTGATTAAAACTGCGGGCCCAAATCCTGGATGGGCGGGCCCGGCCCTGTGGGGCCCGCCCATGACGCCGGGTCTGGTTATTACAACTAAACGGTGAAAACGACACTGTGATTCCATCAATAATTTTGATGAACTGAAAACGAATTGTGAAAAGGTTAACGTTCTTAGACAAAGACAAATCTGTTTCGTTACAAGCCTTATCTTGTAGCAAAATCTGCTTAAATATATTGTTGCGAGGCAGCCAAACTATGGTTTAGGTTAGTTTGGCACTCTCAATGGGGCCATTACATGCAAAATTACCATCATGCTGTATTTAAGAAGACTTGAAACAAATTAACTCATTGGGTCAATGTTTACTAAGATAATAAATCAAATGAGATATAGGGCCATTTTCTTCTTGACAATCTTACTTTTTTCACAAACAGTGGAATTGGCTATTCAATGCCATTTTAAATCAGTCAGTTTTCAGTGAGTGTTTGGGTACAAGTTCAATGGTGGACAATGTCCCTGTGACAGTAAGCTGATGACGAGCAATCACACTGGTATCTCACATGTTTGTCTTCCCATTTCCAAATTCCTGCCTGTGCTAAATTAGAAACTCATACTTCAGGGTTAAAAAGACTGGCCTGAACAGACAGCTGGCCCTCGTCTGGCCCCTGTAGTGTAAATGTGCAGAACTGCCACTGTTTGTCTCCTCTTTGTTTTGGTCTCTTGACTGATCTGTTGTTTCTGATCTGAAGTTCACATCCACTAGAAGCTGTCAAGGCCCAGAGTCTGCTTAAAAGAGCTTATTATCTCAGTCTCTACTGTTTTGGTTTGCCTTTAGGTCACTTTTTTTGAAATAGCCAAATGGGAAGCTCACAAATATGCTCACACCAGGGTAGAAATTAATGGGTTCTCGGGGCAAAACTGCCCTTGAAAGTTTATAAAGTGCCTGTGAAATGTTAAATCAGGAGCAAACATGGCCCACAATATTAGTGCTCCACTGGTGTGAGCAATAGCCCCGATAATATACAATATATTTTTTGGGTAAAAAAAAAGAAAAAAATACTGCGGTGTGGGTGGATTGGGATGAGGGGCGCTTGTTTTTCACTCGGCTCCTCCCGTTTTGCCAGTACTGTGGTATTAGTGGTTTAGGAAGAGGGGAGTTTTTCACAAATCCAGCGCTCCCTAACTCATGCCTGGCTGTGATGTAAATGGTGCGCGGCCGTGAAGCCAGGACAGTAAACAAACATGTCGTCGGTAGTATGGGACTATTTCAAAGTTAGATAGTTCGCTTGCTATTTGTATTAACAAATGCAATGCAGAAGTTCCACGAGGAGGGAAAAAGGCAACGAGCTATAATACTTCCAACCTGATTAGTCACCTGAAACATCGCCACGATGGTGTGTTAAAAGCGTACGAAGACGCCTGTGCTGCTAAACTAGCGGCGAATCCAAAGCCAGCTGCAAAGGCACCGGGGCTTTTACCTATCGACGAGGCTTTTGAAAAAGGCAAGAACTTTATTTGGGAAAATAAATATGGTCACTTTGAAGAGTCAAAACTGTTCTTGGCTTTGTTTTGTTCATAGTAGTAATGCTCATGTCATTTGCTCACTCGTCTTTTTTTTACCACCAGGTGTGCAAAAACTACAGGTACATTTAATATATATATATTATATTATTATCGGTTATCGGTTAACGTTGTTAATACCGAACAGACAGACCGCTGTCAAGGACTTATTGACCGTTGTTAAGGACGCTCACATCTTCAGAAAGAAGTCCGGTCGATTTAACTGTATACAGTTGGGTCGAAAAGCAAACTGCATGCAGTTTGCTTTTGGAACTGGGACAAGAAAAACAGCGGAGAAGTAACGGGGCAGAAACCCTCCTTTTTACGCAGCGGTCCAGACATAGACATCAAACGGCGACACATATTCACTTGCCAGTTACTTTGTCATTAGGGCAGGGATATCTAGATACTTTCCAATGTTTGACATCATGAATTGTGCTACTTCTAAAGCAAGGAGCGATGTTTTCAAATCTGTAATCAAAAATCTCCTCAAATCTAGATCCCTCCGCTTCGCGTCGGGCTCCTGATCAGCCTGTCGGTGTTCTTTTCCCCATAATGACCGCGTCGCAGCACATTATCCCTTACTTAATCACCATTCGAACTAGGTCCAAAATATGCCATTTCTTTATGTATATTGTTGTTGGAATGGAAAGATAAATGAAAGAAGGCGGATATATCCATTTAACATACAGGGGGGGGGGGGGGGGCGGCGGCGGCTAGTGGAGTACTTCGTGACCACAGAGTGTGAACGTTGTGATCAGCTGTTTTAGCGCAGTTCTCCAGTGAAGGGGGGGGGGGGGGAGTCTCCCTCCGCAGCCGGTTGGCGTAGTTTTGGCACAAGTCCGTTGTCCAGACCGACGTTAACAGCAGCCCTGTCTGTGCACACGGAGACCGACTCTGTCGTCCGGTGATCGAACCGCCTTCTGGAAAAGCTTCACAAGTACGTCGGTACGCAAATACGCTTTGTGACACAAGTGACGGTATGCATTTCAGATTACACACATAACCTGCGTACCAGTTATGTGCACCCTTGTACTACAGCAAAAGTATTCTTCGTCGGGACTTCCTGCAACAACACCACACGGTTATCAAAGATGTTCTATTGAGAAGATGACAAAAGTTTTCAAAACTGTGGCTACTGAAATCAATCTTACTAACTGCTGTCTGTGCAATTTACTCGGCGCGAGTTGGCAGACTTTATTTTGCTTACTTTAACATCATTTTTCAAGGTGGGGCTAAGCCATTTCTTGGTATGGGTGTAGCCTACCCTAGCCTACCCTAGCCATACCCTGGCGCTGCCACTGGTGGGACGTATGGGGCGGGCCATTCTGCACATACGTTAAATGCGTTAAATATTTTAACGCAATTAATTCAAAAAATTAATTACCGCCGTTAACGCGATAATTTTGACAGCACTAATATATATATATATATATATATACACATGTATGTTGAACATACTCCCTTTTGGTGAGATTAATTCTTGAATGGTTAGCCGGCAAGCTAGCAGATGAAAGGCAAGCATAGCACTCGGCTAGACAGTCACAATAGCCCTTATATATTTGTTCTATTTTCTCTGTATTGTACACTATTTAGTTTGATATCATTTTGAAACATTGGAAACAAGTTTAGCTAGAGAGCTTTAGGTAAAACAGTTTTGTGTGGAATTCCTTTGCAAAGATGATAATGTTAAATTTAGATTGTCCATTTATCCAAATAGCTCACAATGTTATTGCAATATTTATCAATTAACTCGTTCCTACAGACACGTGTAAATATTTCAGGATACATTATTAGCATGGACAAAAAGTAAATGTACATCTGCATGAAAGACAGTCAAATTATTAAAATAGATTTATAAGAAAAAGATGACTGAATGATCATCTTGCTTTTTAAATATCTATTATTCCAGTCAAAACATACATTTGATTAACAAAATAAAGTCATTTCATCCGTATCATTTTTAAATAGTTGGAGAATTATGTAACAAAGCTAATAGTTACTTCTCAAGTCGCAGTCTTACACGCTTCTCTGCGCTCTCTCCTAGGCAGTCATCCATAGGAATCCCGAACCCAATAAAATACCCAATATTAGCGGTGTGTGTGTCTGCCCAAGGACAATTCAAGGTAAAACCTAATAGAGGTGTCATACATAATAACCTAATAAAAGTAAATGTAACAACTACTACAGTGCAACAAAACAGGAAGATTAAATGTGGTCTCTTAAACACTGAAACTTGGTTGAGACATGAAGAATATGTCAGCATAAATGAGGCCACTCCACCCAGCCATATCAACACTCATATTGCTCGAGGCACGGGCCGAGGAGGTGGAGTTGCAGCAATCTTTGACTCAAGTTTACTTATCAATACTAAACCAAAATTAAATTATACTTCCTTTGAAAACCTCGTTTTTAGTCTTACGCATCCGACCTGGAAAACTTTGCAGCCAATCTTATTTGTTACAGTGTATCGCGCACCAGGTCCTTATTCAGAATTCTTATCAGAATTATCTGAGTTTTTATCAACTTTAGTTCTTAAAACAGACAAAGTAATTATCGTAGGTGACTTTAATATTCATGTTGACGATGATAAAAATAGCCTTACTGTTGCATTTAACTCTATATTAGATTCTGTTGGTTTCTGTCAGTGTAAATAAACCAACCCACTGCTATAATCACACTCTTGACCTTGTTCTGACTTATGGTATTGAAATTGAGCAACTATTAGTCGAACCGCATAATCCTGCTTTATCCGACCATTTCTTAGTAACTTTTGAAGTACTATTACGAGACTACAAAGCATTAATCAAAAGCTCTTGCAGCAGAAACCTATCTGTTAGTGCTATAGCCACATTTAAGGAAGAGATTCCACCAATACTTAACTCGATAGCATGTCTGCATGTAGGGGAGGAAACTTATACAAAATGTACACCACCCCAAATTGATCATGTTGTTGATAGTGCTATAGATGCGCTGCGAATAAAATTAGACTCTGTTGCTCCTTTGAAAAAGAAGAAAATAAAACATAGATTAGCTCCATGGCATAATGCCGAAACCCGCAAAATAAAGCAAAAGTCTAGACAACTTGAAAGGATATGGCGTTCCACTAAACTTGAAGAATCTCGTTTAATTTGGCATATTACTCTCAATGAATATAAGAAAGCACTGCGTAAAGCGAGAGCAGCCTACTACTCTTCATTAATAGATGAGAATAAGAATAATGCAAGATTTCTTTTCAGCACTGTAGCCAGGCTGACAGAGAGCCACAGCTCGATTGAGCCTTCTATTCCCATAGCACTCAGTAGTAATGATTTTATGTGCTTTTTTAACGATAAAATTGTTTCTCTTAGAAACAAAATTAATGACCTCTTGCCTTTGACCAGTATAGTGTTATCAACAGCTCCCGGAAACGTAAGTTCTAATATTAGACTAGATAGTAAACTAGAATGCTTTTCAGCCATAAACCTTGAACAATTACATTCAATGATTCTCTCTTCTAAACCATTAACGTGCATGTTAGACCCAATTCCAACTAAGCTGTTGAAGGAAGTTTTTCCATTAATTAGCACTTCTTTATTAAATATTATGAATATGTCTTTATTATCAGGCTATGTTCCACAATCATTCAAAGTAGCAGTGATAAAACCGCCTCTTAAAAAGCACAACCTCGATCCAGAGGTTTTAGCCAACTATAGACCTATTTCTAATCTTCCGTTCCTCTCAAACATTATTGATAAAGCGGTCGCAAAACAGTTGTGTGATTACTTAAAAAAACAATGATTTATTTGAAGATTTTCAGTCTGGCTTTAGAACACATCATAGCACAGAGACAGCTCTGGTTAAAGTCACAAATGACATTCTAATAGCCTCAGACAAGGGACTTGTCTCTATTCTTGTTTTGCTCGATCTCAGTGCTGCATTTGATACTATCGACCATGATATCCTATTGCAAAGACTAGAGCACTTAGTTGGCATACAGGGAACTGCTTTAGGCTGGTTTAGGTCCTATCTATCTGAACGCTCTCAGTTTGTACGTGTTAACGATGAATCTTCCACGCAAACCAAAGTTAGCCATGGAGTGCCACAGGGCTCAGTGCTCGGACCTATTTTGTTCACATTATATATGCTTCCGTTAGGCAATATTATAAGGAATCATTCTGTAAACTTTTATTGTTATGCGGATGATACTCAACTATATTTATCAATCAAGCCTGATGAAATTAATCATCTAAATAAAATTCAAGACTGCCTTAAGGACTTAAAAACGTGGATGACCTTAAACTTTTTGATGTTAAACACGACCAAAACTGAAGTTATTGTACTTGGCCCGAAGAATCTACGAAACAAATTATCTAAAGATATACTAACTATGGATGGCATTAATTTGGCCTCCAGTGAGACTGTGAGGAATCTTGGTGTTATATTTGATCAGGATTTATCCTTTAACGCCCACATAAAATCAATTTCAAGGACCGCCTACTTCCATCTACGTAACATTGCAAAAATCAGGCATATCTTGCCTCAAAACGATGCAGAGAAACTAGTCCATGCATTTGTTACTTCTAGGCTGGATTATTGTAACTCTTTATTATCAGGGAGTACCAAGAAGTCAGTCAAGTCGCTTCAGCTGATTCAAAATGCTGCAGCTCGTGTACTAACCAGAGTTAGGAAAAGGGACCACATTACTCCTGTTCTGGCTGCCTTACACTGGCTCCCTATAGAACACAGGATAGAATTTAAAATTCTTCTTCTCGCCTACAAAGCCCTTAATGGGCAGGCGCCATCTTACCTTAAATAACTCATTATACCCTACTGTCCTACTAGGGCATTGCGTTCCAAGAATGCAGGGTTGTTGGTTGTTCCTAGAATCTCTAAAAGTACAATGGGAGCCAGAGCCTTTTCTTATCAAGCTCCACATTTGTGGAATCAGCTTCCAGTTTGTGTTCGGGCGGCATACAACCTATCCATTTTTAAGAGTGCGCTTAAGACCTTCCTTTTTGATAAAGCTTATAGTTAGGGCTGATTAGATTCAGCCCCTAGTTTTGCTGATATAGGCTTAGTTTGTCGGGGGACATCTTACTTCTCTCTGTCTATACCTGTGTACTCTCATGTTCCGATTAACCCAGCTTCCCCAAATGTCTTTGTTTTTGGTGTCTATATACGCCGGGATCCGGAGTCATGGATGATCCTGCGGTCCTGTGTCCTGGATCGCGAGCCCTGGATCGCGAGTCGTGGCTGTGGTCCTGGATCATCGGTCCTGGATGGATATCCTCGTGGATTCATCTTCCTATTATACACACATGCATTTCCAAACATTTGGACTACCTATGTTGCAAATGTATTATCTTTTCAATTTACACACAGCATCTATTGCACGTCTGTCCGTCCTGGGAGAGGGATCCCTCCTCTGTTGCTCTCCCTGAGGTTTCTCCAATTTTTCCCTTTAAACTGGGTTTTCTTCGGAAGTTTTTCCTTGTACGATGTGAGGGTCTAAGGACAGAGGGTGTCGTATTGTTATACTGATATTCTGTACACACTGTGAAGACCACTGAGACAAATGTAACATTTGTGATATTGGGCTATATAAATAAACATTGATTGATTGATTTATAAACGGTGCGTACCTCTCACGTATCATATATGAAGAATTCATTTGCAAACATTGATTAAACCCAATCTTAAAATGATTAAACAAATGCCTGTTTGAGACTCCTCAGTGCACACACAAACATAACTTGGAGAAATAAATAAATACGGAAATGTTATTGATCACTCCTCGATTATGTTCTCTTGTTAAGAAATGTATTCTCATAAATGATGCGGTAAACAGAAGGACATAATTACTTTAAACTGACGCCGTTTTGCATTTCTATAGGTTGTATATGAGCATGGTTTTATATACTATCATGTTTAATCATGTGTTATGCCGTTCGCCAATAGCCTACTTCAGGGGTGCCCAACCCGTCGATCGCGGGGAGATTCCCAGTCGATCGCGAGATGTGTCTAAAAATAGAACAACAATATTCTGTTTTATCATTAATGTCCTATAACATAATCTTCCTGTGCCAGAATAATGCACTTGAACCCATCAAAGCTTTGTGATTGGCGTGACCCCATGTGTCGGGGCGTGGCTGGCGGGCAGTGGGCATTCGTTCGCTGAGGTTGTCCGTATCAACAACAGGAGTTAGTGATGGGAATTCCGGCTCTTCTGGTGAGCTGGATCATTTGGCTCGGCTCACCAAGAAGAGCCGGCTCTTTCGGCTCCCAAACGGCTCTTCAGTTTACCACATATTATACCTTTATAATTCAATCAAATGTAGCCCTGTTTTGACTAATGATTTATATGTGTACACATATATAGGGTTGGGTATCGTTTGAATTTCCACGATTCTGATTCTACTTTTCGATTCCGGTAACTTAACGGTTCTCAATTCCGATTCTTTGAGGGTAAAAAAATTATAAATTGCTTCTTCCACCAAAAAAAGTACATTTATTCGAGAAACTTTTACACAGGTTAGTTTACAGTAATATTCACAGCTATGTAACTGTAACCTGAGAACCACTGAAGCTACAACAGTGCAACTTTTAAAGAACAGTTCTTGTTGAGAAAAACAAGCATATCTGCCTTCTCAGCATACTGGGAAGAAATGTTTGAACATTTTAAAGTAAAAGACTAGATCTAGGGGGTACAACTCTAAACACCCATATGAAAAAGATTGGTTTACATTTCAATAATCAAATAAGTATGTGAACATAACCAGTAACCTACCATAGCCAATAACAAATACATGTAACGTATTTTATTTTTGTTGTTCATTCATATCTTATTTTACCATTTTATTTATGCATATTTTGTTATCACTCCAGTTTAAAACTGTTGAGATATAACATACAGACATGTATAGTGTATGACTCCATGTATTACTGTGTACCATATATTGTTTATGTAAGTAGCTGCGACTACTAACTGTGTTTATTGGTTAGGGCTGTCATGATTGTGATGTCACTACCTGGGGTATAAGACCGTTGGAACTCACGCCCCTTCTCTCTCTGTCCTCAAGCCTCTTGAGATGTGTGCCTATAATAAATAACACCGTGATGAATGGCTAAACTTGAACTGGTGAGATTATTCACCTTTCTGCTGCAGGAGACAAAAGGTTTAAGTCTAAATCTGCTAACAGGTTATGGGCCCAGATGCGATGAATTATTCTACAGTTCGAAGCGCAAGTGCGATAACAAGGCGAGAAGATTGCCTGTTAGCACGGTTAGCATAGGAGTAGCTAGTTAGCTACGTGTTCAGCTAGTTTAGTATCGGGAGAACCGAGGGAAGCTAAAGCTAAGCTAACGAGGACCTAAGCTAAGCTACTGAAGCTACAAACGAAAAAGCCATGGCGAATAGAACCACGAGGAAGAGCAAGTGGCCCACGTTCGACGGGAAAGCAGAAGAGTATGAGCTCTGGGAAGAGAGGATGCTGTGTTGCATGCACGGAGTGGGATTGAAGGAGACCATCCTTCGAGCACCCGCTGGAGAGCTGACCGCGGCACTGAGGGCTCAAGACGACAAGCTCAATGCTGACGCCTATTGTGAGTTAGCTCCGCTACTTGACAATACCAGTTTAGGCCTGATATTCAGAGACACGAAGGACAAGGGCCGAGAAAGTCTCAGAATATTAAGGGAGCACTATATTGGAAAAGGCAGACCCAGGATCGTCACCTTGTATATATCCATGACTGTGCTGAAGAAAGCTAATAATGAGACGGTAACAGAGTACATTATCCGAGCTGAGCAGATCATTACGGCACTCAGGAGAGCGGGAGAAGCACCGAGTGAGGGACTAATGATGGCGATGGTTATGCGGGGATTACCCGAAAAATACAAGCCGTTCACTCTAATGGTGACACACAGTGACAGTGAAGTAACGTTGGGACTAGGGCTGTGCAATTAATCGTATTTTAATCGCGATTACGATTATGGCTTGCGACGATTATGAAAACAGCATAATTGACAAAATACGATTATTTTGCTGGGTGCGCTTTCGCCCCTCCCTAAACGCCCACTCGGCCACGTGCGAGTGACATGAGTGAGTGTTCAGCGCGAGCGAAGATGTCAGAACAAGAGCAGCAACTCGTTAAAAAGAAGGGTAAAACTATTTCCACTATTTGCAAGTACTTTGTCTTTACAATTAAAAAAAAAATGCAAAACCTTTATTTATCCAGGTAAAATCCCATTGAGATCAATGATCTCTTTTTCAAGGGAGACCTGGAGATACATTTCACATCGCTAAAGATATGTGCCCAGTTAGCACTGTTAGCAACCAGGGCTTTAAGCAACTTGTCAACACGTTGAACAAGCGTTACGCGATGCAGTCTCGGTATTATTTCAGCAGGTCTGCGCTGCCTGCACTATATGACAAATGCCGTGGGGAAGTTGAGAGAGATGTGGCTTCAGCTGACTACTTTGCGACCACAACGGACCTATGGTCTAGCCCAGGGGTGCCCAACCAGTCGATCGCGAGATGTGTCTAAAAATAGAACAACAATAATCTGTTTTATCGTTAATGTCCTGTAACATAATCTTCCTGTGCCAGAATAATGCACTTGAACGCATCAAAGTTTTGTGATTGGCCGGCGTCACCCCATGTGTCGGGGCGTGGCTGAGGGTCTTCAGTACAGGTGGCAATATTGTCACCTGCCTGGGCTCATCTCTGAAACCAGACCATGTCAACAGGCATGGTGGCCTAAACATTTTTATTTGATCTTAAAAATTGTAGTTCAACATTTATTTCCTGTTACTTCTGGACCATGACGGTTGGCCAGCCTTCAACGTTTAACTGAGTGGAATATGTTGAACCAAAATGTTGGCTATATGTTAAGGAGTTTTCAGTAGGTTGTGACAGTGCACTGCATCATATTTGATTTAATTTATTTTGGTCTAATTTATTTTTATTTATCATATTAATAATATATGTTTAGTATGGTTTTGGAAGTGCGCTCCAATATATTTGTTGATCTTGTTTATTGGTAAAATATTATTTGTTTTAAAGTTCAATAAATGGTCAATGAATAATCGTCAAAATAATCGTGATATCAATTATTGACCCAAATAATCGTGATTATGATTTTTTCCATAATCGCACAGCCCTAGTTGGGACAGTTCAAGGCGAAGTTGAGGAATTTCGAGTACTCAGAAGATTCAGCCCCAGCCTCAGACGAGACGAGCGAGAGGGTGCAAGCAGCAACAAAGAGAAAGCCCGCCAAACGATTCATCCCCGATGGCGGCGGAGAACACGTCGGCACATGTTGGCGATGCGGCGAGACAGGCCATCGAAAAGATGACTGCAGAAAGAAAGTCTGGTGTAGCTTTTGTAAAAGCAAGGGGCACACAGACAAAGCGTGCACAAAGAAGGACCGTGGTGATGCCGCTCGGTGCGCGAGCATGCCAGGTGGTACCGGAGAAGCTGCGGGAGGAGGTGACTACACCCTCAAAGTGCGAGCTGAAGAGACCAGACTACAGAGACAACAACTACAGACCCACAGAAAAGGATTGATCTTGGACACGGGAGCGTCGTCTCACATCATCAACGATAAGAAGAAATTCAAGATTTTTGACAGCACCTTCAAGCCGGAGAGACACAGCATGGAATTGGCAGACGGGAGACGCACCTTCGGGGTGGCGCACGGCAGAGGAGAAGCAGAGATGTGTCTGATAGACAGCGAGGGACGACTGATACGATGTGTGAAGCAGGAAGCAGGACCCAAATGCAGATTAATGTGACAAAAAATAGCTCCTTTAGTACAAGGCTAACTATTAACAAACACAGAACAGAACACTCACCGCAGACCACATCAATACACAAGACGAACCGACAGACAGAAAAAACAGAACTTAAATACACACAAGACTAATCACACAAACAAGACACAGGTGAGGGAGGAGAAAACACAGGGACGACAGGTGAACACAATCGGGTAATCAGACACACCAGGGAAACTAACGACAGGGAACCACAGACAGATCTAAACAAGACAAAACACAACGCAGACAGAAAACCACAGACAGATCTAGACAAGACAAAACACCAACACAGACAGATCTTAACAGTACCCCCCCCCCCTCAAGGGACGGATCCCAGACGTCCCAAAAAAAGTCCAGCAGGGTGGGTGGAGGGGGACCGGAGGACGGGGACCGGAGGACGGGCTTGGGCTGACAGCCCAGGGGCACAGCGGAGGACCCGGAAGGGGTCTCGGGCGGACGGCCCGGGGGCAAGGCAGAGCTTGAAAAGGGGGTTATGGAGGGGCGAAGGCAGTGGCAGGAAGAGTCAGGGGGCCGGGCTCGAGGGCGAGGACCGCGGCACTCAGGGGGCAGGGCTCGAGGGCAAAGACCGCGGCTCTCAGGGGGCCGGGCTCAAGGGCGAAGACCGCGGCTCTCAGGGGGCCGGGATCAAGGGTGAAGACTGCGGCTCTCAGGGGGCCGGGATCGAGGGTGAAGACTGCGGCTCTCAGAGGGCCGGGCTCTCAGAGGGCCGGGCTCTCAGAGGGCCGGGCTCTCAGAGGGCCGGGCTCTCAGAGGGCCGGGCTCGAGGGCGAAGACCAGACAGCTCCGGAGGCCGGGCAGGAAGGCACTGACGGGACAGCGCCGGAGGCCGGGCAGGACCCGGTGTCGGAGCTGGTGGGACAGGCCTCGGCAGGAAGAGGACCAGGACACGGGATTGGCAGGACCCCCGGCAGGAGAGCAGTCGGCGGGACCTCCAACGGGACAGGACATAGGGTTGGCAGGACCCCCGGCAGGAGAGCAGTCGGCGGGACCTCCAACGGGACAGGACATAGGGTTGGCAGGACCCCCGGCAGGAGAGCAGTCGGCGGGACCTCCAACGGGACAGGACATAGGGTTGGCAGGACCCCCGGCAGGAGAGTAGTCGGCGGGGCGGTACTAGAGAAGGGACTAGAGGAGGGAACTCGAGAGGGGACTCGAGAGGGGACTGGAGAAGGGACTAGAGATGGGACTAGGGAATTGACTAGAGGAGGGACTTGAGTAGGATCTCGAGTAGGAACTCGAGAGTTGACTCGAGAAGGGACTTGAGAGGGGACTGGAGAAGTGACCTGAGGAGGGACTATGGCAGCTGGGGCAAGAGCTGGGTCTGGAACCATGGCTGCAGGGGCCGGAATTGAAGCCAGAATCATGGCTGTAAGATCCGGTTCTGAAGCCGGAAACATGGCTGTAAGGTCCGGTTCTGAAGCCGGAAACATGGCTGTAAGGTCCGGTTCTGAAGCCGGAAACATGGCTGTATGGGCCGGCTCTGGAGCCGAATCCATGATTGCTGGGGCCAGAACTGGGTCTGGAACCATGGCTGTGTGGGCGTTCAAAGAAACCCCACACCCGTTCGCCAAAGCAACGAATATGTAGGCTCTGTGAAAAAAACCTCACAAACGCTTTAAATCGTACTCTGTACACCACTTCTCCGTTGTCTACCACTCATCAGCCATTGGTTCTGAAGGAACACGTCATTACACAAGACGAACCGACAAAGACAGACAGAAAAAACAGAACTTAAATACACACAAGACTAATCACACAAACAAGACACAGGTGAGGAAGGAGGAGAAAACACAGGGGCCACAGGTGAACACAATCGGGTAATCAGACACACCAGGGAAACTAACGACAGGGAACCACAGACAGATCTAAACAAGACAAAACACAACGCAGACAGAAAACCACAGACAGATCTAGACAAGACAAAACACCAACACAGACAGATCTTAACAACGACGGTGTAAAGTGACTCTGAGGAACGCACTATACATCCCATCGTACCCCCAAGAACTATTTTCCGTGAAGTCTGCTACAGCTAACGGAGCCAAGGTTTTCTTCGACGAAGGTAAAGATGCTCTGATGTTACCGGATGGTACCAAGTTTGACATTTATGTATGTAAGAAAATGTACTATTTGCAAACAGAGTGTGATGTTGAAGATAAGTGTCATGTCAGCCATGATAGGCAAACGTGGCATGAGATTATGGGTCACTGTAATTATGAGGATGTGTTAAAGCTGCAGGATGTAACTGTTGGTATGCATATTAAGGGTACAAAGCGTAAGCCTGATAAAGATTGTACAGTATGCATAGAGGGAAAGTTTACCCAAACGAGAAACAGAGATCCGACCGATAAAGCAAACACACCACTTGAGTTGGTGAACACTGATCTAGCTGGTCCAGTTAATAACGAGTCCATAAATGGCTTCAAGTATATGCACTGATTTACAGATGTGTGTACAGGAGCAGTGTTTGTTTATTGCCTGAAAGCGAAGAGTGATGCAGTTCAAGCCACCGAGAAGTATCTGGCAGATGTAGCTCCCTATGGGACGGTGAAATGCATTAGATCAGATAATGGGACTGAGTTCACTAGTAAGGAGTTTCAGACACTATTGAGAAAGAACAAGATCAGACATGAGACGTCTTGTCCTTATTCCCCACATCAAAACGGGGCAGCTGAAAGAGAAGGGCGCACTATTTTTGAAATGGCAAGATGTATTCTTATTGACAGTGATCTGCCTAAAAACCTGTGGCACTATGCCATTCAGGAAGCAGCACATACCAGAAACCGGTGTTTTAATAAGCACACGGGCACTACGCCATATTCAGCACTGACAGGGAAAAAGTGTAACTTAGCTAGGATGCATAAGTTTGGAGCAGTGTGCTATGCGTACCAGCAGGACAGGGGAAAATTAGATGCTAGGTGTGAGAAAGGACGTTTTGTAGGGCATGACAAGGGAAGCCCCGCCTATCTAGTTTACTACCCCGACAAAGAGAAGGTTCAGAAGCACAGACTAGTAAAGTCTATCACCAGCACAACTTCTGATAGCGAGACTCAGACACAGTGGTTAGAACAGGATTCGGAGGAAGACTGTGAAGAGGGAGTAAAGGCCCCACAGCCTAGTGTACTGAGCAAAGATGTACAAACTAACGCTCCACAGTCAGCACCAGAGGATGATGGCGAACAGCACCCTAGGGTGACGTCACATGCCTCAGACAGTGGGAGATATCCCAGTAGGGAGCGCAAACCCCCAGAGTACTTGAGAGATTATACTCAGGAAGATAGTGATGAAGAGGATAAAACACTCACTAGTATACAGTAGATTATTGTTACAGAGCAGTTTGCGGTGTACCTCTGACCTTTAAAGAGGCCATGACATCGACCGAGTCAGAAAACTGGGGAAAAGCAATGGATGAGGAAATTAAGTCTCTAGAAGACAATCAGACTTTTACCCTGACAAAATTGCCTGAGGGCAGGAAAACAGTGGGAGGTAAATGGGTCTATTCAGTTAAGGGAGACATTGACGGACACGACAAGTACAAAGCTAGGTTCGTAGCAAAAGGATACAGTCAGAGGGCGGGGATAGATTACAGGGCATGCACCCATCGATCACGACATTTACATGGAACAACCTGAAGGTTATGTAAAAGAGGGAGAAAAGCTAGTGTGTAAGCTAGAGAAGTCAATTTATGGCCTGAAGCAGTCAGGGCGAAATTGGAATACGATGTTGCATGAATGCTTAACAGATGACAATTTTACACAGAACCCGGCAGACCACTGCATGTACTCCAAGGAGTCTAAAGAGGGGAAAGTAATAATTGCTATCTGGGTCGATGATCTTATCATCGCAGCCAGCAACACCAAGATTTTAGAGAAAGTGAAAAACATGCTTTCCACAAAATTTAAGGATTTAGGGAGATTAAATCATTTTCTGGGCATGGATTTCAGTCAGTCTGACGGCTGTGTGAAAGTATCACAAAAGAGATACGTGGAAAAGATACTGGAACGTTTTGACATGCAGGAGTGTAGGGTAAGGGACACACCTTGTGACCAAAAGTTAGATTACACTGAAGATCAGTGTTGGGCAAGTTACTTCCAAAATGTAATATATTACATATTACTTATTACTCTCTTTTGAAAGTAATAAGTTACATTACAAAATTACTGTCTCTGAAATGTAATGAGTTACACTACTTTAGTTACTTTTCTAGTTACTTTCACCAAAATAACCGCAAAAGAATGGCTAGGTATTTTAAATGCTAAAATGTAGTTTAGTGCAGCTCATTATACATCCAATGAAGGGGAATGTGGTATAGCATAACAACTGTGTAGGCCCTTAAGGCTACTAACAACTTGTATTACACGGGTTAGTTGAATACTCGATTCTGATTGTAAATTCTTAACATGTGACACGTTGTTAATACAGTAGTACAGACCACTGTCAAAGACTATAATGAAGGTTGCTAAGGAGGATCAAGAGAAAGGAAAAGAGGTTAAAAGACGGAGCGCTGGACGTCAGATAAATCACCAGAAGAAGGCAGACAGGAAGTAAACACTAACAGGACACGGAATGGGCTCTGTATTTTGTTAGTATATGGCCGTGTACAGGCCCGGTTCCAGAACAAAATGACTCAGGGTGAATCTGAGATCACAGGGGTCGCAGCAGTAGTAGGTTTACATGAGCAATAGTGGCCGGCAACAGCAATGAAAAATAGCATTGATGGTCCCAATGAACAGATTATGGCATTTGTTATGTTTTGAAACCAAGCAAGTGAGAACATTTCAAGTGAGTTAAAAGTGCAATCCTGAAATATTTCATATAGTCCAAAGTGGACTGTGGCAAAGAAAAGCACAAAAGCTTCAAAGCTGTACTGATAAAACAAATGAGAACATATTGTAAATCAAGGCACATATTATTTGAACCAGCTCATGGTTTGAAATGGCAAACATTGAAAAGCAAAAGTATTATTAAAACCATGTAGCCTACTAATACATCACTTTGGTCCCATCATATACTCTGGGAAGAGAACATTTACTGTCCTTGAAAACTGGTATCACATCATCATGTGAGGTTGAATTTGTGACCTGGAGATCATTTCAGCTGCAACATTAGCTTGTTGATAAGCTTGGGATATGAGATCTTTTTGTAGCCATTCGTGGTGAAGGCATCTGTGCTATTGTATGCATTATTTTTGACCCAACATTTCTACAGGCATGGCAGAATATGGCACTATTTTCACATATTCTAGCCCTTGTCTATTTGTATACCACGAGCTGCAAAATGACCACCTAACCCCACTGTACAGGCGGGTACTTGTTTAGATATACCTGGGCAGGCTCTGTTTTGCCGTGGTATCCTGGCTGGCACCTGCGGGCCGCAGAGGGGCGGCGTAGTTTCGGGCAACGAAGAGTGCTGCTCCTGGGTTGAGGGCGGCGAGTCAGGCGGGAGTAAGCTAGTGTCCACAACGGGGGGGTAACGTGATGTCCCCATCTGACCTGTTGCTACGGTCTGCAGTAGATGCAGTGTTGCTGGCGTTTAGTGATGGTTGCTTTAACCATTTTCGTATAAATGATTATCCACAGATGTGTGTCACTGCTGTGGAAGCACTTTGGAAATGATGCACGCGCAGCGGAGCAGGTCACGCGCACCTGACACAATTTGTTGTTAGTATTTTTTGCACCGTTCTCTTTTTTGAATAGAGGGTGCATAACATTCAACTGCCCGAAGATCCCGGCGCGAAGCCTGAAGAGTAAACACCAGGTTTACTATCTACCCGCACAATTTGTCTGGTGTCGGAATGTCTCGCTATGTTAGTACATTGTTAAAAAACAAAACACCACTTAATTTCGGGTTAAAATGTGTTGTAACTGCGTTACTGAGCATTGTAACGGGTACTATATTACCCACATTTCATTAGTAATGCGTTACATTAATTCGTTACAGCAAAAAGTAGTATATTACTGTAACTCCGTTACTTTTGTAACGCGTTACACCCAACACTGCTGAAGATGCACCTAAAATGGTGGATGTAAAGAAATACAGAGAGGCTGTTGGCAGCCTAATTTATTTGACTACCTGTACACGTCCAGACCTATGTTTCGTGGTAAGCAAGTTATCACAATATTTTGCTGAACCGACAGATGAACATTGGGTTACAGTAAAACACGTTTTGCGTTATCTCAGGGGTACTGCAGACAAGCAGCTTTGTTTCAGAAAGAGCAGCGAGAAACTAGGCCTACAGGCTTATAGTGACGCTGATTGGGCTGCAACTCAATTTTGACAGGATAACAACTGGTGACTTCTAGAATTGTGTGAGTAACATTCTGTTTTAGACTTCTCTGTTTCAGTGTGTGTACTCTGTATAAATGCTCTGTAGTTGATCTGACTGAAATTGTGATTTTAAATCTCAAAACCGCTACAGTATCTGTCAGGCAGAAACTTGGGACAAGTAATTTGACTGAAACCTTAAAACTGAACTAACTGACTGCTAGGGTTAACTTTGATTTAAACATTTGTAGAATACTAAGAGCTTTATTGAGTAGGTGTAACTGTATTAAGGGTTAAACTCATAACTTTATAACTTATGGTTTAATGTAATTGTAAAACCATTGGGCCACTGAAAAGACAATAACAACTCAGGAGGGAGCCAGTCTAGATTTCCTTTTGAGGGCCACCAGCTGCAGAGAGTTAACTAATTAAAGGGACGTGGCCCCACAGTTGTGAGAATTCAGCAATCAGGTGTCCATTTTAGGTAGCACTTTCCTGGAGTGTCAGACAGACGAAGACTGACAAAGACAAAGGAGTCCTGCTGGAGTAAGACTGAAAAAGACAAAGGAGTCCTGCTGGAGTCACGAGGGTGGCAAAGAGGAGGCAAATCCTCCTTTGATTGAGCTAAGTATCGCTGGTGTTTTATTTGATTTGGTTGTTTAGCCCCTCAGGCTTATCACTGGCCCTGTGTATCTCGTAATCGATATAACCGGCCTGCTCTCGTCTATCCCACATGCTCCACTGACATCCAACATCTAGTTTCAGGCGGCCTGTGGAACTGCCAGTCAGCTGTTTCTAAGGCTGACTTCATCTCTGGCTACGCTTTCCTGCAGTCTCTGTATTTCCTTGCTCTCACTGAGACGTGGATTACTCCATCCAACACATCCACCCCAGCAGCTCTCTCCACAGCATATTCCTTCTCCCATACACCCAGACCCAGAGACGTGCACACATAGACTCTAGGTAGTGCTTGAGCACCTGCCCGTTTTGCCCTCTGGACAGCAATGTGCCCTTTTGAAAGTTCGTTTTTTATATATATATTTTTTTTTTTTACAGTGTACTGTATGTGGCTCATGGTAACATCGATCAATTCTGGATTACATGCTTCTAATATATACAACAATGCCCCAAATGCGCGTTGTAATTTTGTCAGACATCACACGCCCCGCGGCACTCCCGTACGTACCCTGGCTGCAGCCCCTCCCTTCCCTGCTCTCAACGTGAACGCGCAGTGCGCAGAGCTGACAATCAGTCAGACAGGCCACGGCGGGTGTGTGTGGTGCAGCAGCATTCAGCAACACGATTAAAGGTGCCCTAGTGACGACCAAGTAAGTAACCACCAGGTAACAAATACAACGAGTGTATTGTTTAATCCCCTAAATCAGATGCCAAACTAAACTATACAGGGTTCGTACGGTCATTGAAAACCTGGAAAAGTCATGGAAATTCAAAATGCAAATTCCAGGCCCTGGAAAAGTTATGGAAAACAATATTTTCCCCAAAGTTTTGGAAAAGTCATGGAAATGTAACTAAAGTTGCGTCAATATAATTTACATGTTATCTAATCGCCGAAATAATCTGCGGTCGCGAGCTGTTATGTGCCATCATGATGCGCATGGTGTTATTTTTTAATATATGAAGCGTGAGCTGTGTGCTCGAGTCTTCTTGCCTGTCGGGCTGGCTGAACTCTGCTGCTCCGGGATGAGGGTCAGCTACATTATCTACGGTGTGTTCGTTAACTGTGCAGAGTCACTGTGGCACAGACTGAGCCGCTGGTGAACAGCTGTAGAACAGGCCGTTCAGGTGTTCAGAGCAGAGCGGCAGAGCGTGATGTGAACTGAAAAGTTTTTCTGTCGCAATATCATTGTCACTATCTGCTAACGTTAGCTTTAGCCTTCGTTTTCTAATAGTTTTTTTCATAGGCTAAACAGAGGTGGTATAAGTATAGAGATTGTATAGAGTAAAAGTAGAAGTACTCAGATCTTGTACTTTAGTAGAAGTAGGCCTACTCAGATCTTGTACTTGAGTAAAAGTAGAAGTACTCAGATATTGTACTTGAGTAAAAGTAGAAGTACTCAGATCTTGTACTTGAGTAAAAGTAGAAGTACTCAGATCTTGTACTTGAGTAAAAGTAGAAGTACTCTGATATTGTACTTGAGTAAAAGTAGAAGTACCAGAGTGTAGGAATACTCTGTTACAGTAAAAGTCCTGCATTCAAAATGTTCCTCAAGTGAAAGTAGAAAAGTATTATAAAAATACTAAGAGGCATGAAAATACATTTTCAAAATGCTCAACAGTGCTGCCAAAATTATAAAATAAAATATAGAATTAAATAACATAACCCTAACCTAACACCTAAATAAAGTAACCAAAAACCGAAAATAAACTAACAAAATCCGCCATTATCCGGCAAATGTTTGCGCACAATTTCGGAGCGCACAATTTCGGAGCGCACAATTTTGGCGCGACCTCCACGACGACTCAGAAGGTGCCCTTTTTTTTCTCTTGAGCACCTGCCCCTATAAATGTCTGTGCACGCTACTGCCCAGACCCACTGGCAGAGGAGGTGGCACTGGTCTCCTGCTCTCTCCCAAATGGAGCTTTTCCCTCTTCAAGCTACCTAACTTCGCTCCTTCCACCTTTGAATTCCATGCCGTCACAGTAACCCATCCTATACAATTAACCATTGTTGTTCTCTACCGTCCACCAGGCGCCTTGGGGGACTTCTTGGAGGAATTAGATAATCTCCTCACACATCCCTGAAACTGGCCCTCCCGCTGTACTTCTCGGAGACTTCAACCTCCAGACAGGGAAGATAGACTAACTAACATCTCTGTTAACCGCCTTTGCTTTCTCACTGTCTCCATCACCACCAACTCATAAAGCTGGCAATGTCCTTGATCTCATATTATCAAGGAACTGCACTACTTCTAACCTCTCTGTAAACCCGCTCCACACCTCCGATCACTTCTTAATTTCATTCTCTCTACCCCTTTCCAAACATAATGAACTAATCTCTTCTCATCCTGCACCTGTCCGCCGTAACCTTCGTTCCCTCTCCCCCTCTACCTTTGCCTCATCGGTGCTCTCAGCCCTCCCTTCCTCTGACTCGTTCCAACTCCTACCTCCAAACTCTGCTGCAGAAACTCTCCTCTCTCATCCTCTCTGGACTCTCTCTGTCCTCTCACATCTCGGCAGGCTCGTCAGTCCCCTCCTGCTCCCTGGCTAAATGACGCACTGCGTGCTAATAGAACCGTCCTTCGGGCAGCAGAGCGGAAACGGTGGAAATCCAAACACCATGACGACCTCCTAACCTATCAGGCTCTCCTCTCCTCTTTCTCTGCTTCGATCTCTCAGGCAAAAAGCACTTTCTTTCAAGATAAGATCCAATCTTCCTATTCCAATCCTAAACAACTATTTTCCATCTTCTCCACCTTCTTGGACCCCCCCAAAGCCCCTTCCCCCTCCTCCCTTCTGTCAAGCGACTTTGTTAACCACTTTGAAAAAAAGGTTGATGATATTCGCTGTTCTTTTTCTGACTCACCTTTACTCACCGCAGGGTCACCAGACCCACCTTTCACCCACACACTAACCTCCTTTTCCCCTCTCTCTCCAAGTGAGGTTCTTACCCTCATTACCTCTGCCCGCCCTACCACCTGTCCTCTGGACCCTATCCCTTCAAACCTCCTTCAGACTATCGCTCCTGATATTCTACCGTTTCTCACCCATTTCATCAACACTTCTCTAACTTCTGGTCACTTTCCAAACAGTCTTAAGGAGGCAAGAGTATACCCTCTCCTAAAGAAACCCACTCTCAACCCGTCTGATGTTATAAACTACAGGCCTGTCTCTCTCCTCCCGTTCCTGTCTAAAACACTTGAACGCGCTGTCTTTAAACAACTCTCCTGTTATCTCCATCAGAACAACCTTCTGGATCCGCACCAGTCTGGTTTCAAGGCAGGTCACTCCACAGAAACTGCCCTCCTTGCTGTCACTGAGGAACTGCACACGGCTAAAGCAGCCTCCCTCTCCTCTGTCATCATCCTGTTGGACCTCTCTGCTGCATTCGACATGGTGAACCATCAGATCCTCCTTCACACTCTTCAAGAACTTGGAGTTTCAGGCTCGGCACTTTCCCTCCTCACCTCATACCTCAAAGACCGCACCTACAGGGTTACTTGGAGAGGGTCGGAGTCCGACCCTTGTCAATTAACTACAGGGGTCCCTCAGGGCTCTGTTCTTGGTCCCCTCCTCTTCTCCTTGTACACAAACTCGCTCGGATCTGTCATTAGCCCGCTTGTTTTTTCATACCACTGCTACGCTGACGACACCCAATAAATTCTGTCCTTTCCCCGCTCAGAGACCCAGGTCGTCGCGCGCATCTTTGCTTGTCTAGCTGATATCTCTCAGTGGATGTCTGCTCATCACCTCAAGCTCAACCTTGACAAGACTGAACTGCTTTTCCTTCCGGCAAAAGATTGTCCCACTCTTGACCTAACAATCAACATTGGCTACTCTGTTGTTTCCCCGACTCAGACTGCAAGGAATCTGGGTGTGACCCTAGATAACAAACTGTCCTTCACTGCAAACATAGCTGCTACAACCCGCTGCTGCAGATACACGCTTTACAACATCAGGAGGATACGTCCCCAGCTGACCCAGAAAGCGACGCAGGTTCTGGTCCAGACTCTTGTCATCTCACGCCTAGACTACTGCAACTCCCTCCTGGCTGGTCTACCTGCATGTGCCATCCGACCTCTGCAGCTCATCCAGAATGCAGCGGCTCGTCTGGTCTTCAACCTTCCTAAACTCTCCCACACCACGCCGCTCCCTCCACTGGCTTCCGGTAACTGCTATAATCCACTTCAAGACAATGGTACTTGCGTACCATGCTGCGAATGGATCTGGCCCTTCCTACATCCAGGACATGGTTAAACCGTACACCCCAGCACGTGCACTCCGCTCTGCATCAACCAAACGGCTCTCTGCACCCTCGCTGCGAAGGGGACCCAAGTTCTCATCAGCAAAAACACGTGGGTTTGCTATCCTGGCTCCAAAATGGTGGAATGAGCTCCCCATTGACATCAGGACAGCAGATAGCTTACACACCTTCCGGCGCAGACTGAAAACTCATCTCTTTCGACTCCACTTCGAGCGATAGATCTATTAACAAAGCACTTATATACTAATAAAGGACTGACTTACCAAAAGCCAGTTGAGTAGCACTTGAAATGTTTTTGCTCTATGAAACCTGATGTACTTATATGATTCTGTTTTCTTCAAGTTTGTATTTTGTTGGTAGAACGCACTTATTGTAAGTCGCTTTGGATAAAAGCGTCAGCTAAATGTAATAAAACAGACACAGTATGACAGGGTATTGTGTGAGCATGAGTAAGGACAGCTCACTAGTCTCTTGGAAAACCAAGAAACAGCCTACAGTAGCGCTTTCCACATGTGAAGCTGAGTATATGGCTCTAGCTCTAACAATACAGGAGTGTATTTACTTGGAGCAGCTACTGGAAGGGATAGACACATACGTGTATAAGAAAACAGTTGTAAACGAGGACAATCAGGGGACAATAGCCCTTGCTAAAAATCCTGTGTGTAGACAAAGGTGTAAACACGTGGATATTAAGTACCACTTCATTAGGTCCACCATAAGGCAGGGAAAGATGACACTGGTTTATTGTCCTACAGACAAAATGGTTGCAGATGTGATGACCAAGCCTGTATCCAAACTGAAGCTGAGGAAATTTGAAGGGATCATGTTTGGTGTGTAAAATGTGTGGAAAAAGCCCACATTTAAATCATTTGTACCATGTTTTTGTTTTGTTGATATATGAACAGGTAAACAGTAAGCACATAATTCATAAGTGGGAGTGTTGAGATATAACAACCCAGTCTCACGGCATTTCGTGTTCACCAACACGATTTTTAATCTATTGATTCGTGTTCACCAACACGATGTCCCCCTTTTTTTCGTGTTGCACAGCACGATTTTAAAAGCAATGTATTTCTACTGGTAATGTGTTTCGTGCCTGCAGCACGTCTTTTTCTCCGGTCGGGTCGTGGAAGACCGGAAGCTGTGTGGTTCATAAAAACATGTTCTTACTCAATATCAAGCCACAATTATTGCTTTTATTTTAAATCGTATAATTTCGGACTTTTGTTGCCGTCTGTGAGGAAAATAAATGGGGCTCAGAGCCTCAGAATACTGAAATCTGTATTTTTTTAAATATTTTTTTCCTTCCAATTTGTTATTCTTTTCATAATAACACACTGTTATTTACTCACCAATAACACACAATTATCCTTGCTTTTATTTATTGCTTTAATTTCATAATCTCGTGCTTTTTTGGCATCCGTCAGGAACTGAATTTCAAAATAAAAATAACCGGAAACAGACGTAGGCATTTCGAGCGATTACCCAAGATCCTCAGCTATGGTTTAAGCTCTCTGATTGGATGTATTAGCCGCAATGCATGCTGGGATTTGGTGTTTTTATGATATGAAATCCGGAAAACATTTTAAAAGAATAAAATAATACTTAATTCCGAGTGTTCTTGCTTTTCTCTTTGAAAGTCATCACATAACATCATTGTAATACACGGTTCGGCTGCATTAAATATTACAGATCTGCCGTAGTTCTTTATTTATGGAGCCCTGATCAGAAGACCTTTGGAAAAACTGGAAGAAATGCAGCCAAAACTGAATACTTGACGTGAATCATAAATATATCAACAATTAAACAACATCTTCAATTTCTCTTCACACAATACGTCTCCTTGCAGTATCAACACTAATTCGGCTGACTTTTACATTTGATCTAATTCATAGATAGGTTATACATTTACACCATAACGGTGCACAGCTGATATAAAAGGACTTGTAGTTTTTAAAGATATTACTGATTTTCTTTGAATATAAGAATGTAAATACTGAGTCTGAAATAGTATAGCAATATGCTGTAAAATAATGTGAAAGCATGAATAAAACTACACATCTTCAGATGTTGTACATACATAAGTGTCCTACACTAATAATACAAAGTTATTATGGCCGTGTGTACCTTGTGTGCACCGCCTAGTGGTTAAAGCACGTTATTGAATTATTGTTTTTATGTGTTATATTTGATTACAAAAATATTAAGAGTACATACTTTTATAGTTAATGTTTAAGTAAAGGTTAAATCGTTTTTCTGTTTTGCACCTCCCCTATTAATATCTTTGTACATCCAGCACTAAACTGTTTTATTGTAGAGATCACGTATAGTATCTTCTTGATTTTTTATATTCTATATTTCTATCACAAACGTTTTTTTTTCTGCAGGGAGAAATTTGAAGATCACGTGACATAGACGCCAGCCATTGGAATGAATGGAATGCAGTTGGAGGTCAACCAATCACAGAGCTTGAGAACTAATCACGGGGCTTGTCAAACAGAGCACATGGTGTAGTCCTAAACGATAGCTGGGGATTCTGGGTAGTGTAGTGTCTTCTGCCATCCTTTACTCCGAAAAAATATGTATTTCTCCGAATCGAAGGGGAAAAATACAAAAGCATTGCACACAATTTAAACCAATCAATGTTGTGTAATTAACAAGGATAATCTGGTGTTTTTTAGTCGATGAGTAGGGGAATACTTACTTCCGGGTGTACAATTCTCCGTTATCCAATGGGAATGGACGCTCACATTGCCTTTAAGGGCAGCCGACACAAACGAATGCCGTGCTTCCATGAGCGTCAAATCCCGCCGCAGATGGGAATACATTGCAAACAGTTTAAAGCTATTTGCGTCCCTTTATGAAGCTGAAGGAGCCTAGGAGCGTCACAACTGCACGCCTCGCCGACCCTGACCAAGTGTCGCTCCTGGACGTTTATGGAGTGAGAGTGTGTTGTTAAATCAGACTTTAGTTACACCTGAGTCAAATTCAGGGAAGGTGATTGTCAAGTGCCAACATAAACTATGCAATATATTGGACATTAAGTACTTTGTCAGTCTTCATATTTATCTGTGGATACCCCCAACGTTTTTTTCTTATTCAAAAGAAGACCTTAACTTAAAGTATTCTTTAATGTTTAAATAAAGCCTTATTAGTTTGTCTGTTTTGCACATCCTCCTGTTAATATCTTTGGACGTCCTGCACTAGCTGTTTTATCATGCCTTCTACTTTCCCCCAATGTTGTATGTAGGCTACTCTTAATATTTAAATGTTTTCATCAAATAAAACGTATTCAACAACTCAATTCAATAACGTGCTTTAACCACTAGGCGGTGCGGGTTAAAAAACCAGTGGTGTAGTTAATAAAACATAATAATATCAAACATAATATGACTATTAACTTTATTGTGAAATCAAAACAGAACGGTAAAGGAAAATACAGTTTCAGTCTCTCGATTTGAAGCTTATGCATTTTACCATTAACCTGTATAGACACAGGAAACAGTCAACTGCATGAGGAGTTGGAAAGGTAGTAAATAATATCTTTAAAAACTACAAAAAAATCCCTTTCTATCAGCTGTGAACCATTATGGTGTAAATATAGCCTATCTACCAATTGGATCAAATATAAAAGTCAGTCGAATTAGTGTTGATACTGCAAGGAGACGTATTGTGTGAAAAGAAATGGAAGATGTTGTTTATTTGCGAATATATTTATGATCCACGTCACGAATTCAGTTTTGGCGGCATTTCTTACAGTTTGTCAAAAGGTCTTCTGATCAGGACTCTATAAATAAATATCTACGGCAGATATGTAATATTTAATGCCGAACCGTGTATTACAATACCGTTATGTGATGACTTCCAAAGAGAAAAGCAAGAAAACTCAGAGTAAAGTGTTATTTTATTTAAAAAACATTTTTTTCCGATTTCATATCATATAAACACCATATCCCGACATGCATTGCGGCTACAACAATCGATGTTTTAGCCTATCAAAATCTCTGAAAAAAGAAAGGTGTCTCAGAATCGAAAGAGAAAAACCTATGGGAAAAACACAAAAGCGTTGTACACAATTTAAACCAATAAATGTTGTATAATTAACAAGGATAAACTGAATTTTTTTAGTTGATGAGTATTGCAGATATCACCTTTAAATCATTTGATCATTGGTTTTATTATGAAAACGTTGAGACCGGAAATACTGTTTTCAACCCGTAACTTTACATGGAGGCTGCCGCATACCTCAAATCATCTTCGTAATATCTATCAAACTATAGATCCTACATATCGACTGGACGTGGATTCTAAAAGTACAATATACACTTCTCGCTAGAAGTCGAATCAAAAAGCGTTTTAATGGCCAAACTATCCTACAATTTAGGATTTTACAGAGAGGGTTATTTGTGAATAAACGATCATCTGTAACATTTGCATTCAACGGGAGCACTAGAGGGCGAAAACTTTAAAACGTAATTATAGGACGCAGTGACGTGCGGTGAGGTTCATGGCTGGTGAGGCACTGACTCTTTCAGAGTCAGATTTACAAATATTATATTTTTACCTTAATCGAAATATTCGGTTATTTTCAAAAGCTTTTTTAGTCTGATGCTTCGATTCATTTTAAACAGACCGTTCAACAAAAGGATACCCAACCTCTAAATATTGGATTGTTCTTTCTAACACCTCATTCACACCAACGCAACTCCGGTTCAAGCTCCGTGCTAGAGCTTTTCAGGTTCAGAACCGGTTATTCGGTTTAGCTCCGGCTCTTTTCACACCGCCCAGAGTCCGACTGGTGCTGCGTCATTGCGTCATCGTTTGCGTCATGACGTAACCGTTTGCGTGCCTGCTTCATAAAGCCAAACCGCGTGGAAACCCCTCACAGCTGACACCGACAACAACAACAATGGCCGATTGTGCTCCAGCTTCCTCTGAACCTCTTCGGAAGATCAGATTCCCAGTAGGAAGCTGGTCTCTTCAGTGGACCACTGCTGCTTGTTAAGTTTCTCCATCGTTGTGTACAAACTGGATAAAACGCGGGCTTTTTGTTGTTGTTCAGGAGTTGATCCCGCCCCTGCCCCCGCCTCGACGTAAGCATGACGTATGTGGTGCTTTTGCTCTGGCCGGACAATTTTTTGGTGCTTGAAACGAACTGGATTCCGGAGCTAAGAGGCTGCTCCGCTGCGGCGTGAAGAGGAAAACCCGGTGCTTTTCAAGCTCCAGCTCCGAACCGGCCCTGAAACACCGTTGGTGTGAATGAGGTATTAGTAAGATCCCATTTTCATTACAATTGGGGTCTTACCTTGACTTGAAGATGAAGTCCATGCTATCCTTCTGGACGACAATCTCTTTTTTGTAAAAGTCCTCCTTATCTTCCTCTAGTTTCAAAAGTCTAGTTTGTTGTTTGCGTCTACCGTCTCTGAGTAGAATAACAGTAGCAACAAGAACCTGTGGGCTCACTTGCGCCCCCTTCAGTGCGGCAGAGGTTATGGCTGCCTCCCCTGGTGCTTTTTTCATTGCCGTTGTATGATGAGACCAGCGAGCCTAAATATCGTATATACGTGAAATAAGTTATTTAGAGACTATGGATGGTGAGGATAAATGTAATAAAGGGATCTACAAACATTACATTGGTGACATACAGTGAGATGGTGCAGGCATGCGCTTAGGGCCCGCTTTCCAGCCAGTTTCTGTGGGGTGACGCATTCTGAGGTGAGGCAGATCTCATCTGTGCCTCACCTTACCCCACAGTAACTGGCTTGAGCGTGCTCACAAAATAAGTGCCCCTGTTAAATTAGTGCCCGCGCTCCAGCCAGTTACTATGGGCTTACGAGAGGCAGAGCTCGTCCCTGCCTTACTTCTCATCGCTACCCGTAGTTGTAGCAGAGCTCGGCACATTTGCTGATTTTGACTATAAAAAGCGATTGGAATCATACATAAATCACATTTACAACACAGATCAGTGGAGACATTTTATTATTAATACTATTTAGATTTTCTTTAGTTGTTTTTCCGTTACATTGGAGTATTACAGGTGAGGCTCTGCCTCCCCTGCCTCCCCTGACTGCACGTCGCTGATAGGACGTATTAAGCGCTTGAACAAACTACATATTTGGTCGTAATATGGGCCTGAACAATCGGCCCATTTGGTCGTATGAGTTGAAGGACTTGTTGATTTATTTGCTTTGTCCTACGTAAGCAACCTTCCCACGCCAATAGGATTATTAAATGAGGCCCCAGAAATGCTCAAGACATAGACTAAGTAGAGACTAAATTTAAGAGAAGTATAAGTTCCCCTCTCCCCTAAACCAACTTCCCAGGGCTTCACTAATTGTCTATCTTAAATGACTCAGTCTGCATTCTAAGTTTTTCTCAGAACTCATCTTGAAACTGAATGCTTCATGCAACACGGAAATAAATCAAGTAAATTCATTCCTAATCTCATTACTGAGACGCCGGGGTCTTCGCCAGGATGTGAGATATGGACTCCGTTCTAAATTATATCAATAATTCAGTTTTGCCCTCAAACCACCACTGGACGTAGACTCAACAAAAACAAACGTTCAACTTGTGTTAATGTCAATTTATCACACATTTGGGATGCAATGTGTAAATGAACCTCAGGATGAGAAATTAGTGTTGGGCTAGTTTAATGATAAACTGTTTATCAACTGCAGTCTCTCTCATACTCACAAACACATGAACACACACTACAAGTGTAATCTGAGTTTTAGTTGGTGTGTCTAAATCTGTAAATCTCTTCCTACCTGTCACCATAGTGTTGCAGCTCAGTGAATGACTGACTGTGTGCTCTGATTGGATCCCGGTTGCCAAGATGCGGGACATTAGCTCTATGATTGGTGGATAGACAGAACATTTTTTTTCACTTTTTTTTCTAGCACAACACAGTTAAAGGACACTGTAAGAAAAGCATTAATGATAGTGATGGAGGGATTATTTTCTCTTATAAAAGAGTAACATCTATGGATTTATTTTGATAACAACTTTTTTAGAAGTTCAAGAAGGATTTGAATTTTATTTATTCACTTCAACATGTGGCTTTACACATATTGGATCGGGGCTTCTAGTTCTAACACCAATAAATGAGAGACTAACGAATCAGTGCCTCTTCAGCAGTTTTAGTCATCAAAAGCAACTTAATGTTTAAAATCGAGCAGCAATTCACAACATCATGGCATCTAGTGGTGCCCGGATAACATGACATCACTCACAATACTCCTAATGACCCCATTCGCAGAAGTGATTAGTTGCAAATGAACTAATCACTCGCGAGTTGCACATTGCTACAGGGAGAAGGAGAAAAACATTGGGTGAATTAGTAAGCAGTTATGATGATGGAGAGCAACTGACAGTTTATTATCCAGCGATAGACATTCAAAGTTGTGTTTACCCGACTGTTTTATGTCTTCTACGCATGTCTTTCTGCTCCGATGAGAGAACTTTCACAGGGCTTAATGAGTTTGGAGCCTTGGGCACTTTAGATTGATGTGATCTGGGTTGTGGAGGTAACTTTTAAAATGTATAGTGCAGTGTAATCATCAGCTTAAGTCATCTAGTCTCAATTGACATAGGTGGACATGGAAGACATAGCATGTATATCAACATTCATATGAATTGCCTGCAGTAAACATAACAGATAACATACTGTGATTTTTGCAGATTTTTGTAATTTGGGCATAGATTGTACTTTGTATTTCTTTATTGATCAATGAGCGCTGTCCCTGACAAATAAACCAAGCTTAATATAATAAAAAAACATTCCCATAAAGTAAAAACCACAAATCAGCCTTGATTATTCACCCTCATTAAGATTTCTAAAAGCACTGTTCAACATTTGAACAATGTTCCAAATGTAACAAGAATATATCCGTTGCAACAAGTCCTCCAACTCATACGACCAAATAGGTCGATTGTTCAAGCGCTTATTACGACCTATAATCATGTTTTAATGTTTTCGACCTCTAGTGCTCCCGTTGAATGCAAACGCTACGGTGGGTCGTATATTCACAAATAACCCTCTCTGGAAAATCCTAAATTGTGGAATAGTTTGGTCATTCAAATAATTTTGATTAGATTTCTAGCGAGAAGTGTATATTGTACTTTCAGAATTCACGTCCAGTGGATGTGTAGGATCTATAGTTTGATAGATATTATGAAGATGATTTGAGGTCTCGCCAGGAGAACGTGTATATACGGCAGCCTCCATGTGAAGTTAGCGCCAACCCTCACGGGGTGAAAACGGTATTTCCGGTCTCGAAGTTTTCATAATAAAACCGTATTCCCCCCACTGTCAAATGTTTTTAAAGCTATATCTGCAGTACTCATCCACTAAAAACATCAGTTTATCCTTGTTAATTACACAACATTAATTGGTTTAAAGTGTACAATGCTTTTTTGTTTTTCCCATAGGTTTTTCCCTTTCGCATGTTGGGATATGGTGTTTATGCGATATGAAATCCGAAAACATTCACAAAAAAAATGTATACTTTATTCCGAGTGTGCTTGCTTTTCTCCGTGCATTGTAATGCACGGTTCGGCTGCATTAAATATTATATATCTGCCGTAGTTCTTTTTTAATAGAGCCCTGATTAGAAGACTTCTGGACAAACTGGAAGAAATGCCGCCAAAACTGAATATGTGACGTGGATCATAAATATATCAGCAAATAAACAACATCTTCAATTTCTCTTCACACAATACGTCTCCTTGCAGTATCAATAGTAATTCGGCTGACTTTTATATTTGATCCAATTGGTAAATAGGCTATATTTACACCATAACGGTGCACAGCTGATAGAAAGGGACTTGTAGTTTTTAAAGATATTACTGATTTTCTTTGAATATAAGAATGTAAATACTGAGTTGAGAGAATAGTCAGGGGTTTTGGGTGATGGGAGACACATCTATGGATTCACAATTTCAATAGCTTACCATTAAATTACGGATATAACTTTCTGTCTGTGATGTTTTACAAATCAGATATTAATGTGTATACACATTAATATCTGATTTGTAAAACATCACAGACAGTATACACATTAATATCTGATATATTAAAAACTGAAACTGTATTTTCTTTATCATTCTGTTTTAATTTCACAATAAAGTTAATAGTAATATTATGTTTGATATTATTATGTTTTATTAACTAGACCACTGGTTTTTTAACCCGCACCGCCTAGTGGTTAAAGTACGTTTGAGTCCAGTTTTGGATAGTCTGCCGTGGTTACATTCCATTTCAAAGAGCTGTTTGACGCTCGGCGTAACCTTGTCACACTGCCACTCCAACATCCAATCATAGAGCTTGAGGACTAATCACGGGGTTTGTAAAGCAAAGCGGATGTTCTAGTCCCAAACGATAGCTGAGGATTCTGGGTAGTGTAGTGTCTTCGGAAACTCTGTAGTATCTAAACTCCGAAAACACTATTTGTTTCTCCGAATCGAAGGTTAAAAACACAAAAGCATTGTACACAATTTAAACCAATCAATATTGTGTAATTAACAAGGATAAACTGATGCTTTTTAGTGGATGAGTAATGCAGATATCACTGTGTAATCATTTGACAGTGAGGGGAATACTTCCGGTGTTATTATGAAAACTTTGAGACCGGAAATACTGTTTTCACCCCGTGAGGGTTGACCAAGCCCCCAGGGAGTGCGCCGGACTCTGAGGAAAATATTGTTTGTGGCCAAACGGCGGTACTACACTTCCGTATCAGTCGCTGGGCCCGGAAGAACTTTTTCCCATTGACTAACATTGGGAAAGAGACGTCTGTAAATCGTTGGATCATTTTTTTAAAACTAAATCAACTACCCAGTATGAACTTATTAAAAACATTCGGTCCCCAATTGTAAAATGTGCTAATAACGTTATTCTGAGAGTTATTTTCCTCGGCATTATGAACGCGTATCTAACCCACGGGACCGCGCCGCCCGGCACGTTCAAGTGACGTGTTCAGTACTACATGAGTTTTACCTTTACCCATGGATGCACAATAAGAATGGATTATATGATTATATGAATACTTTTGTGACGTTTCGCTCTCTCAAAAGTTGGGCCATTTTGTCTTCATGCGCCAATGAGAAACTCTCATAGGAATGAACGAGGCCCCGCCTCCCACGCTGTATCCAGTTCTTATTATACATCCATGGGGTTGACGCCAACTTTACATGGACGCTGCGGAAAGACGTAGTATACTGTATACACGTTCTCCTGGCGAGACCTCAAAACATCTTCGTAATATCTATCAAACTATAGATCTTACACTGTAAAATGTTTGGCTGTAAAATTACAGTAAATTACTGGCTACTAGTTGCATGGATTTCACAGTAATTTACTGTAAATATTTCACAGTAATTGACTGTAAATATTTCACAGTCATTTACTGTAGATATTTGTAGATACTGTGACTTTACAGTTGCCATGCCCATGGAATTACTGTGATATAGCAGTACAGAGCTGTGGTATTATGTTACCTTGCTGTACATACATTACAGTAATTACCTGTATTTTCACACTATTACTGTAGAAGTAATGCAACACAGTAGCCAGTAATTTACGATAATATATTGTACATTTGACTAGTTAACTGGGATTTTACCATAGCTACACAATTCAATCAGCTCACTCAACAAAGAAAAACAAAGAAAATGCCCATTTGAACTTTTTATTACTCCATTGAAGTGCAAAGTTTTCACAGTGTCTTGGACATGTTGTTACGGCCCCAACCTCTACTAGTGGCTTGTGCTGAGACCGCAACATGAAAGAATACATGCAATAACTGGTACTTGGTAACGAGCATGTATTGATAATCAACCGTTTGCTCACACAAGCGAAACGGGAAACAAAAAGAGGTCTGGAGGACTGGCCAAAAGGAACAAACAGAAGGAGGGAACCAGAGCTTACCACACCACGGGCCGTAGGACCCAGAGCTTCCCCCCCTAACCAGAAATAAATTATAAACCCTATGGGAAACAAAATAAAGCAGCGAAAACTGGACTACCAGGTCCTCCAGGCTAAACATAAACACATCTGCAAAAATATGGCCCACAGCTCAAAATGGCAAAGAGGTATTCTAAGGAGTGTCTTCCGGCGTTAGGATAGGCGAGACATCCTTCTCCTCCAGCTTCTCTTTATATTAACACGGCTGAGTGGAATTTGGAACACCTGGGCAGAGGCGGAGCCAGGGGCAGACCAGGTGCACCTGGGCAGAGGCGGAGCCAGGGGCAGACCAGGTGCACCTGCGCAGCAGGGAGACAGAAAAGAAAACAAGGAGGGGAGCACGTAACACATGTCTACACAGACATCCACTCAAAGTCGACCATTTTTCTGAAGAATGTGCTGACATGGGGGTTCAAATTGCCATGTTTTTTTTTTTTTGCTTTCCAGCCCGTCTCAGGGTTCAGGCCCAGGAAGCACCTGAAAGCAATAAGCCAAGACAACAATTTAAATGTTACATAGATTTATATGTTACATCGTTTATTTGAAGGCAGATGCAGCGGTGCCCCTTTCAATTTAAGTAAAACCTGCACCAAAGAAAGAAATTAGTATTTAAAGCCAAGCAAGAGCGATAAAAGCAAGAAAATCACTTAATTTGTTGTGTTATCACAGAGGATGGTCTGAATACAGTATTTTACTGTGGAATAATACAGTAACATGTTGTGAAATCCTGGTAATCATGTATCCTGTACATTCACATTAATTAACTGTGCCTGTATAGATTTCACTGTGAAATTCAAAATTACAGTATTATATTGTGAACATTACAGGTAAAGACTGTAAAGTGGTAAAACAGTAATTTATTGTAAAATATTACAGCTAAATATTGTGAAATCATGGTAATATTTTACAGTGTACACATCTACTGGACGTAGATTTTAAATGTACAATATACACTTCTTGCTAGAAATATAATCAAAAAGCATTTTAATGGCCAAACTATTCCACAATTTAGGATTTCCCAGGCACGTGCACACATAGACATTAAAGTGGGCTTGAGCCCCTGCCCTTTTTTCTTCCTCCAGAGAAAGGGCCCTTTTTCCCCCTTTTTTTTTTAAATAAATGAATACATATCTACTACTGTTTGCGCACAGTTTCCCTTTCCAAAAATATATTGATTGAAGACAAAATACAAATATCAGGTCGGGAGATTAGACTGTGAAGTTCTGATGCTCTCTCTACCCAACCTGGTCTCACCAGAATGTGTGACTCCTCCGTGACGACCACGAGTCACGAACTTTGCTACATTTACCTGTCTGCACCACACAAAAACCCAAGTGAATGAGGCTCCTTTGTCGTGGTGTACACACGCATTTCTACAATGTCCAGCAGTGAGCTTTTATTCTATAAAACTTTTTTAAAATCTACTTTATAGCTTGTAGTAACTCACGGGAGGCTTCTTTTATTTTATTTGTATTCATAATATTTTTTTTTTCGTCAGAATGTATTATGGTGCATGAGTTACGAATTGTTGTTCTCAAAAAACAGTGCATTGTGTGCACTACGAAACGAGACGGTGTAGCCTACGGAGGGCTTCGTATTTACGTCACCTGATACGCGCTGTTCGGTTGCGCTGCTCCAGCAGCCTGCTAGCAAATTCTAACTCAGCTGAAAAGGATCCAGAAACTTTACTTTTACATTTAAAAATGTTTTGGAGATCACCGTTGGCGATGAATTAAAGAGGACCATGGCCAGGTAAATACGATGAAGCTGTTCCTTTAGCCCCCAGTAATCTTACATTAGTAAGTGTTAGAAATTAAAATCAATGTTTTGATAGCATAGTGCACCTTAAACATACCGTCAGTTTAAATGCTGTTTTATACTGAAAAACCAGAAGTTCTTGTGCACAACCAGTTGTTAAGCATTTATTCTGAAAATCCTTCATCTCCAGTTAGCATGAGGCTAATATACCATTTACTATTGAGGTGAATTTAGCAGCGATATGATATGATGTTGCACAGCGAAACCTACTGATTTCAACACTACAACTATAGACGTCGAGATATTATTATTGTTGGATAAGGTACAGTTTATTTGAGTACGTTATTGTTTACAGATGTGGGTAGCATGTGACAACATTCGGAACGACCGGAAACCAAACTGCTGTGAAGTATTTCCTGTATTCTTTGGAGTATTGATTACAGCGTTTAGAATGTGTTAAATGAAAAGTCATGAAAGAGTTAAGGAGGAGAAAAGGCGTGTTTAGATATATATTGAATGTAAAATGTCTGTATCCTCTGATATGCGTAACAATGGACATTGAAACGTGGAGAGCCGGCCCGCAGGGAGGAGCCAGCAGAGGATATATAAACAGCGCGACCCGAGGGGTTCGGCCTCTTTCTCCGCTTGCCAGAGCCAGAGACACAGCTGCTTTTCTGTCGAACAATATCCTGTTTGTAACATTACCACGCTTTTTATTAATTAAAGTACCAATTTGAAACAATCTCAGAGACTCCATTTAGTCTCCTTTTTAAGCTTCTCTCCTGGATGCGAGAATAACCAACACAGATAACAATTGGGACCAGCTGACGTGATTTGCGTTGGACCGGGAGAGACTATACAGCCGGCTGTTGCCCGGAACCGCTGGCAATCGTTCGACACACAGAGAGCTCAAACGATTCGGTAAGAAGAAGCCTGTTAAGTCAAATTCTTCAATAGTTTATGCAGGACCATCTTAGGACTGTGTGTTGGACTGCTGCTTCCGGTTCCTGAAAATAGCTGGGCAATTAATGTTAAAACAACCACATTTATAACAACAACAATCATATAACACGAGGCGTTGCTTTGTCACAAGCAGGGTGAGTTCACATTAATTATTTTTCTTATATTTAACCCTGCATGCTATTCGTTTGTCTGTTATTACATGTCGGCAAAAGGCTAATCGCTCCAATAAGTGTTTTTTGTTACGTTTTAAGTTAACGTGAATGGTTTGAGGCTATTTAGCAGTCGGGACTGCTTGAGACAAAGAACACAATCACAGTGGAAGCTGAGAATATTGGAGTGAGTGTTTCTGTTAAAGACAGTGTGAGGCTGTTTTTCTTTTTTAAAAGTCCTTTGTGTGATGAGGGCAATCATTTCAAAAAGTGTTTCTTGTTACGTTTTAATTTAACGTGAATGGTTTTAGGCCATTAAACAGTGGGGACTGTTTGAGACAAGAACACAGTTGAGTGAGTGTTTTAATTACAGTGTGAGGCTTTCTTTTTAAAAAAGTCCTTTTTCAATCAATCAATCAATCAATGTTTATTTATATAGCCCAATATCACAAATGTTACATTTGTCTCAGTGGTCTTCACAGTGTGTACAGAATATCAGTATGACAATACGACACCCTCTGTCCTTAGACCCTCACATCGTACAAGGAAAAACTTCCAAAGAAAACCCAGTTTAAAGGGAAAAATGGGAGAAACCTCAGGGAGAGCAACAGAGGAGGGATCCCTCTCCCAGGACGGACAGACGTGCAATAGATGCCGTATGTAAATTGAAAAGATAATACATTTGCAACATAGGTAGTCCAAATGTTTGGAAATGCATGTGTGTATAATAGGAAGATGAATCCACGAGGATATCCATCCAGGACCACAGCCACGGCTCAAGATCCAGCGCTCGCGATCCAGGACACAGGATCGCAGGAACATCCATGACTCCGGATCCCAGCGTATATAGACACCAAAAAGAAAGACATTTGGGGAAGCTGGGTTAATCGGAACATGAGAGTACACAGGTATAGACAGAGAGAAGTAAGAAGTAAGATGTCCCCCGACAAACTAAGCCTATATCAGCAAAACTAGGGGCTGAATCTAATCAGCCCTAACTATAAGCTTTATCAAAAAGGAAGGTCTTAAGCGCACTCTTAAAAACGGATAGGGTGTCTGCCGCCCGAACACAAACTGGAAGCTGATTCCACAAATGTGGAGATTGATAAGAAAAGGCTCTGGCTCCCATTGTACTTTTAGAGACTCTAGGAACAACCAACAACCCTGCATTCTTGGAACGCAATGCCCTAGTAGGACAGTAGGGTATAATGAGTTATTTAAGGTAAGATGGCGCCTGCCCATTAAGGGCTTTGTAGGCGAGAAGAAGAATTTTAAATTCTATCCTGTGTTCTATAGGGAGCCAGTGTAAGGCAGCAAGAACAGGAGTAATGTGGTCCCTTTTTCTAACTCTGGTTAGTACACGAGCCGCAGCATTTTGAATCAGCTGAAGCGACTTGACTGACTTCTTGGTACTGCCTGATAATAAAGAGTTACAATAATCCAGCCTAGAAGTAACAAATGCATGGACTAGTTTCTCTGCATCGTTTTGAGGCAAGATATGCCTGATTTTTGCAATGTTACGTAGAGGCGGTCTTTGAAATTGATTTTATGTGGGCGTTAAAGGATAAATCCTGATCAAATATAACACCAAGATTCCTTATAGTCTCACTGGAGGCCAAATTAATGCCATCCATAGTTAGTATATCTTTAGATAATTTGTTTCGTAGATTCTTCGGGCCAAGTACAATAACTTCAGTTTTGGTCGTGTTTAACATCAAAAAGTTTAAGGTCATCCACGTTTTTAAGTCCTTAAGGCAGTCTTGAATTTTATTTAGATGATTAATTTCATCAGGCTTGATTGATAAATATAGTTGAGTATCATCCGCATAACAATGAAAGTTTACAGAATGATTCCTTATAATATTGCCTAACGGAAGCATATATAATGTGAACAAAATAGGTCCGAGCACTGAGCCCTGTGGCACTCCATGGCTAACTTTGGTTTGCGTGGAAGATTCATCGTTAACACGTACAAACCAGGGTTTCCGTTAGCCGGTAATTACCGGTTTTTAGCTGGTAACATTTATAAAAAACCGGTAAATTCAAAACCTGACGGTCAAAATGTCTGGTAATAATTAGGGAGGCTCTGATCGATCGGCCGCCGGTCATTATCGGCCGATATTCACTCTTAATAGTTTGATCGGTGCTCTCTATAAAGGCCGATCAGGAGAGCTGGATCTGATCGATATGGACATAAACGCGAGTGAAGTGTAACCGGAGCGAGAGAGAGATCAGATCAGCTGCTGAGTCTGACCGAGACACGCAGCTCTGCATAATCACCTGAAGCCCCGCCCTCTGTTTAGCGGGCTGCAGGAGCTGCATGAGAAACTGACGGGCTGTCAGGAGAGAGAGGGAGGGAAAGAGAGGATCCGTTTCTCCCGTGTTATTATTCAAAGTTGATGTAAACTTCTGAATAATGTACGTTATCTACTACAAGTAGTTTGTTTGAATGTAATAATTATGTTGTTTGTGGAATCATTTATTGAAAAATGAATCAGAATTTTTCGATCTGTTACGATTATAAACTGAAGCAATATACAAATGAGCCCCGTGAACTGAGTTTTAAACTGAAGCATATCTGCTCATAGTCCGGTAATTACCTGCTAACGGAAACTCTGCTACACAACTATTATTATTATTATTGAAATATGACCGGTAAGTTTCAAATTAGTCCGGTAAAATAAATTCTGCCCGGACATTTGACCGGCGAGAAAAAATCCTAGCGGAAACCCTGGTACAAACTGAGAGCGTTCAGATAGATAGGACCTAAACCAGCCCAAAGCAGTTCCCTGTATGCCAACCAAGTGCTCTAGTCTTTGCAATAGGATATCATGGTCGATAGTATCAAATGCAGCACTGAGATCGAGCAAAACAAGAATAGAGACAAGTCCCTTGTCTGAGGCTATTAGAATATCATTTGTGACTTTAACCAGAGCTGTCTCTGTGCTATGATGTGTTCTAAAGCCAGACTGAAAATCTTCAAATAAATCATTGTTTTTTAAGTAATCACACAACTGTTTTGCGACCGCTTTCTCAAGAATTTTTGAGAGGAACGGAAGATTAGAAATAGGTCTATAGTTGGCTAAAACCTCTGGATCGAGGTTGTGCTTTTTAAGAAGCGGTTTTATCACTGCTACTTTGAATGATTGTGGAACATAGCCTGATAATAAAGACATATTCATAATATTTAATAAAGAAGTGCTAATTAATGGAAAAACTTCCTTCAACAGCTTAGTTGGAATTGGGTCTAACATGCACGTTGATGGTTTAGAGGAGAGAATCATTGAATGTAATTGTTCAAGGTTAATGGCTGAAAAGCATTCTAGTTTACTATCTAGTGTAATATTAGAACTTACGTTTCTGGGAGCTGTTGATAACACTATACTGGTCAAAGGTAAGAGGTCATTAATTTTGTTTCTAAGAGTAACAATTTTATCGTTAAAAAAGCACATAAAATCATTACTACTGAGTGCTATGGGAATAGAAGGCTCAATGGAGCTGTGGCTCTCTGTCAGCCTGGCTACAGTGCTGAAAAGAAATATTGCATTATTCTTATTCTCATCTATTAATGAAGAGTAGTAGGCTGCTCTCGCTTTACGCAGTGCTTTCTTATATTCATTGAGAGTAATATGCCAAATCAAACGAGATTCTTCAAGTTTAGTGGAACGCCATATCCTTTCAAGTTGTCTAGACTTTTGCTTTATTTTGCGGGTTTCGGCATTATGCCATGGAGCTAATCTATGTTGTTTTATTTTCTTCTTTTTCAAAGGAGCAACAGAGTCTAATTTTATTCGCAGTGCATCTATAGCACTATCAACAACATGATCAATTTGGGGTGGTGTACATTTTGTATAAGTTTCCTCCCCTACATGCAGACATGCTATCGAGTTAAGTATTGGTGGAATCTCTTCCTTAAATGTGGCTATAGCACTAACAGATAGGTTTCTGCTGCAAGAGCTTTTGACTAATACTTTGTAGTCTCGTAATAGTACTTCAAAAGTTACTAAGAAATGGTCGGATAAAGCAGGATTATGCGGTTCGACTAATAGTTGCTCAATTTCAATACCATAAGTCAGAACAAGGTCGAGAGTGTGATTATAGCAGTGGGTTGGTTTATTTACACTCTGACAGAAACCAACAGAATCTAATATAGAGTTAAATGCGACAGCAAGGCTATTTTTATCATCGTCAACATGAATATTAAAGTCACCTACGATAATTACTTTATCTGTTTTAAGAACCAAAGTTGATAAAAACTCAGAGAATTCTGATAAGAATTCTGAATAAGGACCTGGTGCACGATACACTGTAACAAATAAGATTGGCTGCAAAGTTTTCCAGGTCGGATGCGTAAGACTAAAAACGAGGCTTTCAAAGGAGGTATAATTTAATTTTGGTTTAGTATTGATAAGTAAACTTGAGTCAAAGATTGCTGCAACTCCACCTCCTCGGCCCGTGCCTCGAGCAATATGAGTGTTGACATGGCTGGGTGGAGTGGCCTCATTTATGCTGACATATTCTTCATGTCTCAACCAAGTTTCAGTGAGACAGCATATATCAATATTATAATCTGATATTAAATCATTTACCAATATTGCTTTAGATGCTAGAGATCTTATGTTTAAGAGACCACATTTAATCTTCCTGTTTTGTTGCACTGGCTTTTTGTTGTGTCCCGTCAATTATGTTAGTTTGTTATGTATTTGTCGCGTTCATGTTTGTTTTGTTTGTTTCACTTCCTGTTTTATGTTGTACTCCTTGTCTCATTCCAGGTGCCTTTACTTCCTTGGTTCTTGTTTTCCGCCATCGTCAGCGTCTGCCCCGCCCCTGATTGTTTCCACCTATTCCCACTTACCTCTTGTATATATTGTCCTGTCTCCCCTTGTCTGTTGTCAGTTCGTCTTGTTCGTCATGCCAAGAAGTTGGATCCAAGCAGCCATAGAGAGACCAAGTACCTTTTTGATATCCTCCATGAGAGCGTTTTGTTTTGTGACCGTTTTTGTCACTCCCTCTGTAAAGAGTGTTTCTTAGTTTTTTGATCCATTAAAGTTTATTTTTTCTTCAAACCTTTTCATCTCCGGGTTGTGCATTTGAGTCCTCCTATCAGTGAGTCACGGTTCATAACAGAACGAACTGACCAAAATATGGACTCAGCCAACCTGCAGACCGCCCTGTCCGTACAGGGTAACGTCATCCATCAACACCAGGAGCAGCTAAAGAATATTAGCCAAGGAGTCAAGGAGCTTTCAGATCGCCAGGAGGGTTTCCAGACCTCCGTCACTTCACAGGTGAACCATCTGGCAACACAGCTCCACGGGCTTCTCTCTCATCTGGAAGCAGCTCCCACAGCTCCGATTCCTGCTCCTCCACCTGATGCCAATCCTGCTGTGAATCATGCCTCTCCTGTTCCACTGCGGTTGGCAGCACCGGAGAAATACTCAGGAGAATCGAGCAACTGCAGAGCCTTCTTAGTCCAGTGTGATTTACATTACCAACTTAATCCAGCAGCTTTTGTATCTGATGAGGCTAAGATAGCGTTTATGATCTCCCACTTAACCGGCAGAGCTGCCGCATGGGCCACTGCGGAGTGGTCTAGAAATTCCAATATCTGTAGATCCTTCATAGCGTTCAAAGACACTATGAGCCGCATATTTGATATTACCTCACCTACCGGTGACGCCACTCGGGCTCTTATGCAGCTCAAACAGCACTCAAGATCCGTAGTAGATTATGCCATAGAGTTCCGTACCTTAGCCATAGACAGTGGTTGGAACACTCCAGCACTAATAGATGCCTTCCGCAATGGACTTCTCAGAGACGATTAAAGATCACCTGGCTCCATTAGAGTTACCACAAGACCTCGAATCACTCATTTCCACGTCTCTCCGAATTGACAATCGCATCAGGGAAAGAGAGAGAGAACGACCGCCGAGTCGCAACAAGACCTCCCAGCCACCAGGGGCGCTCTCTGGGTAGGCAGTCCTCAGGGGATTCCTGTTCGCCTCTTCATCAGGCCCAGCAGTGACAGCGCCACCACAGGCAACAGAGGAACCTATGCAGCTCGGGAGAACGAGGATTTCTCCAGAGGAACGACGGCGCCGCCTGCAGGAGGGATGCTGCTTCTACTGTGGTCAAATGGGACATCAGCAGGCGACATGTCCGGGGAAAAGGGCATGCTCACCAACCATGAGGAGGGCGCTGGTGAGCAAAATGTCATCTGATTATCCTCCTCGCACACTCACCCAGGTAGATATCACTGCCAATAGTAAGACACACACTATGGGGGCCTTATTGACTCTGGGGCTGATGAAAAGTCTCATAGACTGGGGTCTAGCGAAACGTCTTAATATTAAGACTGTTCCGCTCAAACATCCCGTCAATGCCAGTGCCCTAGACGGCAGACTTATGTGTAGAGTCACTGACTGTACAGAACCCATGCAAGCGACTATTGACAATACTCATGTGGAAATGATGCAATTTCATCTGTTCGATTCTGCACAGCATCCGCTGATTTTGGGGTTTCCCTGGTTAAAAACACACAACCCACATATAGACTGGTGTTCAGGACAAATTAAGGGATGGGGAGAGAATTGTGAACATTCATGTAAAGCTCCATGTACTGTTGCAGTGGCTGATAGTAGCTCAGACTTTCCTGACCTTTCCAAGGTCCCCTCTTGCTACAATGACATTAAAGAGGTTTTTAACAAAACCAAAGCACTATCATTGCCTCCTCATCGTCCGTTTGACTGTGCCATCGACCTATTACCTGGCGCACCCATCCCTAGGGGGCGCTTATATTCTATCTCAGGACCAGAGCGGGCGGCCATGGATGACTACATCTCCTCCTCACTGAAAGCGGGGATAATCCGTCCCTCTTCTTCACCTGCGGGCGCAGGATTCTTCTTTGTGGGGAAGAAGGATGGGTCTCTAAGACCATGCATTGACTACAGCCCATTAAATGACATTACGGTGAAAAAACCGCCACCCACTCCCGCTGATGTCTTCAGCATATGAACTACTTCAGTCAGCTAAGGTGTTCACCAAGCTCGATCTGAGAAATGCCTACCACCTTGTCAGGATTAGAGAGGGTGACGAGTGGAAAACGGGGTTCAACACACCTAGCGGACATTACGAATACAGGGTTATGCCTTTTGGACTATGTAATGCTCCTGCTGTTTTTCAAACTATGGTCAATGACATTTTGAGAGAATTTTTGAATGTGTCTGTATTCGTGTATTTGGACGATATTCTGATTTTCTCTCCAGATATTCAGTCTCATGTCAGGCATGTCCGCCAAGTCCTCCAAAAGCTTCTGGAGAATCAGTTGTATGTGAAAGCTGAGAAGTGCGATTTACATGCAACCACTGTCTCTTTCCTGGGCTACGTTATCACCGCCAATCAGTTCCAGATGGATCCGTCCAAGGTCAGTGCGGTGACCGACTGGCGTACTCCAGATAGCCGCAAGAGAGTCCCAACAGTTCCTGGGGTTTGCCAACTTTTACCGAAAGTTTATACGCAACTTCAGTTCTGTAGCCGCTCCTCTACATGCTCTCTCACCTCTTCTAAGTTTCCTTTCAGTGGACCCCCCAGGCCGAGTCTGCTTTCCAGTGCCTCAAGAAAGGATTCACCACGGCTCCCGTACTCACTGTTCCGGATTCCCAGAGACAGTTTATGGTTGAGGTCGACGCGTCCAACGAGGGCATAGGGGCTGTGTTGTCCCAGAGGTCCTCCACGGATAACCGGATGCACCCCTGCGCTTATCTATCGCGTAAGTTGACCTCAGCTGAAAAGAACTATGATGTGGGGAACAAGGAGTTACTAGCTGTCAAAGCAGCTTTGGAGGAATGAGACACTGGCTCGAAGGGGCGGAGCAAACCGTTTGTTGTGTGGACAGACCACAAGAACTTAGAGTATGTCAGAAAAGCCAAGAGACTCAATTCACGTCAGGCCCGGTGGTCTCTGTTCTTTAGTAGGTTTAACTTTACATTATCCTTTAGACCCGGTACGCAAAACCATAAGCCAGATGCACTGTTTCGTCTCTTTGAGCCTGTCCCTAATGCCAAGAAACCTGAATCAATCCTTCCACTAAACTGTGTGGTTGGGGTCGTTAACTTGGCAAGATAGAAACAGATGTGAAGCAGGCTAATGTTGTGAGCCCGGCACCTAGTGAGTGTCCAGACAACCGTTTGTTTGTCCCTGTGTCTTTAACGCTCTCAGGTAATCCACTGGGCTCACACATCCAAGCTCACATGCCATCCGGGGGTCCGGGGAACTATGTTTGCCATAAAGCAGCGGTTCTGGTGGCCGGCCATGAGAAAAGAGGTCTCTGAATATGTGGCGGCCTGTCCAGCGTGCGCCCGGAATAAGACTTCTTCCCAGGCCCAGGTTGGGTCTGCTCCAGCCTCTCCAGTGCCTCAACGACCATGGTCGTCAAGTCCTGTTTCTCGCTTGAGGCCAGGAAAAGGCTAGTCACTGTGACCTTTTTACCTGTGCTGGACTATGGGGATCTGGTCTATATGAATGCACCTGCCCATTGCCCTGGTCAAGTTAGATGCTGCGTATCACAGTGCACTGAGATTTGTGACAAACTGTAAAGCATTAAACCCATCACTGTACCCTGTATGCAAGGGCTGGTTTGCTTTCACTAACTGTACGGAGGCTCAGTCACTGGTACATTTTTATATACAAAGCCATGCTAGGGAAACTTCCATCTTATATCTGTTCCCTGATCTCACGGAAAATTGTTAAGTGGCTACTGCCTGAGATCGAATGCTGTGGTTTTATTAAATGTGCCAACTGCTAGGACTGTCTTAGGGAAGACAGCTTTTAGATGCGCAGCTCCTCTGCCTTGGAATAGTCTGCAAATTAAATTGGAAACTGAACAATCTGGTGCCACTAAATGTTTTTAAAGCTCGGTTGGATGCTACTCAATCGGAAGCTATTGGTACCTGTTTTATGTGGATAATTATGTAAATGATTGCTGGATGATGTCCTTTTGTTGTTCTGTTTATGCTTTTTATGTTCATGTGGAAACTACTTGAACAGGTCTCCCTTGGAAAAGAGATCAATGATCTCAATGGGATTTTATCTGTATAAATAAAGGTTTGAAATGAAAATGGTCGCATATCTCCATGGACTTTGTGACTGGATTCCCCACCTTCCTAAAGGTAACACTACCGTCCTTACAGTGGTGGATCGGTTCTCAAAGATGGTACATTTCATTCCTCTGCTCAAACTTCCATCTGCCAAGAAAACGGCAGAGGTCATGCTTACTCATGTGTTCAGAATTCATGGTTTTCCCAGCGACATAGTTTCAGACAGAGGTCCTCAGTTCACTTCCATCTTCTGGAAGGAGTTTTGCCAGCTCCTCGGCGCCACCGTCAGCCTGTCCTCCGGTTATCAACCCCGCAGTCCAACGGTCAGACAGAACGCCTGAATCAGGTCCTCGAAACCTGCCTCAGGTGTCTGGTGTCCCAGAAGCAATCCACTTGGAGCGATCATCTGACCTGGGTAGAGTACGCTCACAACACTCTTCTATCGGCTGCCACTGGTCTCTCCCCGTTCCAGTGTGCGAATGGATATCAGCCCCCTCTCTTCCCTGCCAATGAAGAAGAAGTCAAGGTGCCATCCGCGCACGCTATGGTTCGACGCTGTCAGCGGGTCTGGGCCGGTTGCTCGGCAGGCGCTACTTCCGGACCTCGACCCGGATGAAGTCAGCGGCGGATCGTCACAGACGTGTGGCCCCCCTCTACAAGCCGGGACAAAAAGTCTGGCTCTCCACCAAGGACCTACCTCTTTATGTTTCATTCCAAGAAGTTGGCACCAAGGTTTGTGGGTCCTTTCCCAGTCTCAAAAATCATTAACCCTGTCTCTGTGCGCCTCAAACTCCCCAGATCCTTGAAGGTTCATCCTACGTTCCATGTCAGCAAACTCAAGCCAGTTCAAGAGAGAACTCTGGTTCCCCCCCTCAAAAACCCCCCCCTCCACTCCGGATCGTTGATGGTGGCCCGGTGTACACGGTCAGGAAACTGCTGTCGGTCCGCAAACGGGGCCGAGGACGCCAATTATTGGTCGATTGGGAGGGATACGGGCCTGAGGAACGTTGCTGGGTCTCCTCGACTTTCGTGATGGATAAAGGACTTCATAAATGACTTCTATGATCGCATCCTGAGCAGGCCTGGGCCGTCGGGAGTCGGCCTTAGAAGGGGGGGTACTGTTGTGTCCCGTCAATTATGTTAGTTTGTTATGTAGTTGTCGCTTCATGTTTGTTTTATTTTGTTTCACTTCCTGTTTTATGTTGTACTCCTTGTCTCATTCCAGGTGCCTTACTTCCTTGGTTCTTGTTTTCCGCCATCGTCAGCGTCTGCCCCGCCCCTGATTGTTTCCCACCTGTTCCACTTACCTCTTGTATATATTGTCCTGTCTCCCCTTGTCTGTTGTCAGTTCGTCTTGTTCGTCATGCCAAGAAGTCGGATCCAAGCAGCCATAGAGAGACCAAGTACCTTTTTGATATCCTCCATGAGAGCGTTTTGTTTTGTGACCGTTTTTGTCACTCCCTCTGTAAAGAGTGTTAGTGTTAGTTTTTTGATCCATTAAAGTTTATTTTTTTCTTCAAACCTTTTCGTCTCCGGGTTGTGCATTTGAGTCCTCCTATCAGTGAGTCACGGTTCATAACACTTTTCTGGGAAAAGGCCTGAAAAGTTTGAAGCTTTCAGTGGTTGTTTTTTCTGTTTTCAAACAGACATTGCGTGTGGATTACGACGAGAAGTGCGACATTCGTGCGTTAGATAGACGATATTCTGCTGATTGTGTTTGATTAGCGTCTTACTTTGTCCCATTATAGCGTGTTTAAACAGACGATATAACCATACTGGCTCTTAAAGTCAAAACATTACGTACATGGGTTGAGGGCTATGACGTAAGGGTATGAGGCCCATTTATAATTGTAAATTAAATAGAAATGTTATTTTAAACTGCAGTGTTGTTTTGTGTTGAATTTTAAACTCCGCTGTGAGAGCCACGAGGTGTTTTCAAATCCCTTTGTTCTTCAGGTCAAAGGTTGGAAAAATCAGTTGCCATCTTGTCTTGCCCTCGTGTTTACAATGAACCTCACGGCAGTCGCCATTTCGTGAAATGCTAATTGAAAGTACTCTGTTTGTTTTTAGCCAGTCCTACTCACATGAGGCACTCCATCTTGAGAAGGACAAATCATATTTATTTGCAGAGTTGGAACTATAAATAGACAGGTTATCTTACGTGGGAAGTTTGGTATTTGTAGGGATCTGATTTTGGAAGTTTATTTTCTGCTTGCAAGTGTGAAATTGACGGTTTTTTTAAATATTCCAGTTGCAAATGTGTTTTGGGCGGTTATGTGCTGTGTTGTTTACCATAGTGTAATGTTCTTTCCCTAGTGTAAATTCTCGTTTGTCATTAAAAGACAAAAGACATGGAACCAAATAGAGAAACTGTTGAACAGTGGGCAAACAAGAGGACTGGTTCCAGCAGATGATCAACCTGGACCAACAAAAGCCCATAGAAGTACTCGACTATGAGCACGAACAATGCCTACAACAGCTAACTATATGGAGAGAAGCTGAAGAAAGATTTATAAGAGTTACAAGTCTGATACTCCATCTGGAATATGCCAGCCTATTGGCAGACAGCATACATGTGGTCCAAGTAGCAGACCTGGCAGTGAGAGAAGACATAGCAGAAAAAACCAAAGAGTCTCCAGTAATCCAAACTCCGAAGCTGTATCTAAGCCTGGCCGAAGTCCCTCCTCCCTCCCTGAATGTTGGTTCTATAGGAGAAGTCTTGCAGTTGGATAGAGTCTCCATGGACAAACATCTCAAAGAATTGGAGTATGAAGTAAGAGTGCTAACCAGTAAATCAAAACACCTGATAGAAGAGAACATACGATTAGAAGAAATCACAGAAGAAAGACACAAAAGACAGAAATGGAAGCACTACAACTGAGACTCTTGAAGATGCAAATAGCTGAGAAAGATACCGAAGCTAATAAAAACAAGAAAGCGGCAAGGCAAATGGCAGCTACATCAGGGATGGCCATAGAACCAGAGAAGGCAGGTGAGACACCTCCAACAATTCAAGCTCAGGAGGTCCCAGAGATTCAGGTGCAGAATCAACAAAGAGGGGGAGGAGGTTTCCGAGGAAGACAAAAGTGGCAGAGGAGGAGGGCGTTTCCAAGGAGGTAATCGATCACAGGAGAAGGTTTTCCAAGGTGAAGGATGCTCCTTATGTGGTCAGTTCTCACATCTCATATTGTCCGCAACACTGGATGCTGCAAGTACCAGAATATCTTCCCACACAATTTCGGCAACAGCAAACACCTGCATATCCTCCTACCGAAGTAGAGCCGCAAGCACAGGCATACACTCCCATACAGTATCAACAAAAGGGACAATGGAGAGGAGAGCCACGATCAAGACGAAGAACAGATGAAGGCTGCTACAAATGTGGTCCAGCTGACACATTGGTCCAGAGAGTGTCCGCAGAACATTGCACCAAACAACGGCCCTCCATGCAGTTACCCCGGGGAGGTTTCCATGATGACAACGGAGGCAGGGGGTCCCATAGATGTCAAAGACGAATGAGGAAGCTTAGAGGGTCAGACCACCAGGTGATGCATCTTCAGCACAAGGGTATTTTGAAATCCAGCTACATTGAGCCATATCTGTCACCACAGGAGGGAGAGGTTTAATGTAAAACAAAATCGAGAGTAGCATTTGCATTTACACATAAAGCATCCACAGAATAGAACATTTAGCAGACTATTTTTATAATTATGAGAAGGAAAGAGATTACGAGTGATGTTGTTCCCCCACACAGAAAACTATTGTGTCCACACAGCTAGTGAGGTCAAGACAATGGTTTCCACCCAAAAATATGAAGACGGAAACCTAGTACTCGCCCAAGACGGAGGATCCTTACCTCCTGTTTACACCGACTGCAGTTCAAGGGGCGGCGATACACCTGACGTGGAGCTGTTGAGACCTAAAAAACAGAAACTCGATTCTGCTGTGGTGAAGTCTGGCTACAAAGGGAGGTGTCCGATAGGGTCGCTTGTCTCAAACCAGTGAAGAACTCAACAAGAACCCAGCTGAACTAGAGAGTGACTGTTAGCGGGAGAACAGTGACGGAGTGACAGAGACTGGCACAACATTTTCCAGCCAGTACATAGATAGACCCCGTCAGAAGACCGGGGCTGTGTTTAAAGGGGAACTTCATTTATTGTTAGTGGAAGTGTAGTTTTTTAGTCAAATAATTATGTGATTTATGGAGTCAGATTACATTTTTCTCATAAACAATATTTTATAATCGGTCTGAAGTATCTGTTTTAAGGCAATGAGCTGCAGATTAAATAACATAACACTGATTGAGAGCTTGGATGAAGAAGTTGTAGGGTTTTTACAACAGTTTCAAGAATCAGTTTACATTTTTTTATTCTTGAGTAACTTTACTGATTTATAGTGTAGTGCGTAAGGCAATATCTCATTTTGAGTGAGGAGCACCAGTCCTTCATACATGTCACCCTCGGTGAGAATAGTTCGTATTTTCTCTCTAGTTTAGAGAAATATTATTTTATCATATCTTTGTTCAGCAGTATCAAACAATCCTCTAATCCTAGAATTATTGAGACGCATTAGCGACACCAGGGGTATTGTTTTTCGCAGCAACAATGATGCATAATACCAGGACAAAAGCCATTATTGCAACAAGTAAACCATTTTTTGTGCTAATGGCAGATTTTAGTGAATATGTTTTTATACCATCAGAAAACCATACATCATACGATATTTGTTGTACACCTTATGGGTACACGGAGAAGTTATATTTATTTGATGCAACGTTATGGGTTCTATTTCGTCCCTACTGACCGCCAGAGGCGGTGCTTTAGCACTGGATATGTCCATCCATTAGACTTTCTGGTGACGACAATGTTCCCGCTTCCTCTCCCATAAAGTTGCCCTTATGCTCTTTTGAAATTTCTGCTTGTGGCGTTGTGCCCGAGCTATCATTAGCATTTGAGTCCCCGCTTTGGCTGCGTCCCTCATTCAATTTAGTATTGAAGCCCAGAGGGTCATACTTTAAACCCGTTTGTCGTTTAGATGCAGAAAGTAAGGTAAGTACTTTCTATTTCTTAGAAGCTATTATCTGGTCTTAAGATTTGTGTTCTGACTTGGTCGCTTGATTGTTAGCAGCAGCCGCTTGGCTAACACCTTGCTGTTGAGCTTAACTATTAACTCAGGGCAGTGCTCCCGCTCCCTGTAGCATAGGGTTTGATTGCAGTAGCGCTAGATCGTTGTATTACTGCTCCTAGTACTAGACTCCTAGCACTAGGATGATATGCAGAGAACATCTTCACGGCGGGTGCTGGGTGCTCGGCATGTGCGGTTACTACTGTAACCAGGCACGGTTCTATGCGGGCTGTTCTCTTTCTTAGAAGCTTAATTATCTGGTCTTAACATTGTGTTCTGACTTGGTTGCTTGATTGTTAGCAGCAGCCGCTTGGCTAACACCTTGCATGTACGGTTAAGTTTAATTATTTAACTTAGCCGGTGAGGGCAGTGCTCTCGCTCCCGCTCCCGGTAAACGCATGGTATGGTTGCAGTAGCGCTATATCGTTGTATGTACTGCTCCTAGTACTAGACTCCTAGCACTAGGACGATATGCAGAGGACAATCTTCACTGTGTGTGCCGTGTGCTCTGCATGTATGGCCATTAAGGAGGATTTCATCCTCCCAATATTATAGTGTCTAGTGGGCAGCCGTTGGCTGACACTTTTAGGCACCGGCCACAGTTACTATTGTAACTAAGGTTCTAAGCCGTAAGTACTGGCCATAATTACTACTGTAACTACGGTTCCAAGCTGTGTAAGTACTGGCCATAGTTAATACTTTAACTACGGGGTTAAGCCGTAAGTACTGGCCATAGTTACTACTGTAACTACGGTTCCAAGCCGTGCACGTACTGGCCATAGGCAATACCGTAACTACGGCTATATGCCGTGTAAGTACTGGCCATAGTTACTACTGTAACTACGGTTAGATGCCGTGTGAGCCCTGGCCATGGTTACTGCTGTAACTACGGCTCTGTGCTATTCTCTTCTTTAGAAGCTAGTTATCTGGTCTTAAACATGTGTGTTATTTGACTTGATCTCGCTTGATCGTTAGCAGCAGCCGCTCGGCTAACGTCTTGCGTATACTGTTAAGCTTCTTTATTTTACCCAGCTAGGTGAAGGCAGTGCTCTCGCTCCCGCTCCCTCTACCGGTAATGCGGATGTAGCTACATCCCTTTTTCTGTTCGGCGAGTAGTAGCACCGCTCTACTCTTCCCGTTCAGCAGGTAGCTGGTGAAGGCTGTGTTCCCGCACACGCTCCCGGTTACGCTGCATCTGGCGTTCGTCTCTAACTTAACCAGTGAAGGCAGTTCTCGCCCCCACTCCTGGTAGACGCCAAACGGCCTCCTTTTTCCGTTAAGCATGTAGCCGGTGAAGGCTGTGTTCCCGCACCCGCTCCCGGTTACACTGCATCTGGCATTCGTCTCTAACTTAACTTAGCCTTCTGTATGCGTTTCCACCCCCGGCTCTGATACCTCCAACTCTGGCCAGAGTGAGAGAGCAACGCCACACACTTATTCTGATAGCTCCACACTGGCTAGCTATGTACTGGCTAGCGGAGATATATCAGCTGCTGTGCGGGCAGCCTTGGCAGCTCCCACTACGCAGGGACATACTGTCCCAAGCGGGGGGGGGGGGATCTTTCACCCACACCCAGAGCGCTTGGCTCTATGGGCCTGGCCCGTGAGCGGTACCATGATCGGGGGTGCTTTGTCATAATGACCAAGCCCCCTGTGTCCTGGGCTATCCCTTACAAGGGCAAGCCTATTACTAAGCAACGGCTCTCCCACTGTTGTGTGGAAGCAATTGCTGTGGGGCCCATACAAGTCAGAGCTCGCAGGCACCCTCGGGTTTGCGAGTTTTCTCTTGACTCAGGGTCTGGCGGCCAGGATGTCTCCCTTTCAAGACATTGGTGCAAGCGGCGAGCTGGTACTTGCTGCTCACTTGTGTCCGCTTTTTAACAGTCTGGGCGTTCTACTCCCAGGTTGACTCAAGCAGTGCTGGGCACCTGGTTGAGTCGGAATCCTAAATGTTAAAGTTCTGATCGGTTGGTGATTTTCGAGATAAGCTCGTCTGGCAATACGGGAGCTACAATATCCCATAGTGAGACATCGAACGGAGTGTTATGAATGAGAACTATAGGTTACTTACGTAACCCCAGTGCTCAGAGTAACATGAAGTGAGATGTCTCACCAGACGGCCCTCCTTGCTATGGTGAAGCGAGAAGAGGTGCTTATTTTGAATGACGCATTCGTTGTGGCGCAAGTTACTTATAGGGGGTGATTTCCCCTGACGCTGACGTCAAGATCACCAGCCAATCAGGATTGGCGTAATGAGATTGATGCTTCTGTTTGCTCCGCGATGAGGCGCATCCCATAGTGAGACATCTCACTTCATGTTACTCTGAGTACTGGGGTTACATAAGTAACCTATAGTTACTGACGCAATATAGTTGAGACCATTCGGGCTTATGCTAGAGGGGTGCAAGGAATAGTCTAAGTAGTGGGGGAGTTTTATACACTAAAGGTGTGGACATTCTCTCGCATTATAATATCAACGCGGCCGCGGTCAGATCAAAATGCCTCCGAATGCAATTTGAACAGACCTACAGCCAATCAGAGCAACGAAATGTTGGGTCTGCTGCGTCATGCATTACTGATTCGTCACGTTCACAGTTAAAAGTCCCCAAACTCGCGCGGAGTAAATTGCAGACAGACAGCAGAACTTCTAGGATTAATTGTATATTTCGGATGGATAGATTTGTTCTTAAACGCCCTCGCATTGAGGTACAAGTCGAACAGGTGCCAGAGTCACACGACCCACCTGAAGAGTGAATAGTGAGTTTTGAATATATTTTGTAATAATGGGTCATTTGAAAAAGTGTTTTGTATGACAATAGAGATACAGGCTATCTGTTGTGTGCTGTGTCTGTCTCTCTCTGTTTACATGTGTCTCTGTCTATCTCCCTCACTCTCCCTCTCTCTCTCTCTCTCTCTCCCTCTCAATTCTATATGCCAACTTTTCTTGTTTCTGCCGCTGCGTAGCATGTTGTAACAACGTGGAATTAGCAGAATAGGCTATTGTATTGTTTAACTCACACCTGTTGCTCTCGATGTAATTTAGCTGATAAAAGGAGACTAATAAAGCTAATAAAAGCCTCACGCGTGCATTTCACTGTCAAGGGGTGCGATATAGCGTGTATGTAATTACATTACAAATACTGACTTGAGCCCCACCACTGTATGGGTTAGCCCTACCATAGATTACCCAACAAAAATACTCTGGCGCCGCCACTGAGCAGCAGCATGATGATGATGTTAAATGTGTTGTTTTAGGAACATCCATGTAAATAAATGGAATTCAATAAACATTGAATAGCATGCATGCAGTTTGTTCCTTTTCCTCCGTGTTGTCCTGGCATGGCATATAGTCTCCCCCATGGTTTGCTGTGCTGCCTGGGGATGCTCCAATCGCTCAGAGAAAGGAGTACACATGTAAAGTTTCCCCACTGACACAGAGGAGGAAAGAATGGCTGGCTCAAGTCAGCAGGAGCAATTTAACTATCACAAAAGACAACAACAGCAACAACATATGTGAGGCAATCATATTTTTCACAAAACGAAGACCACACCATTGGGAAGCTTAATGTCTGTTTAATCAAAATAAAGAACAGGGAGAGGCATGGGAGTTGAGACTCAGGTGCAGGGTGAGGGTCTCATTGCAGGTCTTCAGGCTCCATTGAATCCCCGTGGGGTTCTTGTACTGAAAGAGGGAGACAGGAGAAAGGGTTAGATACATCTAGCAACCTATAGGATGGGAAATTGCTAACCTATTTGAAACTTACCTTGTGTTTTCACTCTCCCTTAAAGAGCCTGTGACACGGTTTTCCCCCATCATCCAAACCCATCAATTTGAGTACATATTGTCCCCTTGAAAACCGTTACTGAACTGATTTTGGATATTTGTACTTTGATAACCATTAATCTGCCTTCAATGTTGACAATTTTCTGGATCTTCTCGCGGATTCTTCAAGTCCCGCCAAATGATGGGTGACGTCATTGCGGGCACAGCGCTCCAGCTGCACCGTCCAGGATCCCAGCATCTGCATGTAAACCTTTATATATATACAGTCAGATGTAAACGCACGACGGTGCACACAGCAGCAAGCTCAGACAGCGATGACAGGTTAATGTTGAACGTGTCTGAGAGCTCATATGAGGCTGAAGGATCGGTTTATGTTGTATCTGTTAGAAGTTTAGGAATGAGGTGCGTCAATATGGGCGATCATATGGTCATGTAGCCAGTGGTGGAATGGGACTAAAAATCATCCCGGGACTCTCGACCGGCCCACTTCGGTACCGCTAGTAAATTGTCAACGGGGGGAGCGGGGGATGTAATATACAAATATAATGTATAATGTCTGTGTCTTTGACCTTAGCGCTGCTAGCCACCTGTGCCCTGTACTACGAAGCCAGTTCAACAGACCCTGGATATGTTTGAGTAACAAACAAACTAACAACAACAAACTAACAAACGAGATCTCGCTAAGCGGTCCGACGACGCTGGTTATCAACTCGGTAAATCAAGCCAGGGTTTCTCTCTCCAGCTGAGAGCGCGTTCACGTCTAAGACACGAGTGGATCTGACTTTAATTACATTTGTCTCGAGTGTTTCGTTAACATAATGTGTTAAATAATACTTCTGCATACAGTCTGTGACACTGTGAGTGTTGCACGACCAGATGAGGCTGGAGAAGCTGACTCAGATAAGGAAATATATGATCGATGATCTGATTGATGATGTAATATGAATGATAAGTGCGACACGTCGGCGTCTTCTCTGCATACGGCAGTTTAAACTGTATTTCCTTTATCCTGTAATATGACTTGAGAGATTTAAACTCCGCATACTGAGTGGATCTCTTTTCTATAGACGCCGGAGGCGGGCAGCGTCAGGTAAAAAAAGTTATTTAGCCTTCTCAAACCTGAGCCTCACGCGCCGCCTATGGGGGATGTGCTAGTTACTTATCCGACTGGCCCACTTCGGTACCGGCCCATCGGGATTCGTCCCGGTGGACCTAGTGTCCCGATCGGAGTGGGAATAATAATAATAATCCGTGCATTTTATCCATTAATTTCCCAACATTGTGGTAAAAAACCACACGTTTAATCCACGTTGGTGTACTATAACTACAAAAAGCATCGGTTTGTTTTCTCATCAGTAAATGCAGACCGGCTCAAACAAACGATTTTTAATCATCATCCTCACTCATCATTTAATGTATCATATGTTCGCCGAATTGACATGAAAGCACTAATAAATGTAGTTTCATCCACTTGAGTTTATAACCACAAAATAATCGATTTGTTTTTATATCACATCCGACGGGAGGAAATTCAGCAGCTCTCACACCCGATTTGTAATCCTAATGTAATCATCATCTTCACCACGATCATTTATGTTTATGTCGCCGAATTGACATGAAAGCACTGACAAATATGAATATACTGTAGTCACCTTCATTAAAACGTTATTAACGTGCCTAAACTCAGTAATTCACCATTTCTACGCATGACACAACACACTTTGTCCGTGTTTGGCCCTCGAAGCGTTCCCGCATTGACGTCACTTCCGGCTTCCCCCAAAACTTCAAAATGAGTCAAGGAATTTCAGCGCGATATTCGAAATTATTGATATTTAACGAAACGGTATCGCTTTTTCTTTTTTAAACCGACGGTTCGAGATTACTAGTAGCCCAATATTTCATTGCACAACAGTTGGGATGGTGTCACAGGCTCTTTAAGTCCCTCTCCCTTTGCCATCAATTCAACATCAGCTGAGCTGCAACATAATACAGACAGGTAAGAATCAAAAGAATCACAAGGACATTATATGGCTCTGCTAAAAACACTCACCCATAAGTTACGTTTTTGTTTACTGTTTGGAAGTCTCAAATATGCACTTAAAATCCATATCAATAGCGATGTATCACACAAATAGCTCTCTTCCTTATTATTGTGTAACGTTCGTTTTATACTAGCTTGAACTCCAAAATGGATATCCTCATTTCACCCTACAATCACACGCCCCAATGTTATATTTAACTAATATGTAACTCCATCCACCCTGGATAAAAGCACGTTAAGAAGCCCCTTTTCTCTAATTCCACAACGTTGGAAGAAATAACATTAAGAGAACGGATTAATAGGCTGTTCATGGTTAACGTGTGTTGCTAACTTTCTCCGGTATCCTAGCCTCATCTGTCCGGTTGAAAATTAACGCAAGCTCTATGCCCATTGTAGAACAGGAAACAGAAGTTGGTCCAGGTTCTGGTCAACCCAAAATTGTGATAGAGAGAGAAACATGTTTTGTCATTCTGCCACCTCTAATGCTTACAGCAAGTAATCAATACCTCAGAAGGGTTCATGTACATGTAGGCTACGGTTTGTTTGCTTAAACTACCCGGCTAGCAAAGGCAGGCTCAGGCATTGCAAACAATAACGTGATATCAGAAAACTAGAAATGTATAACTCACCAGACACTGTGGCGTGCTATTCTCTTCATTCGAGTCTGTCATGTCCTGTAAATGTCAACGATAGATGTGTAATAAGAACGTCAACAGCCTGATGGCAACCGAAAATCCCTCTCTCATCTCAGATAGAAGATATGAGTGGAGACGACCAGCCAATCAGAATGTACCTTCTCGAGTTCTCCGATTGGTTGGTTTTGTGGCACATTTGTAACGCTGTGACAACTTGAGCGAGCACAGGCAAAGCTGAGCGCGCACAGGCTGGAGAGGTCGAGCGAGCGGGGGAGAGAGAGCGCGTGCAGCGGTCTGCTTGCGCACGGAGCAGGAGTTTTATGAGAGAAAATATATTTCTCTGTGCTCAAAAATGTTCAAGTGCGCGCTCAGGATAGAGGCACAAATATAATGCCATACACGACAAAGGAGCCTCATTCACTATCACTTTACATTGGCGTTGTTTGCGTTGTTCGCACTGCGGTGTTAAGTGGAGTCACGCATTCTGGTGAGACGGTTGCCCTCCCTCCACGTCTCCTGCACAGCATGCTGCACAGCGGTGCGGACATCAGCAGTCACTTCAGACAGACCGGTAGCAGCACCTCCCACCTTAAAGTCCCATGTTATGCTGTTTTTTCTTGGCTTGTTTGAAGGTGAGTGGTGATGACAAGATTAAGCTGCCAGTGCCTCGGGTCAGCTAATTAGCCATAAGACAAAAACAAATAGTATAACTAAGGTAGGATACTAATGGATAAGTTAGCTCAAAGTTTAGCTAAGGCAATTTATCATGGGCATAGGCTACAGACTAATGTACTGTAGGCCTACTTAAGGGGAGACACACACTAAAGGTGAATACAGTAAAATGTGTATCTCATAACGTCATCACAATCGCCACGTTGATATGCAAATTAGGCGTTAATAGGCCTAATTAAACTGCGCTAATTTGCATGCATTTACCAAGGCATTGCAGGTGAAAAGGATAAACATTTTTTTTTAAAACATATCACCTCACAACTTCCCCAGATAGTTACTTACGTCAAGTCAGTATTTTCCCCTTAAATGTTATGTTTAAGTATGCAGATTAGCTTTAAATCTATAGATGAATTCAGACATGCAGTAAAACATACACCATTTATGTGTTTTTTTGAAGTTTTCTTTCCATTAGAGTGAAAGAAAACATGGAAGCAAAATAGACCAGAATAACAAAATGTACAAGTACATGAAAAAACGATATTTTTGCCTGTAATGTCCTTAAACAGTAACTTCATAATTTTGATTGTTGGCTGCTCATTTAATAACTATCAATTGTACTAGTTTGTTATCTGTTCTTGTGCGTAGTGAATACTAAAGAAGACCATTCTCTCTGTGTTAACTGATTATTTTGTAGAATTCTGTTGAGTATGAAACACTTGCGTGAGTGTGAGGGTATTAAAATAAATTGGTCAGTAAGTCAGAGATGTGCAACTAGCCTATATTTTACTTTTTGTTTTAAAACGTTTTTTTATAAATGATTATGGGAAGTGCCCTTTTTCTCACTTGAGCTCCCGCCCCCCAAAATGTCTGTGCACGTCCCTAGAGAGGGTTATTTGTGAGTAAACTACCCTCCGGAGCGTTTGCAATCAACGGGAGCATGTTGTTTCTTACTAGACCACTAGAGGTGCTACACTTTAAAACGTAAAGCTTAAAGTTTAAAGCTGCTGAACAATCAACCTATTTGGTCGTTTTTTGTAGGAGGACAGGCTGATCCGTTGATATTGTTTAGAGCAGTGCTTCTCAAAGTGTGGTCCGCGGACCACTGGTGGTCCGTGAGTGCCCCCTAGTGGTCCGTGAGTATATTGGTAAAATGTCACATTTTAAATGAATTAATGAATTAAAGTGTTTTGCACTCTCGCGGGAATATCTCCGCAATAGAGCGAGCTTAAGTTTCACTTTTAATTGCATAATATAGCCCAGATAAACACCTTCATCACACATGTTGCCACTTGTTTGTACCATTTTCAGGCAATTTGTAAAAAACGATGTGTTTTTAGACATTTGTGGAGTTAGGTGGTCCGTGAGTGTTTTTTTATTGGTTAAGTGGTCCTTGGTATGAAAAAGTTTGAGAAACACTGGTTTAGAGCAGGGGTCGGCAACCCCTGGCACGCGTGCCACCATTGGCACACGGCACCGTAACCAGTGGCACACTAGAAATAAGTGGAATAAGTGTGGAAAATATTGAAATTTTATTTTCGGATCCTGAACGAGACCGCTGCCAGAGCGCTGCTCCCCGTTACCTGCAGAAGGAAGCCATGCATGCAACGCAGCCCCGCTCTCTTTAACTCCAGGCGACTTTCTGCCGCTTTCCTCCATAGTGCAGTGCTGATCGTTTCACCACAGAGGAAAGCACTTCACAAAATGCAGTACCCATAAGGAGTTGTAGAAATACCGCAGTTTTTGCGTGGCTGTGTCCAGTGGCGATCTGCTCATCCCTCATCCAAATAACATGCTACACAGGGGCGGACTGGTGTGTTCTGGAGAATCACAGAACGGACGATCGTCCTTATTATTATGCTGTTTAAACCAATTATTTAAATGTGTTTGTTAAATTCGGCATCAGGTTAGTTAGGGATGCTCCGATCGATCGGCCGCCGATCGTTATCGGCCGATACTCACTCTCTGCCAATCGATCGGTGCACTCTAAAAATTCCGATCGCGAGAGCTGATCGTATGACTTAAAATACATGACACTTTTCTCTGTGCGCAGCAAAACAAAGCAAAACACACAAGAGTTAGACCTAACACACTTATGTTATCTACCTCCGGAACAAGCTAAACTAGTTATAAATATTGTAGTGTCTCACTACAGGAACACAGGGAGGCTTAGTTTGTCCTTTATCCGGGAGTTTATTGTACAGATCACAGGTTACTGTTGGCCATAACCACGCCAAAACAATCCACTAATCCTGTCGTATTCTCACACTCCGTCACGTCTCCCGCTAGCTCTCCCCTAGCTTCCCGCGTCTCCCTCCCCAGGAACCTCCCTCTTCCAGCCCCAACCAACCAGACAACACTCTCCCACCCAAACCCACAGCTACAGGTCACAAGAACCGTCCATCAAAACAGTGGCACGTTCACTCTGTAAAATGCAAACAAACTCTGAACAACAAACACATCAAACATCAACATTATAACTAGTCCGTTACAATATATTTATTCTTCACTGTCGGGTCACTCATTACTGGATCAGTGAGCTGCATGAGATACTGACAGGCTGTCAGGAGAGAAAGAGAGGGGGAGAGAGGAAAAGAGCGCTTCCGCTAATTTCTCCCGTGTTATTATCCAATGTAAACTTGAATAATGTACTTCATTTGAATGTAATAATTATGTTGGTTGTTGTTTGTGGAAGCGCCAGTGAATGAGCCCCATTAACTGAGTTTTAAACATCACTTTAAATCAGATTAATTTATAAACGTTTTTTTTTACTTGTTGTACTGATACCTTCCACTAGCTTCCTAGTTACGTCACGAGCTGTGCACATGATTTCGTTCGCCAGCCAAATACAGCAAAATAATCTGTGACGCGTTTGTGTGTATTGTGTTTGTTTCCCGGGGAAACACTCACAAGAAACACCGGCTGTTGTTATGCCTGCTGTGACGTTAAGTTGCCGCTTGTAATTATGCCTTTACAAGCTTAAAAGTTGCATGTATCATCTGAATTTGGCGAAACAAGTTTAATATTATAAAAACCAAAACTTTGTTTATTCGAAATCAGATTAAAACAAACTGTCACGGACCCTGCCGTGTTATCTATGATGACTATACGCTTTTCATTCATAATTTCAGCGGGAGGGAGGGGGAGCGGCGCTGAGGAACAGCAGAGTGCGGGTTGACAGTTATATTTCGTATATGGCTTCGCCCTCTAAGGCTATCGCTATTGGTTAATCCCCCTGCGCACCCGCGCAGCACTGAAACACTTGCAGTCCACGCCCACCCGTAAGGTGGGCCCCACCCTCGGCCTCCCTTCCGGTATAAATAGGAAGGAGGCCCGACAATCTGCTCCCTCTTTTCTTCAGCACACCGTTACTGAAGCACAAGAGACACTTCAATTGCAGAGTAAACATGAGTAACAATTGTGTGAGAGATTGTCCCTCATGTGGCTCTGGGTTCATAATGAGTTATGACCAGAACAGATAAAAGCAGTATGCGAATCCTGCCTGGGGTCAGAGCATGCGTACGCGGCTCTAAACCAGCAGGTAGCATGCACACACTGCGCCCGTCTCCCCTCGGGCGACAGGAATCGGAGAGCGGACGCTCTTGCTGCTGCGGCCGAGGAGGACGATTGGGCCGTCCAGGCTTACGAGCCCACGGACGGGGACCGAGTGTCCCTGGGGCCGAGTGCCGGGCAGGAGTCCGACAACTCCTGCCCCGCCTCCCTCCACGGTTCACCGTTCGGTACTCCCCTCCCTCCTCTCCCCCGGACGGGGGAGACAGAGTCGTAGCAGGGTGCCAGCTTGGCGGCCGAACATGCTTTCCCCCTCTCCGTCACCACAGCGCTACCGGCGATAGGTGGCATCCTAGGGGAACTGCCGGAGATCATACGCAAGGCGGCTGCCTGCAGAGATCTCCCCGTTCCCCTAGCTCAGGAGAGGTGTACTCCGGACGACATAACCGGAGTTTTTTCGCGGGTGCAGACGGTCAGGAGTGACCCGATCTGGCCACGCTTCCCGGCCATCAGGAGTTTCCAGGAGGGGGCGGCGGCGAACCCGAGGACCCTGAAGGCTCCGGTGGCCACATTTCTTCCCCTCACCAAGGTGGAGGGGTTCACAGATGCTGGTTTCCCAGCCACCCCTTCTCTGGAGCCGAGCCTGACGGCGTTTTTTGGGGTAAGACAGACCAACATAATCGCCGGACGGCGCCCTACGTTGAGCTCCCCCAGAGACCAATATGTCGCCGGCCAGGCCGACCGGGTGCACCAGTGTGCCTTTCAGGCGGCGGAGAATAACATCGCGCTGCTCTCCAACTCGGTGGTGACACTGGTAGAGCGGTCCACCACCGAGGCAGAGGAAATCAGCAAGGCGGCCAGCACGGCGCTCACTCTGTGCGCGTCCGTCACTGTCTCCCAGGCGAGGATTTCCGTGTGGGTGACACAGATCCAGCGCCACCTCTGGCTGAAGCAGGCGTCTTTTACGGAGACGGCCAGAAAAGTGCTACTGGACGCTCCAATCAGTTCGGACCCCAGTTCCACACCATGGTGGAGTCCATGAAGACGGCCGCGGAACAGGCGGACGGCATTCGCCAGCATGTACAGCTGGCTCCAGCCTGCTAAGCGCCCACAGCGGCACCAACGCCCGCAGCAGCCGCGGCGTCCACGCCGGCCACAGGAGGCCGCAAGCGGAGAGACGCCCACAGCAACCGCCTTGGCGTCAGACTCGCCCTTCGGCGGCTGCAGGGGCTCCGTCCCACGTCTCCGCTCCCCCGCCACCCCAGAGACAGGGTCTCCCGGCGGCGAGTCAAAGGCGAGTGAGGCTCCCCCGCTCCTGGTCTGCTCCGCGAGAGCCTCCGAGGAAGCAGAGCCGGTAATTAAGCCAGCTGTCACTAATGTGTTGATTAAGTAGACAGCAGGGCTCCCTGCAGAAGCCTGCCGGTTTTAACCTATCGGTTAATAACCTGCAGAGCTCGCGGCATTCCTCTGTCCGAGATACGCCTCCTACACATGATCATAATAACCCATGAGCGCCGTTATAACGCCTCATGTGGACAGCCGGAGTGAAACGCAGCGTGTGGAGGCTTCCTCGCAGCCATTTCGCCTCACGGGCAGCGGCGGCGAGGGCAATGGCGTGGCTCGTCACCATAACGACCATTACAGCACATCACAGAGAAGCCAGAACGGGGGAAGGAGCAGTATTCCTGCAGTAGTATCATGGCGGCGCGCACAGTCGCAGCGGCTCGTAGCTCTTCCTTTCTGTGCTTTCTATGTGTGTTTTCGTCCGTATGTCTACTAGCCAATGTTACGGTTAGCAGTGCGAATCCTATGTACAGCCGTAGGGACCTACTTACGATAGGATTACAGTGCAATGTGGCGATAACAAGTGCATTTTCGCACTCCCACAATATACCGGAAGAGATAGCCAGGACACCGGGCTCTCCGTGGATTGTTGTCGGCTCCACCAGGCATCGGAGGCGGAGGAGGAGCAGGAAGCAGAAGCGGGGTTGCCGGTCCGGTCAACTGGCTAAGCTAAGGAGACAACCTCACAAACCACCGCTACCCAGCATCTTTCTCACGAACGCCAGATCCATCCTCAACAAAATGGATGAACTAAACCTACAGATGTCTGAAAATAAATACGTACAAGATTGTTGCATCCTGATCATAACGGAGACATGGCTACACCCACTTATCCCAGACGGAGCCATTGAGCTAGCGGGGCGAACAGCATACCGCTGGGACAGAAACATCGACTCTGGTAAAAGCAGGGGAGGGGGGTTATGCATTTACGTAAATAACAACTGGTGCAAGGATGCCATAATCATGGACAGTCATTGCTCTTCAGACCTGGAGTACTTGACGGTGAAATGCAGGCCTTTTTACCTCCCTCGTGAGTTTACCGTTGTCATAGTAACAGCTGTTTACATACCACCAGATGCTAATGCTAAAATAGCGCTAGGCTACCTGCACAGTGCTATCAATTCACAACAAAGCACATATCCCGAAGCCGCCCATATCATAGCTGGTGATTTCAACCATGCAGACTTGAAGACAGTTCTCCCAAAGTTTGTACAACACATAAAATGTGCTACTAGGGGTAAAAACACATTGGATAAGGCCTACTCAAACATTAAGAAGGGATTTAAGTCTGTACCACTACCACATCTAGGGCAGTCAGATCACCTGTCCATCCTTTTAACCCCAGCATACACCACTGTCAGGAGGAAAACTCAACCCACCACAAAGACTGTTAAAACATGGCCTGAAGGAGCTTCCTCGCAGCTACAGGATTGCTTCGAAAGGACTAACTGGGATATTTTTGAGGTTCAGGACTTGGAGGAGTACGCATCAACTGTACTCTGCTATATACAGAACTGTGTGAATAATGTGACTGTTGAAAAACGTATTCAGATATACCCCAACCAGAAGCCCTGGATGACGAAGGAGGTCAGAGCTCTCCTCAAGGGCCGAAACATCGCCTTCAGGTCTGGTGATAGTGCTCAATACAGTGCAGCTAGAGCCAACCTGAAGAGAGGCATCAGGGATGCCAAAGTAGCCTACAAGAGGAAGATTGAGGACCACTTCACCAACAAATTGTGAGGCGTGTGCTCAGAGCGGTGAACCCGAGGAAAGCTGCAGGCCCTGATGGCGTGACGGGAAGGGTGTTGAAGGAGTGTGCAGACCAACTTACGGAGGTCTTCACAAAGATCTTCAACCTGTCACTCTCCAAATCCATCATCCCTTCATGCCTGAAATCTGCCACAATCATCCCTCTGCCGAAAAAAAACAAAATCTCCAGCCTCAACGACTACCGTCCGGTAGCACTCACACCGCTCATCATGAAGTGTTTCGAGAGGCTGGTCCTGCAGCACATCAAAACCATTCTCCCACCCACCTTCGACCCAAATCAGTTTGCGTATAGAGCAAATAGGTCTACAGAGGATGCCATCGCCACTGTCCTTCACAGTGCACTGTCCCACCTTGAACACCAGGGGAGCTATGTGAGGATGCTCTTTGTTGATTACAGTTCTGCCTTTAATACAGTCATCCCGGGAAGATTGGTTTCCAAGCTATCTGACCTAGGATTTTCCCCAAACATCTGCCAATGGATTAAGGACTTCCTAACTAATCGCCCCCAGACAGTGAGAATAGGCCCTCACCTCTCCTCCACCCTCACACTCAGCACCGGTTCACCACAAGGCTGTGTGCTGAGCCCCATGCTCTACTCCCTGTACACCTATGACTGTGCCCCCACTCACCCCACCAACACCATCGTCAAGTTCGCGGACGACACAACCGTGGTTGGACTGATCACAAGAGGAGATGAGTCAGCCTACAGGGATGAAATCCAGAGACTGGCAGTGTGGTGTTCAGATAATAACCTTGTTCTGAACTCCATCAAAACAAAAGAACTCATTATAGACTTCAGGAAAAACAGCACAACACCAGATCCACTGTACATCAACGGCAACTGTGTGGAAAGGGTTCCCGCCTTCAGGTTCCTCGGCACACACATTGCTGAAGATCTATCCTGGTCTATCAACACCACAACATCTGTGAAAAAGGCCCAGCAGCGACTCCACTTCCTGAGGATCCTCAGGAAAAACAACCTGGAGGAGAAGCTTCTGGTGTCTTTCTACCGCTGCTCCATAGAGAGTGTGCTGGTATATTGCCTAACCACGTGGTGTGCCAGCTGCTCAGAAAAGGACAGGAAAGCCCTTCAGAGGGTCATCAACACAGCCCAGAAGGTCATCGGCTGCTCACTGCCTTCTCTGGAGGAACTCTTCAGCCAACGTTGCCTCAACAGAGCAGGCAAAATAATTGCAGACTCTTCACACCCTGGACACTTCCTGTTTGCTCTTCTGCCTTCCGGTAGACGCTACAGGTCAATTCAATCAAGGACAAACCCAATGAAAAACAGTTTTTACCCCAGAGCCATATGAGAACTGAACACCGTCAAACGCTGAACTGAACAGTTACAACTTCCAACTGCACTACTTTTTAATAGTTGTATTAACTTATGAACTGATCGACATCAGAGATGCAAAATATCATCCCTGTGTTGTTTTTTTATATTGTAAACTGTATTTAAATAATGTGCGGGCATGTATGGATGTGTGAGCATGTTTAATGTGCATATGTTTATATAGATAATATATTTATTCGTTGTATGTGGAAATGCACTGCGAGGATTGCTTTTTTAAATTTCGTTGTACCTGGTGCGATGACAATAAAGGAATTCTATTCTATTCTATTCTATTCCAGGCAGCGCCCGCAGCGCCACGGTGTCAGGGCTCGCTGCAGAAGCCTGCTGGTTTTAACCTATCGGTTAATAAACTGCAGAGCTCGCTAATTAAGCCGGCTTCCACTAATCTGTTGATTAAGTAGACAGCAGGGCTCGCTGCAGAAGCCTGCCGGTTTTAACCTTGGTTAATAACCTGCAGAGCTCGCGGCATTCCTCTGTCCCAGATATGCCTCCTACACACGGTCATAATAAATCCACGAGCACCGTTATAACGCCTCTTGTGGACAGCATACACACACCTCTCATCCTCTGGGCGTGTATGCGCCTCATGATGAGAGACGGAGTGAAATGCAGCGTGTGGAAACTCCCTCGCAGCCCTTTTGCCTCACGGGCAGCGGCGGCGATGGCGTGGCTCGTCACCATGACGACCATTACCACACATCACAGAGAAGCCTCTCCCCCCAGCAGTCCCATGGGATACAAGAAACACTCCTGTCATCCCAGGAACAGTGTCTTGCCCCGGTTTTTACTCCCGCTATTTTTCTAAATCTCTGAAAAGAACGGGGGAGTCGTCCCGTTGCTGTACAATCAAACATGTGTTGATTTGCACAGACAACAGGCCACGGCAGCCTACCTCAATCGCCAGGGAGGAGTACAATCTGCGCAGCTTCTGAACGCAGCCAGGCGGCTGCTGTTCTGGGCGCGCACACACGTTGCTCTCATCAGAGCAATGTATATTCCCGGCGAATTGAACAGAGGGGCTCGCAGAACGCAGCAGCCGTGTTATGCGAGGAGTACGGAGACTCAGACCTGTGTCACGCACACTGGCACCTCAGTGGGATTTGGCTTTGGTGTTACGCGCACTAAGCAAAGCCCCATTTGAACCTGATCAGGTTCCCCTTAAACTGTTGTCAGCCAAAGTAGTATTACTTTTGGCTCTATCAGCGAGAAGGGTGAGTGATTTGTCTGCTCTCTCTGTGGCTCCGTCATGTCTCCAGATCCAAGGAGATGGCAGTTCAGCTGTTTTACGCCCTAACCCGGCTTTTATGCCAAAGGTCATCACAAGCTATTTTAGAGTCGAGAGTGATCACCTTGGATGGCTTCTTTCCCCCTCCTCACAGGTCGGAGGAAGAAGCCACGTCTCATCTCCTCTGTCCTGTGCGCGCGCTGTCCTGCTAGTGGCGCGCACGGCTGCCTTGCGCCATTCTCAGCGCCTGTTTGTGCACTATAGAGAGCGCTCGATCGGGCAACCTCTGTCTGCACAACAGCTGTCACACTGGCTGTGTGAGGCTGTGTCACAGCTCCTCTGGGGTGGATCCCCCGGAGAACATCAATGCACACTCCACCAGAGGAATGTCCTCCTCCGCGGCTTTGCACGGAGGAATGTCAGTGGAAGACATTTACACTGCTGCATCTTGGTCTTCCCCCTGTTCATGTATTACATTTTATTTGAGGGATGTCTCCCATTCCTCTCTGACATACCCTGTACGGAGTGTCTTGTTAGAGTGAGTGACGTCAGGGATCCAGCTGTGCGCGTTTCTCTCCTGCGTCTCGGCACGTGGAGAGCGGCCCTTTTTCCCTCTTATGAGAGGGATGATTCCTCTGACACATTTTGTGCGGAGTGCCTGGTCAGAGTGAGTGATATCAGGAACCCAGCTGTGCGCTCTCCTGCCTGTCTGCATGCAGAGAGCTGCTATTCCCCCTCTTTTTGTCACTGGGCAAAGTATGACCTTTGTCTCTACTTTATCACAGCGGCAGGTATGTATTGTTCCCAGCCTTCGTCCCCTCATGGAAAATATTCATGTTATGCTATATTCCAGGGACGGTGATGCACCATTACGCATGGCGCAGTAGGCATGGGGTATTATTGAGCAGGTGTGTCTGTGCTTCTAGTACCGGGCGGACCCAGTGGGGCGCAGACTACATCATGCTTCGCCCTGAAGGATAAAGATAAGGCAAAAAGTAACTGTGAATATAAGATATAGTAAATCCTGTTATAGGAAACGCTAAAAACATTGAGCTGTCTGAGTGGAAAAATAACGTGTTAAAGTTTACTGCTGGCCGGCTACATCCTGTTATCTTCAAGGACAGAACACCATGGTACGGTATGTGGGGCCCTGAGCCACACCAGGTGCAACTGTCTTGTCAGAAAACCAGTTAAAACAGGTAATTAGGAAAAGGGAGTATGGCCCTGGCCTGACCTTAGCTAAAACTGGGTGTTGCTGGGCAGAAAAGGCAGATTGCAGCACAGAGAGCACCAAAGGTGGGGGCTTCACAGCAAATACTATAAAGAACAAGATATATTCAGAATTCGGCACTCACTTCAACTGGGATCTCACACTGACGAGCTTGTCACGGTGGGAACTCAAGAAGGGGTCCAAGGCGCTGGCGTTTTGTGGTGTAGTATGGATTGATATATCTTTGTTGAACTGTGTAATAAAGTGCTTATTTCAAGAAACAATCCATTGGAGTGCAAAGTCTAGTTTTGTACAGCTAACAGAGAATAGTGTCTAGGACACAATTCCTTTTCCCTCAGAACTAAGAAAGGTCAACGGCAGATCCGGACGGCGACCCCGCTCTGGCCATATCCAAACGATCTGCGCGGAGGACGGACCTGGTCCGGTAGACTCCAACAGCTTGGTGACCCCGACGTGATGGTCTAGAGCGGGAAGTCCGGACACCGATGACTTTCTGAGAGGACACCAAAAAACATTGAGTTTACGGCTTTTACAAGAAACCATCTCACACAATCAAAAACCCGGGTCATTTAGAATCAAGGTAAGCATCTGCCTGTTACAACAAATAGATGTGTTTGAAATACCACTACATTTTAGGATTGTGTGAAAATGGCAGAAATAATTGTCTCAGCTAAAAAGTAAAGATAAAACGTAAATAAAATTGTGTGCACTAAATAGATCAACAAGGGTGTAAACAAATCTGTGATGAGAAGCGGGTGGAACCCGTAATTTATGAGGATCCGCCGCGGTCCAACGAGAAGGTGTCAAACTAGTAGCCATAGTACAGTGTAAAACTAGGGGAGACTCTAGTATCTAACGAGAAGGTGTCAAACTAGTCAAACTAGTAGCCATAGTACAGTGTAAAACTAGGGGAGACTCTAGTATCTAAAGAAAGGTGTCAAACTAGTAGCCAATAGTACAGTGTAAAACTAGGGGAGACTCTAGTATCTAAGGAAAGGTGTAAAACTGGTCGCCGTATCAGTAGCTAATATATCTGTGTACAATGTTTGCTGTTTGTTGATTGTTCTGTCTGTTGGTTGTCATTGTTGATTCGTAAAGACCTTGTTTTATGTTGGTAAATGTTTTGGTATACCAATAGTTTGTTGTTAGTTGTTGAAAGAAGCCCCCCTTCTCTTGAAAAGGCTGAGAGCTCCAGCCGGAGCCGGGGTGTCAGTATTTGTCTGTGAAAGAATCTCCCCCCACTTTCGGATTCTGTAGAAGAGTACTCTTTGTTTCAATCAGAAAAAGAGCAAGCTATTCATCACAATTGTATTTTTAGGTTATGAATAAAACAAAAAGTAGTAGCCTAAGTGATAAACAGGAGGGTTTTTGAACGCTTGTCAGTCAGAAGGAATATATTAATGTTTATATAACAGGGGAAGCTCATTTGTGGTCAGCTGCCCTCTGTTCTTCAATATTCTGTGTTGCTCCACGGACATTCAAATAAATAAGAATAAGGACATTAAGAGTAACGACAAGATTTGTCCAGTGTATTAATAAATACAAGTGAACACATATTAACCTAGTCAGATAAATAGATACGAAGTCATTCTTGTTTCAAGGAAGCCCCCCTCCTCATGGAATGCCTGTTCAAGCCGGGGTGTCTGTGAGAGTACCCACACCCCCCTCCTTCTTTTTTCTCTCTCTCTTCTTAAAATGCATGAAGAAAGAGCATTGAATTTAAAACAAGTGTGTGAATAATCGAGTGGTCTGAAGTTGGAGTGAATAACATTGAGAATTAATAGATCAATGTGGGAGCTGAAGTAGTAGATATTGAAATAAATAAGAAACTATAATTTGCTGTTTTTAGCATAGTTTTTGTAGGATACAGTTACGTCACTTTGTGGTTTTATAAGGGGTTTTGAAAACTGATTGGTACCATTGCATTACATTGTGAATGTCATGGTATTTGTCATTAACTAAGGATTGTACTTAATTATATTTCAAGGAAAACAATTATATTACAGACAGTAACGTTACGGGAAAGTAAAAAGTGGTTCACGTTAAAACAGAGCATTGGTGGCATTTTCAGTTCATTGCTTACTTCCACACGCCTTTTCCCCTCCTTGTCTCTTTCATGACTTTATTTAATGCATTAGAACGATTGTTATCGTAACTTTCCGTGTTTATAGAATTCAAACTCACTGTTCACATTACGGAGTATATTTCGGGAACGGCCTTTCAAAATAAAAGCCACAGGCCGCTGTTCACCAGAGATGCCTTCACAATAAAACAGTAATTAGATTAACAATATATTTAACTTATATTACGTCCTTAAACATTGATTTTAATTCATTACAGCTTTCAAATACGGCGCGGATTGAATACAGTTATTTGTATTCTGTTACAACATCACCATGCTTGTAACACAACTTAGATAAACAATTTGAAAATGAATAGAATTAACCAAGTAGATAAAAGATTAGTATAGTGGTTGGAGGGTGTCTTTGTTTTGCCTATTAACTTATAACTGAAGTAATAAAGAATAGGCAGACTACTATCATCATTAGTTTGTTTTAACACTCACATGTTTCAGCATTCCTGACCTCAGCCATTTTATTTTGCAACCCGTTGGGAGAGAGATTTAAATTGAGTTTTTCTCAGTGGCTGGATGTGATTACAACAGCATTGGGTAGTTCTGCACCACCTTTTGGGTTCTCTGAATCAGTGTGTTGGTAAAGAGTTGCTCACTGCGAACAGAAGAAGTATGCAAAGAACGCATAGGAGATATTGACATTATGCTTGTGCCTCGTTGTCAAGGCAACAGTGGTGTGAAGAGGTACTGCGGTTTTGGGGGATTTCTGCAGTACAGCCGACAACGTGTGTCGGCCAAGTGATTCCTTCCCTCATCCCAAAGCCAGGGAGAGTTTCCTTGGAGCCCACTGACCAGGGCCGGTCCTAGCTTTTTGGGGACCCTGCCACTGACTACAGCTGCATCACTGACTGTGCTCATTATGACAAGATCTTGAGACATGCTTGTCTCAGATTGTTCTGGAGGAATGATGCAATGATTTTACAGCATAATTGTGCAAGAGTTTCCCAGGGGGTGGTGTAGAAACCTTAATGCTTAGTGTTTAGATAGGAGGCTGATTGTTTAAACGATGGTCTGGAATACTGAAAAGATTAAAGTTTAATATTCTTGGTTGACAAACAAGACATCTGATTATTAGGTCACACATAATAATTTAGACATATAAACTAACTATGAGTAAAGGGATTAATGGATTTCATATCCTAGGGAGGGTTAGTTAGGTTGCGAATACTTCGCAGGGTATTTGCTAATGTATTTTGAAGAACAAAAAACAAGGACACAAGTCCAATTTTGTTTTGTTTTTAGATTAAATTGTCCGTTACCAAAACTGTTCACCTTGTGTCTAAATTTGGACTTTGATGGTAAGGGAGTATTTAGGCTTATTTTTATACATCTGACATTTTAAAATATGTTGGCTAGTCACCAGATAGACATTGGTTAAGAACTTTTCTGAAGATTGAATATTTGTTCCATTTCTACATATTCCTATTTAAAAAGTAATTTTAGAGTAAAGAGGGCTGAGGCAGAAATGGGAAATAATGTGGGGCCTTCAATCACCCATTAGAAGGGTGCATATTATTGACGACCAATAGGGAGGAGGGGTCACTCGACCCACCCTGCAGTGGGTTTTAAAATCTTACTTGCAGCTTCACAGGAAGCGCACGGCACCAGATTATGAGTTTAGAGGACTAGCGGCACCACCTCCTAATGGACATTCATTTAGTTGGTAATTAACTGACATTTAGAGATGTTAAAAAGTAAAAACATACCTACCATGAGGGATGATTCCTAAGTTCAGCTACAAACCATTGATGAAATTACTTCTGTTTTTAGGTCCTTGATAAAGGAAGGAGTGATTGTTACATGTTCAGGACACCCAGGGTTCCACGCACTGTTAAAGAGGGTAACATTGTTCTTTAAGTGCACCAGAATTGAAGATAAATTAATAGAATGAGTTATGGAATACATAGCAGAGCTTTACAGATCCTGATAATGTTTTGACACAAGATAATAGTGATGTACACAAGTTTCTGAATTACATCTATTAGACGTGCTAATATTGATTAGGTGTAAATGAACTTGCAGTAGTAGTACAATAAGGAAGTGACATTTTTTGGCTAACACTTTTCAGGGAATTTGGGAAAACAGAGATATCTTGAACATTATAGTTGTAATTGTGAATTAATAAATGATGGCGCTCCATATATACAGATTTCTATAGACGGAGGATGCTGGCCTGTGCTGGAACATCTCTGCAGAGCACGACACATGGCCAAAAAGACTGAGACCAACTGACCTTTGACCCTGACCGACAGGGTAACTTGGGAAGGCACTGTCAATGACTGACTCTGAGGTGTACCTGACCAAAACCTGACTTTACAACCTGACAGTGTGAGTGAGTGTATGTTTGCATCTGATCAGTGCAACTGCATGATTTAAAACGATGACTAATCAAGCATGTTTTGGACTAACACATTATTTCTGTGTGATAATAATGTGTGAAATGAGAGGTTTCCTAACATTGCACAAAAGGGGAAACCGTTTCTAACCTACTTGATATTTCACTCCCACAGGAGGTGGCGGTTTGCAGAATGTGAAACTCAAACTATGACATTTGAAGATTCTGTTTCTTTTAGGGCTGAAAGATGGAGAGAAACACTTCATTTCACTGAAGTGTTTACTGTGGAAATAATGGATGTACATTTGGGAAAAATGTTTGGTATTGTCTTATAATCCATTATGACCTGAAGGTTTTCTTCCCATACAGGTTTTTGTTTACACATGAGATAATGTGTAAAAAGGGGGAGTGTAAACTTTACAATGTACATTTTTCATTTAGGGACTGAAAGGGATCTGCTGCCCAACTCCATTGTTCAATCTGATCATTGATTGACAGTTTTAGAATTGACCTGCTCCATATTTGGGGATAACACACTGTTTGATGAATGTTGACATGTATTAAGATTCTGAAGCTGCACAATTAATTTAGAAAACCTGTGCACAGACATCTGTTGTTTTAAGACACCCCACCAACAGGCTCCAAGTTGCCACGCACTGGTGGGTCAAACAGCCGAGGGCCCCAGAGCCCGGAGCGTAGGCTTGAGGGATTTGTATCAGATTTCTCCACACAGGTTGCTGACGCCGAAAGGGGGACCCGAGACGCAGGAGGCTGACTGTCAACCCCAGGCTCTCCGGCCCCGACCGAGTGACCCAGAGGACATCCAATGCCGTCCGCCTACAAGGAAAGGGGGACACGTGGTACCACTGGAGCAGGTGTGTGGAAGCACCAGCACCTACCAGGACCCTCGCTGACACCATCCAGGACCTAGGCCAACTGAACATCAGGCAAACAACCAAAGCCCCCCAACCCCCAAGTGTGGACATCGACTCAACTTCCGAGGAGGAGGAGACAACAGGAGAACCAACGGCAGCCCAGGAGATAACAGCCGGCGAGGAGGCACAACAAGGGACCGCTCCCCCAAAGTAGGCGGTACACCACACGCATCACATACACACACCACACAAGAGACACTCACCTACACTGATACACCAAAGAACTTTTACAAGAAAAACGAAGATGAAGAAGAACTCAGGACCTAACCAACACCTCTATTGCTTGGCCTTAACACTTTGTTTTTTCATCATTGTTGGAATAATCATTATCATAGTGGGTGAAAGGGGGAGGCAAATCATTGACCAAAGTAATAAACCAAATTCCCCACAAAATGAAACTACACAAGATATCAATGGCCGTGTTTGCAGCAATTTTGACCTTGTGCGGGTGCTGCTGCATCCCATGTATCCGCTCAATGGTGGACAAAATAATTAGTACCGCCATAGCACCTTCTACTCCCCTGGGCCAACAACTCGCCTTGCTATCCTTAGAAAACAACCCAGAAATTGAGGAAGGCGAAGAAGAAGCAGCAGCAATGGACACTTTCCCGACAGCACCACCAGTACCACCGTATGGCAGAATGTGGGAAAGAGAGACAGAAGCCTAAAACAGCTGACATAAATGTACATAAACAATAGCGTTGTTTTGTTGCCCCAATCATTAGAATGGGGCAAAAGGGGGATTGAAGGATAAAGATAAGGCAAAAAGTAACTGTGAATATAAGATATAGTAAATCCTGTTATAGGAAACGCTAAAAACATTGAGCTGTCTGAGTGGAAAAATAACGTGTTAAAGTTTACTGCTGGCCGGCTACATCCTGTTATCTTCAAGGACAGAACACCATGGTACGGTATGTGGGGCCCTGAGCCACACCAGGTGCAACTGTCTTGTCAGAAAACCAGTTAAAACAGGTAATTAGGAAAAGGGAGTATGGCCCTGGCCTGACCTTAGCTAAAACTGGGTGTTGCTGGGCAGAAAAGGCAGATTGCAGCACAGAGAGCACCAAAGGTGGGGGCTTCACAGCAAATACTATAAAGAACAAGATATATTCAGAATTCGGCACTCACTTCAACTGGGATCTCACACTGACGAGCTTGTCACGGTGGGAACTCAAGAAGGGGTCCAAGGCGCTGGCGTTTTGTGGTGTAGTATGGATTGATATATCTTTGTTGAACTGTGTAATAAAGTGCTTATTTCAAGAAACAATCCATTGGAGTGCAAAGTCTAGTTTTGTACAGCTAACAGAGAATAGTGTCTAGGACACAATTCCTTTTCCCTCAGAACTAAGAAAGGTCAACGGCAGATCCGGACGGCGACCCCGCTCTGGCCATATCCAAACGATCTGCGCGGAGGACGGACCTGGTCCGGTAGACTCCAACAGCCCTTAACCCAATAGCGATAGCCTTAGAGGGCGAAGCCATATACGAAATAGAACTGAAGTTACCTACTGTAACTCCAGCTTCTATGAGTATTGGCGTAGTCCTCTAAGTGCTGGGCCCCACTGGCTCTACGAATAGCTGAAGAAAAGTTATTTTGTATGGGAGCAGATTGTCGGGCCTCCTTCCTATTTATACCGGAAGGGACCCCGAGGGTGGGCGTGGACTACTTAAGTGTTTCAGTGCTGCGCGGGTGCGCAGGGGGATTACCCAATAGCGATAGCCTTAGAGGGCTGCGCCATTTACTCATAGAAGCTGGGGTTACAGTAGGTAACTTCAGGTGTCTGTGTTGACATTCCCCTTATTGTACGTCAGTAGAGACAGGCTACAAGTGTCTTATAGGTTCAAGTTAGACAACTAATGTCTGGGTTAGTGTTCATGACTTCATGTTTATGTCATCTTAATGATTAATCTTAATGCACACACACTTTCTGTGTTTTCCAATAGTTTAAAATAGTTGTATTCCACTGTTAAATAACCTGGCACTTCATATCAAAAAGGTAGCCGAACCCTGGTTTAGAGGGAGGAGTTTGACAGTCAAATGTTAAGTTACCAAATTACTTCTTTTTTTTATGAATTCAATTTTAATCCAATTGAACCTTATGTTTACGTCTTATTTATATTTACAAAAATAATTATAAAACTTTTTTCAAAAAAATCATGTGATATGATTGAAAGCTCCAAAGCAACTTTAATGCTAAAAAAGACCTTTTGTCGAGACTGTTTTGACATCTGTTGTTTCTGTGATCAAGAAAGACCTGAATTGAAATAAATTAAAGAGACAACAAACCCTATCAAAATAAAGTATTAGAAAGAACAATTGATTTATTGACACGGAGAGGTGACTTCCAGGTTCTTTAAGTTTGGGGATTATTGATGCGTTCAGGGTCAAGGACTTTTGTCTCAGCAGAGTCAGATGTCTGGAGGCTGGGTGACAGCTTGGATCACACACACACACACACACACACACACACACACACACACACACACATGTCTGTCACACTCTCCTGCTTTCAATCTGTTTTATCCACATACACACACACATACCAACACACAGCACAGAGTAGTTAGCAGTGTGGCTAGCACTATCAGACCATGTGGTGTGGTGTTAATCACACCTATGTCCATTAGCACTTTAGCACAAGGCGCACTTAGCATGACTATACATGCACACACATACGCACGCACGCACGCACACACACACACACACACACACACACACCCTAGAGAGCGAGAATATATAGTGATGGGAGTCTGGATATATTGACAAAGACAGGGACTGATTACTCCTCAGTTTAACTTCAGTATGACTGGAAGAAGCAACACATATTTATTTTTTCATAGCATAGTAAAACAATTGTCAAATATTTTTAACATGTTATAAATTGAAGGAATCTAAGTGGTTACATTGTTAATAATGTGTTATGGTTCTGGACATCAGAGAGTTCCAGTCTTCTTTTTGTTTTCCACCATCTCCTGAGGGATACTTGTGTCTCTTTAGCTGCTTAATGCTTCATTGGGTTCACTGGCTATCTCCATAATTTGTCTTTTTTATATTTTGTGCTTCGCAGGCAACTTACAGTCTGTTTATCAAAGTTAATATAAAATGAGAACAGTGAGAGTGAAAACAGTTGAGTTGTGGGCAATCAAACCAAAGGTGCTGTGTAGCTCTGTAGGGCTGATGGGTTATAATTATGTGTGGCTTGTCCAGACACACCGGGCCGATTTTGTCCGTCGATAGATGTCTGGCCGTCAATGTGCGTCGTGTCGCCCTACTCAGATTGGTGTGTCCCGCAAAGTTGTGTCTTTTCGGCTGTGCCGACACCTTTTTGGTCGAAAAAGGCAATCGGCCAAAGGCTGTCGGTCAAATCAATCACTATGATTGGCTGTTCAGCTAGCGAATCAGTGCATGAGAAGCAAAACGGAAGTGAGGGACCCAAACAAACGATTAAGAAGGCACACACAGACGGCTATTGTTTTTCATTTTCATCTCAGCTGGACGCAAGAGTTTATTTTTCATCATAGCGATCTGGAATGAAGAAACCGAAGACCAACGCACACGCTATTTGTTGTTTGTTTATATCACGCAGTCTGTTCTTCTTCTCTCTGTGTATCACCCAGTCTGTCTTCCGGTTGTTGCCTCTTTTGAATGACGAAAACACACTACCGCCGCCTGCTGGTAAGGAGAGTTATTGCCACTCACGCATGCGCAGTTCGTATGTGCTACTTGGCCGTCGGCTGAAGTCTTTGCGGTGTGTTCCAGTGCGACTGTTGGCTAAGACACAGGAGACGTGAGGTGACACAACAGTCGTGTTCCTTCGGAAGTTTGGTATGTCAAGGCTGTTACACACCGAGCCGATTATCGGCGTCGATAGATGTCGGGCCGTCGATGAGCGTCATGTCGCCCTACTCAGATTGGTGTGTACTGCACCGCTGTGTCTTTTCGGCCGTGCCGACACCTTCCGCCGCCAATTAGACATGTTGAATCGGGAGGCCGTCAGTCAAAGGCCATCGGCCAAAGAAATCATTCTGATTGGCTGTTCAGCTAGCGAATCAGTGCATGAGAAGCGAAACGGAAGTGAGGGACCCAAACAAACTATTAAGAGATTTCATTTAACTCCAGCTCTCAACACAGGTTTGGGAAAACCCCATGAGCTTCTCGCTGTAGAGTGGAAATGGAACGCACACGTTATTTGTTTATATCACGCAGTCTGTTCTTCTTCTCTTGGTGTATCACGCAGTCTGTCTTCCGGTTGTTGCCTCTTTTGAATGACGAATACGCACTACCGTCGCCTGCTGGTAAGGAGAGTTAATGCCACTCACGCATGCGCAGTTCGTATGTGCAACTTGGCCGTCGGCTGAAGTCTTTGCGGTGTGTTCCAGTGCGACACATGGCCAAGATGCAGGAGACGCAGGAGACGTGAGGCGACGTGAGGCGACGTGACGTCGGGACGTGTTCTTTGGTGTTCTTTGGTGTCAGTTTGGTGTGTAAGAGGCTTTACATAAGCCCCTTTCACACATGCACTGCAACCCTGAAATTATCTAGCAATACCTGGAGGGGCTGTATGTAAGAACACAATGTCCAATTCATTCAGACCACACTTTAAACAGACTTAATAGACAAACATAACAAATACAGAATGAGTTGTATGTGACAAATTTAAAAATCAACTGAGCACTGTGTAACTCTCATCATGTTGGTAAAGTCTATGAAAAGCACTATTTAAATACAGTGTACTTACTTACGATAAAAGTTAGACTGAAATATCAAAATCGGTTACTGTTTAATCTAAAGTAGCCAAACCTAAATTAATACCTTTTAGTTTCAAATAGTGCTAAAGATGTTTCATTTTAAAATTAGGTTTCATAACAACATAGTTTTGAACATCCACCTTCTAGTACACTTGCTGATTACATATCTATAAGCTCTGCCTAATAGAACTTACCCACGGATGAGCTTCCAAAGTAATAATACATCTCAGCAGAATCCTAGGTGTCTGTTATTGTAGCTTCATTACAATTTCTCATTTCTGCTGTGTTGCAGGTCTCTGCTGGTCAGTTTGAATTTACATTGATTCTGTATGCATCGTTGTCATGTTAGTGTTATTGTACAAACAAGGCAATTATTAAAACAGGAAAGAGCTGTGATGTGTTTTTAGATTGGATGCCAAAAAGCTACAGCCGTGATGAATAAGGAAATCAGATGCACTAATATGTGGCTCTTCTGGAATTACAAATGATGGGCTATCCTGAGACTGAAACAGAGCAAAAAGCGTACATTTGTAGACTGAAAATAATCAAATGTATGCTTGATTATGTAAACACAGAGAAAGTATCCACATGTGATAGCCTGCTTCCTGAACTACTTTCTGCCTTTTTTCCAATAAGAACATTCTGTGTAATATATATTCCTTCCCTTTCTTCTTTCAAAAGTAAACATCTTGTTTTTGTTAACAATGTCGCTTCAACTTCAAATATTTGGACTAGTTTTGGGGCGCTTGATTTACCGGACTGGAACAGCAGCCAAAGCAGGCACATTATTGGTGAGATTAAACTAAATCAAGCACTTCAGTTTCTGCTGTGTTTGCTGTAGGATCAAGCAGCAGGGAAGGAATGGAGCTTTCTGTCTTGATCAAGATTTAAAAGGCTGGTGTGTGTGTGTGTGTGTGTGTGTGTGTGTGTGTGTGTGTGTGTGTGTGTGTGTGTGTGTGTGTGTGTGTGTGTGTGTGTGTGTGTGTGTGTGTGTGTGTGTGTGTGTGGTGTGTGTGTGTGTGTGTGTGTGTGTGTGTGTGTGTGTGTGTGTGTGTGTGTGTGTGTGTGTGTGTGTGTGTGTGTGTGTGTGTGTGTGTGTGTGTGTGTGTTTAGAAAGTTATACTTTCAGTTCTACAAGGTTAAGACCAGCACTCACCACCTCCTGCATGTTTCCCATCCTTCTCATTTGTGTCACCGTCTGCTGTATGCTTTTGAAAAGTAAATCCCAGTACCGTGAAATAATCTTTTCAATAATTGACCTGTTTTGGTTATGGAAGGGCTTCAGTAAAGCCTGGCTCCCTACATCCGGAGTTAAAAGAGACTGCTGAACTAAATAAAAAATCCACATCTCTTCACTTCACAAGATGTTTTGACTCAGAGACTACATTTCACACCATTACAATGCCGGGGCCTTTCATATACATTTACAGTAGCCTGAGCACATAAAAGGCTTGTGATTGGTCACACAGGTAGTGAGTGCCACAGCTCTAGGATTTGACTGTACACCTCCCAGTATCACTCCAGTGTGGTTATGCTCACGTACATTTGTGTGAGTATATATGGGGATCGATATAGCGCCGAGCCAAAGCCCTCTTCTACCCTCAAGTGGTCAAAATGGAGGACTGGCAGGATTTACCTGAGGTACAGGATCCTGTGTGCAGTATGACTTTGTGTTTATGTCTACACTTATTTATTTGTATTTGGGTCTTACTCACTTCTGCGCCACTGTTTGTGTTATTATGTCACGCTTGCTTGCATGTCTGTGAGTGTGTTTAGGCCTGTATGTGTGCATGTGTATGTGTTTGTTTGTGCACTGTGCATGCCCATGCCCCTTATTTAAACTAGAGATTTGCAGATAGAGAGGGAGCTGTAGAGCAAAACAAACAAATATACAAACACTGTGGTGTAGAGGTGGAAATGGATAGATATAGAGGAGTGGAACAGGGGGGGTTGGATGGGTTAGGAAAAATGAAAATGCTCTTATATCCAGCATTTTAAACAGGCTGCATTGTTTGGTGGCATGTTACTTAAGATACCTGCGAAACAAAACATGAACGTTTCTCTCAAAACAGTAGAAATAAAGCATTGACTCATGGGTAAACTCTGGCAGCTTTTTCAAATTTGCACCGAAGCAGCTGCATCTATAAAGCGAACCACGAAAGAAAGGGCTGCAATTGTTCAGGCATGCCGGTTTTCCGCTTGATCGGTGACTTAAAGAGAGAGAGAGAGAGTGCTGATACATAGTTTTTCAATATGGGATATGTATTTGCATAAGGGGCAACCCTTCATATCCTATGTTCCGCTTGTTCACATCCTCTGATATTAAAGCTATGGTGCACACTTTGCAGGGGCACAGGGACAGTAGGGCCAGTCTGCCTGTACGTGAGATAAGGACAGCAGCAGAGTTTGGCGAAAAGATGACGCCTAGATACTTGTAAATCCTCCAGTGCATAAGCTAAAAGTGAGAAGGAGGAGCCACCTACTAGTTAATTATTTCAGTAAAAAAAGCGCACTGGCAGGTAAACCATGTCCCAGTCTCAAAATAGTGTTGGTAAAATGTTTTGCCTCAAGACAGACAAAAACGTGCAAGGAAACAGAGAAAGGGTGGATATGTGGAGAAGGCAGAGCAAAACTGAGAGTTGGAAAGAGAGATTAGGACAAAATGTCACTGGAGAAGAAGAGAATGAATAAAATAAAGAGGTGGGCTGAAATGAAAAGAAAAATTGAGAAACAGGACAAAGTGAACACAAGGGCAAACGAAAACATCCCAGTGAGCTGTAAGACAGAAGGAACAGAGGAGAGACACAGAAAAAAGGATGTAAAGGGAGAAAGGTTAAGTGGACAGAGAAAATAGAAGAGCAAGAAGGATGTGGGCCAAAAAAGAAAACACAGACAGAATGAAGTGGACAAAAAACAGCAACTGTGAGTGATGGAAAGAGTTGTCGAGAGAGGAAATAGAAAGAGGAAGGGATGGATGGAGTGAGAAAAGCGAGACAGAGGTGGTGAACCGTTCATGTGGAACTCATCCCTTTCCATTGTTGACACTCTGTGACCTGTATCACACACACACACACACACACACACACACACACACACACTCAAACACACAGAGATAGTGCTTGGTGAACAGGTTGGAACGTACATATGCAGCCAAAAACTGGAGGGACAGAAAATAACTGCAAAATCATTTAGTCCAACTGACATCAACCAAAACTGGATTTCTGTTGATCTAAAACTAAACCTGGTTAGGAGAGAAAGGGTTCAGATGATTCAATTTCCAATGTGAAAACACAATAAAAGTTTGTTTGCTTGTTTTTTCCTGCATTATCCGGAAAAGACCAGGAAACATTGTTTTCAACCACACAGATGCAATCCAAGTAATTATAACAAAAAATGTGGTCTGAGTCTTCATCAAGCATTGGTGTATGAAAGAGGGTGTGGCTCTGTGCAGGTGCGCTGATTTTTCAAATCAGGGTAGCACTGGTATAATCCCCGCTGCAGTCAGCATGTTGTTGTGTCCCTGGGCGAGACACTTCACCCCAAATTTCTCCCGTGGGGATTGACCACAGTATTGACTGTATGTAAGTTGCTTTTGGTAAACGTGTCTAACAAGTGACATCTGATGTGTATGCATACTATTGATCTGTTTACAATGGATAAGTAGTTCCCTTGGTAATGCATTTATGATGGAGACATTTTTTCTCTCTTGCATGGTGGCAGTCCTTTAATTAGAATGCAAATGTGTGTGTTCACGTATACATTCCATTGTCCTTGTGAAATATTTTCCTTGATGCCAAGTAAGTCTATACAAATTACATAAATGTAATATAGGACAGGAGATATTGTCAGTTACTCTGGGAAAAAATCCACTGTGCCCTTTACCTAAAGATGGTCTCTAGTTGTATGTGAATGCATTCATTTATTTAGGAATATTTAAGAAACATATAGAGGTGATGTAAAATTAGGGGAAACAAATGTCTTCCCACAAATGTGTGTATTGTTTAATGAAGAGCTACACTTCTTAATGGAATTTGTGTTAGTGTGTTTTTCTTGTCTCTGATTTAGTTGCTGATGTAGAGCCTGTTTCAAACTGCATCTCTGTGGCACACACTCACAAACACACACACACACACACACACACACACACACACACACACACACACACACACACACACACAGACAAGGCTTTAAAAGGTTTCAGAGTATAGCAGCACTTATACAGATTACCTCTATCTCTTCACTATAAAGCTCACACGCACACACAAAAACACACAGTATTTCTAACATTCAATTACCTTTATCTATTCACTTTACAAGCCCAAACGGACCGACGCACACACACACAGACACACACACACACACACACACACACACACACATAATCATTCAATTACACTAAACTTGCTCTATCGATTTTCATTCACAGTAGCATTCACCTTCCGTAGGCAGGGGCGGCGCCAGGGGGGAGCTAGGGGGTGCTGAAGCATCCCCTAGAAATATGTTTTTTTTTAATTATTATTATTATTTTTATTAAATTAGAAAAAATGATTGATTACATCAATGCAAATGTGAAACAAACAAATGTTTGACCAAAAACATACAGCCAACACAGGTGATATGATTAGGCCAATGGCCAGCACCCATTAGATTTTTGACCTACCCATAGGCTAAATTACTTTGTGACACTTGAGTGACTTCCTGTTAGCTAGAGCGCCAAATGATTTGCTAACAGAAATGTGAAAAATGTATCGTTTTTTTGTCCTTAAATGTCTCGTGGACACTCAATCAAACCCACCTGAAAGCGAGAGGGATTCTGCACATAATAGGCCTCGTGAGTACAAGTCGCTTACTTCTGGGTCTCTGTGTTTCATTCAAGCTCTGTGTGTGTGTGTGTGTGTGTGTGTGTGTGTGTGTGTGTGTGTGTGTGTGTGTGTGTGTGTGTGTGTGTGTGTGTGTGTGTGTGTGTGTGTGTGTGTGTGTGTGTGTGTGTGTGTGTGTGTGTGTGTGTGTGTGTGTGTGTGTGTGTGTGTGGTGTGTGTGTGTGTGTGTGTGTGTGTGTGTGTGTGTGTGTGTGTGTGTGTGTGTGTGTGTGTGTGTGTGTGTGTGTGTGTGTGTGTGTGTGTGTGTGGCACGAGCCATTTTGTGTGCGTGCGCGACTGTTCATTGTAACAGTCGCGGGTACACTGTGTGTGCGTGTGGGGAGTGTTGCAGTAGAAAATTCAACTGTAGCGCTGGTGCATTAATGGGAAACCCTTAATGTTTGAGCACCCTCTATGAAACGTCAAGCTACCCCACAGCACCCCCTAGAGAAAATCTATGGTGCCGCCACTGCGTAGGTATGTGTGTGTGTGGGGGGGGGTGTGTGTAGCTGTGTGTGTCGCTGTGTGTATAGCGGTGTGTATGTATGTGTGTGTGCGTGCGTGCTGTAGAAGCTGTTTGGTGTATGAATGGGGCAAGCAAGTGGCGTGTGCCTATCTTGCATTCCTATCTTTGCAAGGACCGATTTGAGTTTAACACCTTTCGATCAATGTTGCCTGTTGAGTGACGTTTTTTTAACATTTGGTCCATCGTTAGACTTTTCTAACAAAAAAAATAGATTGATTGCTGCCTTCTTTCACCCTTTAAAGGATTTAGACAAATAATTATTGTAATGCATTGCTGTTGATGCAAATAGGAGAACAATGCTGGCAAAACTAAAAATACTAATTGTATTAATTCACAAGAAATGCATTTATTTTTCTAATAGAAAAATTCCTACCATTTACTCTAACATGACAATCAGAATCAGAATACCTTTATTTGTCCCACAGAGGGGACATTTGCATTTGTTACAGCAAGACAAGAGCCAAAGACAGCTTAATATTAACCAAGAAGCATGCATAAAATAATATTAAAGATAAACAAAATTACACAATTTACAAAATACACAACTGCACATGCCACAGCCATTAAACTTTAAACTTGATGCAGTTCATTCAAAAGTCATACTCAACAGCACCTTGCCACCAGTGATGCATCGCATATTCAGGCACTTAGTAGTTTTCTTTGCTACAGACAGATACTCATTCCCCAGGCACAGTTTGCATGACACTGTGATGTTCTTTTACCGGATGCTGATCTGAAATCATAGCTAAATACTTATGATGTTGTTAGACATGTAGTTGTGATGGTTAAATGCTTGGTTTATTTGCCATACTTGCTCCAGTAATAAAGACGAAAAGACAACAATCAGAAGAAGAAGGTTGTGTAACCAATGTGCTGCAATTGGATTTTTTTTTTTGCTACAAACAAAAAAACAAGAATGTATAAGTTCATTGGAGCTACCGGCCTCTACATGCATCGCCGTCACCGTAGCAATAGATACATTCATTCAGTCTGAACAACTCTTTGTTGAATGTTTGCGGCTTTGGGTTGCATTTGGTCACTGAGAATCCTCACAAGAGACACGTGGGTGTATGTGGACACATGTTAGACCATGAACGAACAATGAATCTGAAAGCCAGTTAAAGTAAACAATAGAATACTTGTTTACCCGATTTGTGTTTGTTTGACGTCTATATGGCCCACACTCTATTGACACACACATAAACATGGACACACACAAGCTATATCCAGCAAATTAAACGCAAGGAATCAATCATGAAGTGATTCTAACCCCCACATATAAGACATCTATCCACACACGCATGTATTCAGTAATTACAGAATGAAGCACACACACACACACACACACACGAATCATCACGTTCTACCAAATAATCAGAGGGTAATTCCACCCCACACATTTACTTTATAATACGTTATTAGCAGTTCAAACAGCTTTTGTTACCATATTTTCATCAGGAACTACTGTCCAGGATAGGTTTTATAAAGCCCTATAGGTCTAGGAAGGCGACAATCAGGTGTGTGTGTGTGTGTGTGTGTGTGTGTGTGTGTGTGTGTGTGTGTGTGTGTGTGTGTGTGTGTGTGTGTGTGTGTGTGTGTGTGTGTGTGTGTGTGTGTGTGTGTGTGTGTGTGTGTGTGTGTGTGTGTGTGTGTGTGTGTGTGTGTGTGTGTGTGTGTGTGTGTGTGGTGTGTGTGTGTGTGTGTGTGTGTGTGTGTGTGTGTGTGTGTGTGTGTGTGTGTGTGTGTGTGTGTGTGTGTGAGAGTCAGTCAGTCACTGCTCTCAGATCAGGTCCTGCTCAGCACCGTTTTGATTTCCCCACTGAAATCACCAGCTGTACCTGCTGAGCACAACACACACACAAACACACACACATATTGTGTCTAATTGTAATGGGGATTTTTGTGAGTCACATAACAGGAGCTGTCTATTTCTCCATCACAGCTGAAACGAGGGGGAAATATCTCTTGTCAGTGTGAGGGAAACATGTTTCTCTGACACCTCTATTTTCCCTGGCCTCATTTTGTATCTCTCCCCGCTTAACTTTTCTTTTTATTGCTTTTTCCTTTTGTATATTGTGTTTTTACTCACCAATGGAATAAAATGCATGATGGAGATTGGCAAAGACCAATGCACCTCTGTTGCCATACAGTAGGAACTATACTTGATGAACAATCAAACTAAGAAAAATAGAGCGTCAGTAAAAGTTCTAATACTTGTCTATTAAATAATAATTCTACTTCATAATATGGTCCACCCATTCATGTGACACGTTATTAGAAAAGCATCCTTTCAATGTTCTTCTCATCTGTGGCAAAAAGTAATTTTCTATAGTAATGTTTGAGAACTTTGATGTGAAGAAAAATCTACATTATGTTCAACAATTGATCTTGTTTGTTGCTATTCCTGGCATTTCACATGTGCTTAGGTTGTGTTTTTCCTTATCCAAACCAAATGTCTCAGGATAAAAGGCGTTATATTTAGGGAGAACAGGTAAAAACGCCTCATTCTTACATCATTAGTGGTTGGATCCTTGACTGTTAAATGTTCAATTGTTCTTGAGCAAGACACTGAACCCCTAAATGCTCCAGATGGCTTGATTTATGCAACTGTAATTGCAGTTACAAAAACCAACAAAAACACTATTGTTGCGGCTAAAGGCAGTCCAATTAAAAGCAGCCACGAGGGGCTAAATACGGGAAGATAAACACTTTGACACTCAAACAATTGCTCCACACAGTTTTGTTTGACCATTTATTGCAGGAAAAACAAACAAAAATACAATATATCCAGGTGCCGATAACCCTAAGTAGGATGACGATGCCACCGATGGTTAAGGATATTACAGTAGGACATTTTTGCAGGATTGCAGTATATATTTGCGGTCAACAGAAAGTTTCGCCTCCCGACTCAACCCCTCTCTTTCCTTACAAAACCACACTTAGCAGGGGAGTGCAGCCAGGTGAAACAACCACTTACTTATAAATGATATGTAGAAAATACCACATAATAAATAGATACACATTAACCTTAAATGTGGCTCCTACATTCTGGCCCTTAATTATGCAAACTTTAATTACACAGCTGAAAAGTATGTATGAGGAAAAAAAGGAAAAACAACAAAAATAACGTTCAGTCCTTTTTTTTCAAATTGTTCCTTTCTTCTGATTTGCCTGAATTAAGAACATTTATCAAATTAGAAATGCTTAAACCTTAAAACATATCACTCCATATAATTATATGCATTGCATCCATAAACCTCAGGGTGAAGCACCTTTAACAGCAGTAATGTCTTATTAACACTCACTGTTAAAATGGGTAAAAAATTCCAATTGTTGTGCCTTTTTATGTTGAAGTAAAATTGATGATTAAGCCGTGGTGGAAATGAGGCCGTCGTGTCCAGATATCCTGCTGCATTACCGGACAAGGGAGGAGCTGTGACCTGATTAGAAACAATGCATTGAACCACTGACAGTGTACGTGCACTGACTTCCAGAATAACTCAAGGTTGAAAACAATTTAATGTGGTCTTCTTTTAAAAAAACGTCCACGCATCTCATCAAGCAGAAGTAGGGCAGAAAATCACTAAATAACAGCCACACAGCTCCCCGCATGGCTGCAATAGTTTGCTCAAGAGAAAAAAAGGCCCTTCAGTTTATTTGCTTGCTTGTTTGTTATGAAAACTTGAAGGCACGGTAGTTGGGCCTTACACCTGGATCCAGCTTGAACCCTGGAGTGTGTTTCTGCCTGATTCCTCATAGCTTAGCCGTTATTGCTTTATTTCCCAACAGATGGATCCTAAATGCAACAGGAGAGCCATGAGAGAGAGAGGGAGATGCAGTGCGATGAGGGATAATGACTAGAGACACAAGAACATAGGAGATATAGAACAGCTAAGGAGACAGAGGAGGAGAGGACAGATGCGTCTAGAGGAAAACAGGCAGAAAGGCGAGAAAAGGGCTCAGCTTTGTTTATAACACCCTCCAACTATTGTTAGTGGATGGCTTCAGGTGGGATTTATTACGCAGTGGGGTGTCCCAGTGCTACCTAAGGGGGAGTGTGTGTGTGTGTGTGTGTGTGTGTGTGTGTGTGTGTGTGTGTGTGTGTGTGTGTGTGTGTGTGTGTGTGTGTGGTGTGTGTGTGTGTGTGTGTGTGTGTGTGTGTGTGTGTGTGTGTGTGTGTGTGTGTGTGTGTGTGTGTGTGTGTGTGTGTGTGTGTGTGTGTGTGTGGTGTGTGTGTGTGTGTGTGTGTGTGTGTGTGTGTGTGTGTGTGTGTGTGTGTGTGTGTGTGTGTGTGTGTGTGTGTGTGTGTGTGTGTGTGTGTGTGTGTGTTTTGCCAATGTACAGATTGTAGTATTGAGAAGAGAAGTTGAGTTGAAGTTGAGTTGAAGTTGAAGATATATAACAGTATGTCACGTTTATGGTGAAAATCAAATCTAAATGTTTTTTTAAGAGTAAAGAGAACACTATGGTCCTCACTAGATTCTCAGACGTTTTCTTTGAATAATTTTCAATATCAAGCATTAACGACAAGACGCAATGACATCAAATGCACATTTAGACTAAATCCCCCCAAATTCCTTCACATGATAACAACATAGGTTCTTATTTATGGTGCCTAGATATATTCAAATACATACACCTATATAGTTGGTGGGGGTCTAGGGGTTCTTACCCAGGAAAACCAATTTGTAGCATTTATACATCACATAGCCTCTTGGATGAACCCTCCACTACATCCTTAAACATGACTAATGTAAAATATATTTATAACACGTTAGACAGAGCCAAGGCTAATGTACCATTTCAACAGCTGAATGCTGTCCGAACAGCAAGCTTCCATTAGTCTGTCTGGCTGAAGTGCAGTCCTAAGTTTAGATCCTTTCAAACTTAACTGGACTTACTGGGCCAAGCAGCTTAATTCATCACAGGCTAGACTATGTTCTATTTTCAAAGAAAGATGTTACCAATAATGCTCAATGTTCCATGTATTTATTAAGAGGTACCATATTATCTTTATTATAGCTCTTGAAATGTAACACAAGTTCTTAAAATACTCAAAATAACAAACATGAGATAATAAGTCTTGGTTTTATTGGCAGTTTTGATTCAAGCATTAGGGGGGGTATTGTAATTATCTGGATCATGTTGGTGAAGTGTCCAGGTACAGACAGCAGCTAACCCTGCTGCAGTAACAGACTATTATTATGCTTTACCGCCATTACAATGGCCTGATCTCCCAGCTGATGGGAACAAACGTATGCGGTTATCAATAAAGTATCGAAGTAGGTATCATAAAACGTAAAGTTAAGGAAAACTTGATATCAAAAACTGACAGGCTCGTTTTCTTTTTCTTAGGCTTTCACTTTTGCTGATAAATCCATATTCAAAAGAATAAAAGTACAGAGGAATAAAAGATCAAATTTGGCTGACTAATTCAACTCTTGCAAATAAATCAAAAATAAAGCATCTGATGTTGCATCTGGGAACTATGTGTATCATCACGCAGCGCCTTCTTTGACAATCAGAGTTAGGTGTTTATGTGTTTTTTAACTGAGGGCATGTATTTGTGTGTTCTCTCTCAAACACACCTCGCTTCAACGACTATCCCTCAGTCAGTATTATGGGATTGAAAGAGGGGATTGTGCAACATAACAAATAAAAACAAAATATATGAAACAAAAGATGAAGATGAGAAGTCAAATATGTGTGTACCAAGGAGTGACATATATACTCAGTTTCTGACAATACACTGATTGAAGTTCTGATGTATTTCAGATGTGTTTTAATCCAAATCAATAACAAATATTTGGTATTCTCTATATCTTACTGTTATCATGCCTTGTTTTGCTTTTTATTGACCATTTTTCAATAAGGACTTTATAAAGTAGCCTATGCTCTAGTACCCAAAACTCATCAGAAGATCAAACCGTGAAATCAGCCAGCAGAGCGTTGCTTTATGTCACATGTGTGAGCGGCGTGGCTCACAGTTCAAGTCACTTCATGTTATTGCTTCCCAAAAGCAGTTTGGGTAATTATAAGGCTATATCAGATCTGCTGCGCTCCACGACTCAAACTAAAACTAATGAACGTCACCAGTGAATAACATTATTTCTGTTCCCCGCCGCTTCCTTTTTTCTCTCTGACAGAGACTCCCCTATTTATGCTTCCCTATTTCCTGTTTCTTTCATTTGGTAGGTTGTTCAGAACCGGCTTAAAAAAAGCTTTGATAACCATAAAAAAAGTCAGGAGACACTGGGTTATAGTACATCCTGTGACACAAACTTTGAAAAAGGGATTTGGCTACCAGGTCTATCTGCTTTTCTCTCTGCTTCTCCAGTCTCTATTATCACTTCTCTCTGTATTTGCCTGATTAGTTGTTTGCCAGCCTGTATTTCGAAGGGATCCTTCCTGCCTATTGCTTCATTAGATTTTTCAGTGGCAGACATCACAAGAACATGGCAGAAAGGAAAGCAGGGGGTCACCTCCCATGACAATTAAAATGTCAGCATTGTCACGATTGGCTTTCGAACCCGACAGAAGAGTGAGAAGACAGAGGCAGATTATTTTTTTAAAGACAGTCAAAAATCTGCACAGCATATTTCTTTTACTCTGGTGTGGTTTATGACTGATGATGGCATTAATGCAAATAGTCCAAAAACAGTCTTTTCATATCGTTTTATGTCTCAGCTTTATACTGTAGACCAGATGCAGTTCAAGGTTTATCCTTTTCACGTGACCCCGTTCAGACAGTAATAGAAATAAGATTGTAGAAAAAGGGAGATGTTGTATGTATATTGATTATTGTGTGCAAACAGAAATGTATTGCTTCATGTCATATTGGTACAAGTGTTAAGAAACGCTCCTTTGGGTCATCTTACTATTTGAAGGCCATTTCCATTTCCAGTCATACGACATTAGACGCAAAATAGTGTGCCAGGGTGGGTTAACAGATATCTGACACCTGAACCTTTTTGATTATTTCAAGTTTGTTTAGAATAATAAATGACTTTAAAAAGTAGATTAATTTAAAGTTAAATGAAAAATATAAATAATCCTGCTATGACTTTCAGAGCACTGCAATGCAACATTTGCACATTAATTAATCAAAGGCTGTCTGTAACAAACCAGAGGAAGCAACAGGAACTCAAATGGTAATCATCATTACTAAGGGTACACACAATTAAAAGGGACAAGCAAGAACATTTTATTTCTCATTTATTATTTTCATAATGCAAATGCTCTCATATTTTCTCATCTCTACACTTCTTACTCCCCATACCCTGCTATTTTATATCACTCTGCTGTTTGAACTGCATGTTGAACAACATTTAGCACAACCTTGGAAATCACCTTCAACAAGAGAAAAACACCAACCTAAATTCACAAATACATATGTGCAAGTATACATGCATGGCAGCACAAGCAAAAAAAACATGAGTGACGGGCATCACAGTCTGTAGAGCACACAATATTACATGTGCAATAATCAAACCATAGATATAAAAAGGCTTTATAAGGACAAAATGAAAAATGGAACACATTATGTAACATATGACTCACACATAAGCCAACCTGCATACACACATAAAGACATTGAATATGGTTATATAAAAGGAGCCAATCAAAAGAAGATTTAGACTTTGCAAGCCTCGATATTCATACATGAATATCATGCGGAACCAGAGTAATCAGTTTTATGCTTTTATGCTTTTATGCTTTCTGTTTGTTGTCTGACTAACAGTCACTTTGGCACTGTGAAGATTGATGTCTAATCAGCCTTACACTGGCTAATCAAACACATACACAAACTCGCTATATAAATGACTATAATTGTCAGTGATTGCATTTGAATAGCTGCCCATGCTTTCACTGATTAACATAGTGGCACAAATAGCTGTTGGATCCCTTGTTCCTCAACCAAACTATAGAAACAAAGGTCCAACACAGTGTTATTTGTAATGAAAAGAAAACTCTTGTATCTTCTTTGCAGATTGTTTCTTACAATTTCCATAAAAGCACAAGTACTCTTGTTGTTGTTGTTGTTTTCCAGTCTAAGTGGCTGCTGCCAGAGTTTCTCTGTTGTATATTCAAAGTGTTTCACAACCCAAAGATCTCCACAAACCACTGATAAGTCACTGCAAAAAGAAAAAATGTGTCACAGGTGTGCTTGTGAGAAAAACAACCTTTTTTCAATTGTTTTTATGAGATGCAGAGAAGCTGTCTTTTTGGAGACAGCATGTTTCCACAGGGCATCAGATACAACTGTGTGGCACATGTTGGCCTTTGGCTTGCAACGTTGTTATTATCATGCTGATTGTACAATAATGTAATAATAAAGCTGTTATCATCCCTGAGAGACAAACAGCAAAGAGAGAGAGAGAAACAAACAGACAGAGAGAGAGAGAGAGAGAGAGAGAGAGAGAGAGAGAGAGAGACGTGGAAAGGAAGGGAATTACTCCTCCATTAAGATTCAAACTGCTCCTGCTCCTCTGGGAGTGCAAACAAGTGGGAGAGGCGAAGAGAGGAGGAGACAATAAATGATGAGAGGAGAAAATGAAATGAGAGGACAGGAGATGATGGGCTGGTTGCGTTGATCAAAGTGTGAATATTCACAGCACTCTCCTCTCCAAGATTAAATACTAATTACTCTCAACAGCTGCTCAATGAGCTCGCTAAGACTCATTATCACAATGTACTACACGTGTACCACTTAAGAAACACAGAGCTTCATTGCTAAACAAGACGTCCACCAAGCGGAAATAAAAGCAGCACACACGGGTTCCTACAGGAAAGTTAAAAACTGCATTATGGACCATTTGTCACTTAAAAAGGTTATTCTGTCACATCTCCAGCATTACACATTTAAGGATCAAACTTTTCATGGCGGTCAAATCCTTTGATGAAAACCTCACACCTAAACTGTATGAGCTACCATACAATGTTTTTTTAACAAATTCTATAATTTGTGTTCCTTTTCTAAGTGGGATCTATTTTTGAACTCACATTTCGCAAAATACAGGCCTACAATAAATAGTCCTGCACATAACCCTTTAATAAACCCAACTTTTATGTTTCAGATACAACACATTTGATACAATGTGTTAATTTGTGAGCTTTAGAGCTGTTGATAGGCAAGGAAGCAAGTTTGGTTCCCTTTTTTCTTTGAACGGACACTATAATTTAAAATATTTTACTATGTTCAATCTGAATTTACTTTAAAATAAAAACATCTATATTGATTCTGACACTTCTACATCCAACTCACACGTTTAACATTGCTTTGAGAATAAAGATTATTAATGTACCCCTTTTAGAAGTGAAGATATGGTCATTTGTTCTGGGAATGTCATTTTCAAGCCTGAGACCTGAAAAACAGTTTCAGGGCTTAACAGGTTAAACTGCTTGTGTAGTTTGACTTGTATTATTTTGACTTTGTTGCCCCCTGTTGGCAGTATTAAAAGATCATTTTAGAAATACCTTACTATTTTTCACATAGCACAGTTTATTAATGTGAATCGTGTCCTTGAGTGAGGGTACTCTGGTTTGTATATGTTGTAATCCAATACAGTAGCTCTAACAGGTATTCCGGTTTATTTTCAATTTTGTAAAAAAAAAATGTGTTGTGCTTTGCTCTCTTCCATTTGATGACCTCAATGTTGAATAATCTAACAAATTAATCAGACACTGTCAAACTGAACATAATGGTAATCATTAAGTGAGTGTACATGTGTGTGTGTGTGTGTGTGTGTGTGTGTGTGTGTGTGTGTGTGTGTGTGTGTGTGTGTGTGTGTGTGTGTGTGTGTGTGTGTGTGTGTGTGTGTGTGTGTGTGTGTGTGTGGTGTGTGTGTGTGTGTGTGTGTGTGTGTGTGTGTGTGTGTGTGTGTGTGTGTGTGTGTGTGTGTGTGTGTGTGTGTGTGTGTGTGTGTGTGTGTGTGTGTGTGTGTGTGTGTGTGTGTGTGTGTGTGTGTGTGGCTCTGGGTGTTTACACTTGCTAAATAAATGTAATAACTTACTCAATAGGGTGGACAATGTGTACTTTTCTGGTTTCATCAGCTGTGTGTGTGTGTGTGTGTGTGTGTGTGTGTGTGTGTGTGTGTGTGTGTGTGTGTGTGTGTGTGTGTGTGTGTGTGTGTGTGTGTGTGTGTGTGTGTGTGTGTGTGTGTGTGTGTGTGTGTGTGTGTGTGTGTGTGTGTGTGTGTGTGTGTGTGTGTGTGTGTGTGTGTGTGTGTGTGTGTGTGTGTGTGTGTGTGTGTGTGTGTGTGTGTGTGTGTGTTCTAGCATTACTATACTTGTGGGGACCTAAATCTGTTTACATAGTCACGTGTGGGGAGTGGCTTCCCTTATGGGGACAAATTGGAGGTCCCCATGAGGGGAATCATTAATTTTAGGGTGAAGACTTGGTTAGGTTTAGGATTAGGGTTAGGCATGTGTTGGTTATGGTTAAGGTTAGGATAAGTCTCCAGGAAATGCATGTAAGTCAATGTAATGTCCCCTGAAGTGATGTATACGTGTGCGTGCATGCTTGTGTGAGTGTGTTAGAGGGAGTGCTCTTAAATTGCCAGTGGGTGGGGAGACTGGGAATTGAGTTATGAAATCCAAAGTTCCAAGCAAGCACTTGGTGTTGAGTCATTGGTGCTGAGCAGCAACAGACTCCCACAGAAACTCAGTGTTTCAGAATGGTCATTTTGTGCTGTGAGCTGGCAAAAATCTGACTTTGAGAAAACAAACCATCTCACCAACTGTGCGTGTGTGTGTGTGTGTGTGTGTGTGTGTGTGTGTGTGTGTGTGTGTGTGTGTGTGTGTGTGTGTGTGTGTGTGTGTGTGTGTGTGTGTGTGTGTGTGTGTGTGTGTGTGTGTGTGTGTGTGTGTGTGTGTGTGTGTGTGTGTGTGTGTGTGTGTGTGTGTGTGTGTGTGTGTGTGTGTGTGTGTGTGTGTGTGTGTGTGTGTGTGTGTGGACTAGCATTACTATATGTGTGGGGACCTACATCTATTTACATAGTCACGTGTGGGGACTCGCCTCCCTTAAGGAGACAAATTGGAGGTCCCCATAAGGGGAATCATTAATTTTAGGGTGAAGACTTGGTTAGGTTTAGGATTAGGGTTAGGTTTGGGTTAGAGGTAGGGTTATGTACTCCAGTGTGGGACTAGGTTGCACTGGCCTAGGGGTCTGTGGATGGGTGTTGTGAGGGTGTCTGTCTGTTGGTGTTGGGGTCCATGGGCCAAGGAGGATGAGTAGGTCAGATCATCCCTGGGACTGGTGGGCAGAGGAGAGGGAGGATCCAGAGGAGATACGTCTTAGGCGTCGTTGAGTCCCCTGGGTGTGGTTGTCCCTAGTTTCTGGATCCATGATGTTTCTGCCCTCTTCCTCTTCCCGATGGTCCACCGGTCATTGGTTTCCAGGCCTGAGATGATTAGTTGATCTGGCGAGTGTAGTTGGAAGTGGGTGACCAGGGGGGTTGGGAGTCGACCTTCCCCAATGTTGTATAAATGTTGTTTGAGACGAATGAGTATGGTATGTTTGGTTTCTCCTATGTAGTGTTTTTTACAGGTGTTGCATGTGATGATGTAGACTATGTTGCTGTTATTAAGAGAGCATGAACCAAGGTCAGGGAAGGCTGCTCCACTGTATTGGTTATGTATGTATTTTCTGTTGATGTAGCGGTGACTATGCTGCGTATGTGGTGGGGCTCTGTTGCTGCTAAACTTGGAATGTATGAGTGTGTCGTGTAAACTGGGATTTTTCCTGTAAACTGAAATAACCCTGCGGTTGGAGAAGTAGGGTTGTGACTGGAGGAGGGAAAAGTTATTTTTAACAGTCCGGTGGAATCCTGTGATGGTGTGGGAGAAGGTGGAGACAAATGGAATGAGATGACAGTTGGGGTTGGGGTCAGGTGGGGGATGGTTAGGGTTAGGGTCCGGAGGTGGAGGCTGATCAGTAGATGGGTGGTGCAGACCATGGGGTTGGGATTAGGGTTAGGATCAGGTGGGGGGTGGTTGGGGTTAGGGCTAGGTGGGGTAGGGGTGTCGGTGGGGGATTGGTCCGGGTAGTTTCCACGTTCCAAGGGGTTAGGGTTAGGGAGGAGGGGGGTGGGATGCAGACCCTGGTTTGGGAGGGGGAAATCAGGGTGGGAGTGTGGGTAAGGAAGAGGATGCAGACCCTGGTTAGGGTGGGGGAGGGAGAGTCGGGAGTGGAGAGGGTTGTTGGGAGTAGAGACTGGTCCTGAGTCCGAGACCTGAGGTGGATTTCCTCCAGGGGAAGGAGGAGGAGAGCGAGTGGGAGCGAGGCTGGCCAAGGTAGTATTCTTAATATGGCAGAGAAAGCGTTTTGAATAGCCTCTTGTTTGGAGGCTGTGGAAAAGGATCCTGACGGAGTGATGGAAGTCAGACCGTTTGGAGAAGATGCGGTGAAAACGGATTATTTGAGATTTAATGATACCTGGAAAAGTGTGTTTGGGGTGATAACTGGATTTATGTAGTAGCGAATGTGTGTCTGTTGGCTTAAAGTAAACCTTTGTGAGTATTTTTTTGTGTGTGTTGTTGAGGGGTTGGAAAAAGACTGTAGTATCCAGGAAGTTGACTGTATGTTGATCTATGGTGTACTTGACTGTAATGGTGGGGTGATGGCTGTTGAGGGTGTCGATGAACTGTGGGAAGAGGGAAATGTCGTGGGGCCAGATGCCAATTATATCATCCAGGAATCGACGATACAGGGATGGTAGATGGGTGCACTTTGCCAGTGCTTCTCGCTCCCACTCGCTCATATACATGTTGGCGTATGAAGGGGCGAATCGCTGACCCATGGCCGTTCCGTGGATTTGAAGGTAATGCTGATCATTAATAGTAAAGTCATTGTTTTTAAGGCAGAGGGAGAGTAGGGAAAGTAAGTGCTTGTCCGGTCGTTTATGGTCTGGGTATTTGGCGAGGATGGAGGTAACAGAAAGGAGTCCTAAGTCGGTGTTGATGTTGGTGTATAGGCTGTCTATGTCGATGGTAAACAGATGGGCTTGGGTGGGAACGACCATGGGTCTGGTGATCTGGAGAAAGTGATAGGTGTCTTTGAGGTAGCTGGGGTGTTTTGTGGAAAGTGGGCCTAAATGATGTTCTATATACTGTGAGGTGTTGTAGGTGGTGCTGCTGCAGTCAGATACAATGGGTCTGCCGGGAGGAACTTCAAAGGGAATGGTCCAGGTGGAGGGGTCTTTATGGATTTTTGGGAGTAGATAAAACTGACGGAGGCGGGGTGCATCAGGTCCGAATAGGAAGTCCCTCTGCTTGGCGGAAATGAATTTCAGTTTGTACAGTGTTTCTATTATGGATCTGAGTTGGAGTTGTGTCTGAGGTTGTATGGTGTCCGGGATGGGCTTGTAATAGAGTGGGTTATTGAGTTGTCTCTGTGCTTCGGTGATGTAGTGGTGTCTATCCATAATGACTATTTTCGATCCTTTGTCGGCCGGTTTGATGACTATGTGTTTGTTTTATTGAGTTGTGTTAGGGCCCTGCGTTCGTCCACCGACAGATTATCTGGGATATAGGGTTAGGGTAAGGGTTAGGGTTAGCCATGTGTTGATTATGGTTAAGGTTAGGATAAGTCTCTAGGAAATGCATGTAAGTCAACGTAATGTCCCCTGAAGTGATGTATACATGGTGTGTGTGTGTGTGTGTGTGTGTGTGTGTGTGTGTGTGTGTGTGTGTGTGTGTGTGTGTGTGTGTGTGTGTGTGTGTGTGTGTGTGTGTGTGTGTGTGGTGTGTGTGTGTGTGTGTGTGTGTGTGTGTGTGTGTGTGTGTGTGTGTGTGTGTGTGTTGTGTGTGTGTGTGTGTGTGTGTGTGTGTGTGTGTGTGTGTGTGTGTGTGTGTGTGTGTGTGTGTGTGTGTGTGTGTGTGTGTGTGTGTGTGTGTGTGTGTGTGTGTGTGTGTGTGTGTGTGTGTGTGTGTGTGTGTGTGTGTGTGTGTGTGTGTGTGTGTGTGTGTGTGTGTGTGTGTGTGTGTGTGTGGCAGTATTGCAGCATAAGAGTTGATGGCTAATCAGTGCGTCACCTTCTAATGGGCTAAAATGTACACATTCACTCACAAATACACAAATGCACGCAATCACAGCAAGGAGTATAATTGTCTGTGATTGCATCTGGATACCCATCCACACTCACGCTGATAAGCAATGTGGCGTTAACGGAGAGAGAGCTGCAGCGCGAACAAGGCTGGGACGACTTATTAGCTCACACAGTTGTCTGCATATTGCTATTAATGAGAAATGTTAACCAATTAAAGCTGGTCTGAATCCACTGAACAGGAGCCAAATATATTTGAACAGTCAATTAACTGAAAAACTACTGCCAGTCTTCAGTTTTACAGCTTAAAGCTCTATTTAAAAACCATAATCTTTCGAGATAGACTGATAGATGACAGGGTGGCTAATAAATTAATGATAACTTTGTTTCTGTCAAGGAATCTATTGCAGCCTATTAAGTGTATCATACACTTGTATCTAACCTCCTCTGTCACAGTATAAATTGCTTCATAAAACAAGAACAGGTTGCAGACATTTACGAGACAATAGAGTAAATATATTGGAAAAAGACATTTGAATAAACTGTGTGTCTTACATATCCATTAGCAAACAAGCTACCTCATTCAGATCCTTTTTTCTTGTCTCTTCAACAGCTCCATTGGACAAAATACCAGAGGAGAGCAAACAACAAAGCACAAAGAAATTGAAGGAAGTTCTGAGAGCTATTGTGACTGACTTGGGGGCATCGTTGTGTTAAAAGTGGAAAGAGCTATTCTCGGCCATGTTATCAGGTTCCCAATAAGCAATGTTGGAAAAGTAACCAAAAATGTGCCAGCTTGCACGAAAGGTCCATGAAGACATTTTCTTCCTAAACTTGACTAACCTGCAGAGCTCTAAACTCAATCCCATATCACACATTTGGGAGGAATTTAAACAGCAATATATAAATGTGTTGACAATATATTCCGCTCACAAATCCACACGTTGCTAATAATAACCCATATGAGGATTTCTCTCTAAACACTAATGTTGGCAGAACTGTGATTTGTTTTTTAAGGCCATCTTTCACTATCTCTACCCTCAAGGTGCTGTTGGCGTATACTATTCTGCAGGCAATCAAGCGTACCAACCTCCATATTCACAGAAATTAAAACACCAAGTAGGTCCTCAGGGTTTAAACTTGAATGTGAAAGGCATATTTGTTTTTAAAATCTATCACTGTGCCGGAATTACATCAAATTATTATTAATGAGCAGATCCTGCGCAAGTCATCTCTGTGAAAAGATAAACAGTCTTCAACGCAGTCCCTCTCGGTCGATCTCATAAAAAGACTGAAGACGTCTCGCTCTTTCTATGTGCGCAGATGGGAACAGAGGAGGAGATTGAATGGGTGAGAGGGAGGGAGGGCAGAGAGGAAGTAGGAGAAAATGGAAGCGGGTGACAGAAAGATGAGAGTGGGCAGGAGAGGAGGAAGGAGAGCGGCAGAGATGAGGAGATGAGGGAGAGAGAGCAGAATGACAGCCTTAATGTGTCTGTATGAGTGACAGCCATATTTGAATATTGCATGTGATGTGTGATTATGGAGCAGAAAAGATGGGGCTTAAATGGCGTGCAAAGTGGGTCCCTAAATACTGGCAGCGGGAGAGAAAGGAAGCAGAAAGGGGAGGAGCCACCAAAAATACTGACAGAACGAAAGCTGAGAGCTCGGTGAGAAAAGAACATTATTGAAAAAAAGTGAAAGAAAAATGACTTGATTGTTTAGCTGGTATAGCAATACACAAAGAGAGCAGATCAGGAACAAAAGCATGTTTGTATCAACCAATCCCTTCTTTTACATTGCTGTTTTGAAAAACATACACATTTTTTCTTCTTCACAATGCCCTTTGATACCTGTACAAGGGCAGGGTCTCTCCCACCATTGTTATGCTGACAACCGTTCAACCATGAGCTATTCTTGTTATTTCCCCCCTTTGAGACTCTACCACTCAAATCCAGTGTAAGACTCCTGTATTCGTTTACAAGGGCCTTGCCTTCAGCCTTCCAAACCTTACACTCTGGTACAACCAATAGAGCGTCTCTGCCTTGGTCCAATCAGCCGCCCCTTTGATTTGACTATTTTTTTTAATTCTCACTAAATCCTGCACAACAGTAAACAAACAAGCACTTATTACGTTTTCATTAGTGATTTTCTTGTTATTGTTTTAATTGTTTAATGGGGATTCTGGAAACAATTTGGCCTTTATTTTGTTTGCAGCATCTCAAACTTGTTTTTGGCAATATGGAGTTTCTCTCAGCACTCCAGACCCGTTTCTGGCAGTGCGGTAGCTGTGAATGGGCAGTGTTGAGCCATGCTAATCGAAAGAGACTGCGTGCCAGTTTTGGCAGCATGTCACATATCGACAGAGCAGCGGACACTTTCTCAACTCCAAATTCTTGCTGCAGGACATTTCCTGGCAGAGAGATTAGCTGCCCAAGCCAGACATGCACACACGCACAAACAGCACACAGTACCACACACACTATCACACACATACACACCGTCGTATGGACATTCACAAGTGCAGAAAAGTGTGATTAGGAAGGACAAATGAGACACAGACTTATTGGGGTGGGCAGTTTAGGTGTGAACATGTAAATGACAGGCGTATGGACAAGAATAGCCGGCCAATGTGTCCCTCTGTTTTCCTCCTCTAATACATCCAAAGCGATGTGGTCATATTACAGTACATAGGGGGATAATATGCCTTTTCTAGACATTAAATAGTTTGAGTTACACAGTGATAACCTCTGACCTTTTCAGCCTTCTATACTATATGAAGGTTCTTTCTCTCAACCCCGGCTTCTTTTTACTAATTTCTATTAGATTTGTATACCTTCAATTAAATGTTTATGTGAATATTTGGACTATTTTCACTTAGTATATACTGCCCTTTGTGTTTCCCTTTACCGTTGTTCTGTAGTCGCTGTTGCAAATGTCAGAGAAATGTTATAGCTGAACTGAAACAATCTCTCCAGTGGCCAGTGTAGCGGTTAAATAAAAGTTTAAACTACAGATAGTTTCATAGAAGGTTTTACTAGCTGGAGCTCTTTTTAAAATACACTGAGTCCACTATAGAAGGTCACAACCATAGTTAAAACATCAGATGAAATAAGCATTTTGATCCTATTTAAGTTTTGGCAATGACTCGATGACAACACTTTTGCATTTTGCCTCATTGAAAGCTAATCAAGTTGTGTAAGCATACTTTCTCATGCTGAGCTATCTCTTTCAGATTCAAAGTCATAAAGATATACAAATATTTGTTATAGTTTTTGTCATGCTGTCAAGGGACATAGATGTGATTCGAAATAGGGCGTTCAAGGAGGAGGGGTTGCCTTCATGCAGTGTTTAAGAGGAATACATTGTGAGCAGTTGCATATTCAATTAAAATCTAAAGAAGAAAAAGTGACAGCAGTGATCTTGTGTACGAATTCACCTTATATCAGCATATGTTTTGTCTATTCGCCACAGTATGTAAGTTGCCAGGCTCTACACCAAAAAACAGGTTTACATTGCATCCACTCATCCAAAAAAAGACACACAGGCTGACTAATGAGTTGAAACTTTCGTGATATCTTTGTCAAACTCCACTCGATAGATGCCAGCGCAGAAGCTGCCAACAATGGGACAATTCTTCATTGTAAGAGTTTTATTGCATTTTGAGTCTGAAATTAACCGTCTGGTCAAACAACATTTCAGTGTTGAGAGCGGCATTATAAGCTTTGAAAAGAGGCTTAGGCATTGAAAAATGCTTTTGACCAACTGTGGCAAAACCAAATAAATACAATTATAAATCACTAATGGGGCTTTGTTTATTGTGTATCCAAAAGCGTGTCTTGTGATGTGATTAAAGCTGGAAATCTTGTATTTTAAAAGATGCTATCCAAAGTGTTTTGCTTTCCAAATGTATATATAACATCACAAAGGACGAAATGCTGTTAAAGAACCTACTTTACACAGCCACATCACCCACCAATGGCCATTCCATTAGGAGCAATTTGGTGTTATATGTCTTGCCCAAGGATACAGTTGACTGCAAGGACTAGGATCAAACCCACAGCCTTCCAACTGGAAGATGACTAAACAGTTGAAATCCTAACCAGGATTGCCTGACTTTAATGACACAATGGTGTTGAAGACAACACATTCCCACGCTATGGCAACCACAAACTCGTGTTTTGATTGAGAGCCCCCTCATTGCATTGCAGTTAATAACATATTGTGATTTTAAATGTATTGACTAATCTATCAAAGTTGTTAGAGGTCCCGAAATACAAAGGAAAGGAAATTACCTAAGTACTAACTGACAAGACAAAAGGAATGATGTATTTTCAGAATGATTCAACAATGTCTCAAAATAATGTGTTAAATGTGTTTTTGTGAATTAACTTAAATGAACCTACATTTTTAAATGCAGCTCTTGCATGACTGTAATGGATAAGATCAACTATAATATGACTTTTTCCAAGTAAAATCTGAGATGCAGTGAAAGTTTGGGAGCTTTTATTCTGGACGCATGGAAAGAGCAAGTGAGACAGACAGATATTATATATAGAAGGAGATACAGCAGCAGAGCACAGAGAAACAAATTGGTGTAGGAAAAGTAAGAGAAAACAGTCAGAGGATAAAAAGAAAAAGTTATATAAATGTGCTTTAAGGAGCTTATCGCTCATATGATAATCATCATTCAATTTGATCGGTTGCCAGATAGAAGTTCAAGAAGGCAGATACTCATAATTGTGCCTCCCAGCTCGCCCAACTGGGTCGTTTCAGGTACCGGGTATCATGTGCATCTGTGTGTGTTTGTGTGTTCTTGTTGTTCTACCTCTGTGAGGACCAATCTGAATAAAAGCGCTTGTAAGAAAGGACATTTTTGGAAAGTGAGGACATTGTGGTTGTTAGCGGGTTAAAGCTGCTTACATGACAGTAAATGTTCTCTATGCTCACCGTGAGGTAAGGTACAGAGCCTTTTGTTGAATGCTGCTAGGGGTTTTGTTTCCATGGTTGCCCCCCCCCCCCTGCTTGTCTGTGTTGCCTCTAGCTATGTCACAAACAGCTGTTATCTCTTGATTGGCCTTTAAAAAGTCACCAGCAACCACTGTCGAAGTTGAGATAATTTAAAGTAAATGTCGAAATGGTTGAGTTTTAGGGTAAAGGACCAAATTTGGGGCAGGTAAGGAAGACCGAAGTCAAGGTCATCACATGAAAAGGAGTACAAATGTGTTTGTTTTTGTATCTTACGGCGAGATAGGTACAAATTGAGAGATAAAAGCCCTGACTCCTCAAAGAGATATCTAGAAATAGTAGTTAGTAGACTGATGGATCGCCACACATTGCCTGCGCCAAAAGGTGCATTTGAACACACCACAAAGACTACAGCTAACAGCAAGCATGTTCTGCGCCTGTGTCAGAGAAAATAACTCTACAAATCAGCAGGTGGCAGTAGTCTCTCATTGTCATTCAAAAAGGTAAACTAGAAAGGTATGACATATATAAAGTGAAACAAATGAATGACACATTAAAACAAAGCAACGTTTACCAAACATTTGTACACGATACTAACTTACAGATTGACTTCACTCTGCCATGTTATTGTGAACATATCTGAGTACGCTATTAGAACACAGAAACTCTGTATGAACCCTCACGACTTTATTTTCGTATTTTTCTTTGCTTGCCTGTTTTCTGTGCACCGATTTGCTGAACGTCCAATCAGAGTGTTTTCTTTTGCTGACAGTCTGCCAGTTGGACCGGACAAACAGTGCTGACGGTGAGGGAAACACCACAAAAAACTAGGGCTACAGATGCTCACCGATGCCCCGACACCAGAGTTGGGTGTAACGCGTAACAAAGTAACGCGTTACTGTAATAATATTACTTTTGTCGGTAACGGAGTAGTGTAACGCGCTACTTTTATAATTCAGTAATCACACTACAGTTACTAACATTGCCCCGACACGCGTTACTTCGTTACTTACTAAAAATCAGTCAAAATCTCACTGACAGACAAGAGGGGTTTCCGCCGCAGGTTTATATGTACGTAATCTGCGCGACTTGCGCGTCCACATCACCACGTGCAGTGCTGCATAAACATGGCTGAGTCAGCGATAACTTTCGAGGGGTGGAGCGAGGTATGCCCATACTTTTTTTTAAAGTAATATGTACATTTTTTTAGTAACGACCCCATCTCTGCCCGACACTGACCCACAGTCGACCATCTGCTTGGTGTGTCAGGGCCTTAAGATAACGTCCAAGTCCACACTTATAAGTAGCTGACGTTGCACGGGGGAAACTCAAGAGGGGCATCAGGGATGCTAAGCACGATCACAAGCAACAAAGGATCACTTTGCTAACAACAACAATCCCCGCAGCATGTGGAACGGTATCAGGGCACTAACCGACTACAAAAGCACCAATCTGCTGCCCAGCAATGATGCAGAACTCCCTGATGTCCTCAACCAGTTTTTCGCCCGCTTTGACACCCCGGGAGAGGAATCTGCTCCACTCATCCACCCACCTGCTGAGGAGACAACGCTGGTTCTACAGCACCATCAGGTGTGGACCACTCTGAGGAAAATCAGACCGAGCAAAGCTGCAGGCCCAGACGGAGTGCCCGGCCGGGTACTGAAGGCATTTGCGGACCAGCTGACAGAGGTGTTTACTGATATATTCAACCTCTCATTACAACAAGCTACTGTTCCAACCAACCTGATCTCACCAGAATGCGTGACTCCACCACGACTCCTTAACACCACAATGCGTGGTGGAGTCACGAACTTTGTTACATTTACGTGTCGGCACCACGCAAACAACCCCAATGTAAAGTGAATGAGGCTCCTTTTTCGTGGTGCACACACGCATTTCTACAACGTCCCGCAGTGAGCTTTTATTCTATAAAACGTTTTTTTAAATCTACTTTATAGCTTGTAGTAACTCACGGGAGGCTTCTTTTATTTTATTTGTATTCATAATAATTTAAAAAATGCGTCAGAATGTAAAAATTACATTAGTTACGAATTTGTGTTCTCAAAAAACAGTGCATTGTGTGTAATGCAACTGTTATTTAGTTTTTAAGGAAGGCCAGAGCTTCAGCTGTGTCAAATAGATTGTTCCCTTTAGTTAACGTTATTTAAAAGATAATGATCATGTCCCCTGTATTGTATTACGAGCGTCCATTCCCATTGGATAACGGAGAATTGTACACCCGGAAGTAAGAATTCTCCTTACTGTCGATTGATTTTACAGTGATATCTGCACTACTCATCGACTAAAAAACACAAAATTGTCCTTGTTAATTACACAACATTGATTGGTTTGAATTGTGTACAATGCTTTTGTATTTTCCCCCTTCAATTCGGAGAAACAAAGATTTTTTCTGAGTTTTTGGATGGCAGAAGACACTACACTACCCAGAATCCTCAGCTATCGTTTGGGACTACGCCATGTGCTTAGCTTGACAAACCCGTGATCAGTCCTCAACCTCTGTGATTGGATGCGCGAAGTTTACACAGAGCGTCAAAAAGGACTTTGAAATGGAATGAAACCCATCGACGGCACACAAAACAGGAATCGAACGTGTCCTACCCCTCCCCCCCCTTAGGTCACAGGCTCCTCCAACAGTGCTACGCAATAAAACAGATAGGCCTACACAGAAAAAATTGTGAAATAGTGCAATAAGAGTCTACAAGTGATTGGAATATGATATATTAGATAAATAATTTCTAAGTAGCAGCCAGATGAATGTTATGGATGTTGTTTCTAAACATTGATGGGGGTGCAGTGCACTGCACCCCCATCCACACCTCCAACTCCATAGTAAAATTTGCAGACGACACCACAGTAGTCGGTCTTATTACAGACAATAAGGTGACAGCCTACAGGCTCGAGGTGGAACATCTGACTGACTGGTGTAAGGAACACAACCTTGTCCTTAACACCTCCAAAACTAAGGAGCTCATTTTTTATTTCAGGAGGACAAAAAAGGAAGTCCATCTCCCCCTCCACATCCATGGAGAAGCAGTGGAGAGCGTGGAAGACCTACAGTTCCTTGGAGTCAACATCTCCAATAAATTAACATGGACCTCAAACACCTCAAACCTGGTGAAAAAGGCACAGCAGAGACTGTTTTTCCTGAGGAAACTAAGACAGGCCAGGCTTCCACAAAAACTGCTGGTAAACTTCTATCAGTCGACCATTGAAAGCACCCTGTCCAGCTGCATAACTGTGTGGTACACCAGCTGCACAGCCGCAGAGCGGAAGGACCTGCAACGGGTGGTGAAGGCTGCTCAGCGCATCGTTGGGACTGAGCTGCCCAACCTTGATAACATCTACAAAAGTCGACTGCAGAAGAAAGCCAGCAGTATCATCAGAGACATCACACACCCCGGCCACTCACTGTTCGAACCGCTGCCATCCGGCAGACGGTTCAGGTCAATAAAAGCACGCACCAACAGACTGAAGAACAGCTTCTTTCCCAGAGCTGTGGCCTCCATCACTCCCATCCCTGTCCAACCACAAAACGCACTATAACATGCACACATACAAACACACTACTTCCCATTAAAGACTGCAGCCTAAAATACCATGTTATTTATTTGTATATTTATTAAGTATCAACTGATATTTTTTAGTAACTATTTATATTTAAACATTGTAGCTTTATATATTTTAACATTCAAAGTGCATATGATGACCCTGATTATTATTGCTACTATCTCTGCTTTATCACTGTTTTTATGGATGTGTTCTTATTTATGTTATGTATTGCATTGAGAGATGCCAACTGAATTTCATTGCACTGATGTGTGATGACAATAAAGATATATTCTATTCTATTCTATTATCATTGATAGATATAATGATTGATAGAGTCCTGTAAATGTGTGAGTCTTGAAAGCAGTTTGTTTGTAACAGTGCTTTCTCTCATCAATTGTACATTTCAGCAACTACATTTCTTTGTGAATTTGGAGAAAACCCAGCCAACTACTCACACTTTTTTTTTTTTTTTTGATTGTTGTTTCTGTTTTTTCAGGTTTTTGGAGGGACAGTCAGCATCATCCAATCAGTATTTGTATGACTATGAGGAAAAATCTCTAGCAGTCCAGCCCTGCTCCTGTGTATCATCTCTGGGTTCAACTGATGAGGAAAGATAGCAATGCAGAGGGTAAACTGTCATTTAACAGTCCCTTTAAAAATGTTTATATATTTAATGAACATGTTATTATTAATAAAACGGATGTAACAACAGTAGTATGGTAGAGCAAAGTGATGTTAGAAGTGCTACAAACACAGTTATATGTACTTAGTACTACTTGTGTCAGTAAAATCCAAAAGATCTAGTGAAATACATTCTGCTACTTTTTTTCTGTATTGACATTACGTTATATGTATTTTTGCTAAAATAATTGACATTGTGCACAACTGAGCGTCTACTATCATCTGTTAATGTTCACATCAATGTGCAGGTATAAAGTGTTACTGAGAAAAAGGTCAAGCAGCAGTTCCCTTCTTTTCAGAATCAAATGTTATTTTCTAAAGAGGAACTAAAGTGTGATTTATGATTATTTAGTTTTATATTGTTGCCAGGTAATGACTTTTCTACGTGTGTGTGTGTGTGTGTGTGTGTGTGTGTGTGTGTGTGTGTGTGTGTGTGTGTGTGTGTGTGTGTGTGTGTGTGTGTGTGTGTGTGTGTGTGTGTGTGTGTGTGGTGTGTGTGTGTGTGTGTGTGTGTGTGTGTGTGTGTGTGTGTGTGTGTGTGTGTGTGTGTGTGTGTGTGTGTGTGTGTGTGTGTGTGTGTGTGTGTGTGTGGCCTAGCATTACTATACTTGTGGGGACCTAAATCTGTTTACACAGTCACGTGTGGGGACTCGCCTCCCTTATGGGGACATAATGGAGGTCCCCATAAGGGGAATCATTCATTTTAGGGTGAAGACTTGGTTAGGATTAGGTTTAAGGCATGTAAGTCAATGTAATGTCCACTGAAGTGATGTATACATGGTGTGTGTGTGTGTGTGTGTGTGTGTGTGTGTGTGTGTGTGTGTGTGTGTGTGTGTGTGTGTGTGTGTGTGTGTGTGTGTGTGTGTGTGTGTGTGTGTGGTGTGTGTGTGTGTGTGTGTGTGTGTGTGTGTGTGGTGTGTGTGTGTGTGTGTGTGTGTGTGTGTGTGTGTGTGTGTGTGTGTGTGTGTGTGTGTGTGTGTGTGTGTGTGTGTGTGTGTGTGTGTGTGTGTGTGTGTGGGGGGTGCGCAGATGTTGAGTTGCAGGCATGGAAAGCCTTTGGAGACTGTTCAAATCACCAGGGAGCACACCACTGTTATTTATTTCCCCCTCTCTTCACTCTGTTTTTCTCTCACTCTTCCTTTTACTCCATGTTTTTATTTATGTACTCTTGTCTTAGTTTTCCCTTCAGTTCAAGTTGTGTTCTTATAGCTCCATCTAGTGGTAAATCCTTAAAATGGCAAGTTTTAAGCTGGTGTCTGGAAAGAATCATGATCGAAGAAAAGGAGTTGTTAAATGTTTAGATAGGGAATATCTTACCTTTGCACCAACTGTCTAACAAACTGTTTATTGTAGAGCCCATACTGTAGATTTGCATTAGATCAAAAGTGCCATGCAAGATGCCAAGCAATGATATTATAAATGAATGCAATTATTTCATATTTTCTTTACAAATGTATAGTTTGACCCTTTGAAAATGTTTTAATTAGCTTTCTTGTTGACATTGAAATGAAATTATCACAACCCCTGTCATGTCTGTGTGTTAAGCATTGTGCCAGGCAAGTGGCTCAGTTCAGCATGAAGAAGGGAAGCAGGGTGAAGACTTAAACCACAAACAGAAGTATTTTACAGAAGTTTAATAAACTCAAGCTGAATGCATTTGTTTTGACTGCCCAACAACAAATCCATAGAGGACAACATGTAAACAAAGAAGTCTACATTAATAGGCAACTTTTCCCAGAGGGTCAGAATATTTGAATAAATAGTCATTTCTAAGATCTAAATATTCTAAAATATGCCATGATGTCTTCCTTTTTATAACAACATAGCTGAATATGAGGTTTTCAGTATTGATACGGTGAAGTTCTTTGAATCTTGTTGAAATATAAATGATCAAAGGTGTCAGATAAAGATGCAAAGGACAACATCAACAACACGCAACAATTAAAGATGGGAATAATAATCTACATGAATTACGTATTTTCCTGCTGCTCTCTCTTCAAGTCTTCCGCCCTTCCTCACTTCCCTTTTTTCCACAGCCCCACCCTTGTTTTGTCTTCTTCTCTTTTTCTCGGTTCCTCCACTTGTTCTTCTTCCTTTTTCTGTCTCCCTTGCTTTCGTTTCCTCCCTCCCCTCTCCTGCCTCCCACCTTCTCATTGTTTTTCCCCTCCATCTCTCTGCCGTGGGCAACCCGGCTGTAATGCTGTTTCAGATCCACTGGAGGGGTAAAGTGTTGGAGCAGAACAAACTCCTACTCCTGCGTGCGTGCGTGCGTGCGTGCGTGCGTGCGTGCGTGAGTGAGTCTGTTTATGTGTGCATGCATGCATGAGTGTTCTCACCCAAAACACCTGAGGACATCTTTAAGACATTTTCTCAGTGTGCGCGTGTGTTCCACCTGAATGCCCCAGGACTCTCTTAATGCCTTTATTAAAATATGTGTGTATCAGGTGCTTGCCCATGGGTCTCACCAAGAGAAACAAATGTTTGCCTTGCAGCAGCTTTTGATCTATCTCGCTATGTGTTAAGGAAAAGAAAAACAAAGCTGCAACATAGGGGTTGAGACCAGTTCAATCTGAAAATGCATTTTTTGCTCCAGGGATGGCAACGTCAATCAGTTAAAATCCTCTGGTCTTCACTAAAGTATGTCAATAACGATTGGATATTTGGCCATGCTATATGGACATTCATGAGGTTTACATAAATACATGTCTCAACAATTACTGGATGGCTTCCTTAATAATGTCATACTTATATCTGTGTTCCTCTTAGGATGAATTGTAATGTATTGTAGTATTTCCCAGATTTCTAGTATTTTCATTTTTAATATTTTCTATACTCTGAGGCAAAAATAATGCAATCCTACAACTTCTCCTGCACAGGATCATTTGTGTCTTTTGTGCCTCTCTGAATCTTTTAGTAATTTGTTGTCTTTGGTAGATTTGTGTGCTATTGTAGTCATGTCTACTTGTGGTAAGTCTTTGTCTAATAATTGTGGGTTTCTTGTAGTCAAATATATGCTTCTTTAAGGTCATTTTGTCAGGACCTTTGATGAACCCAAATGCACGACCCAGAGACAAAGTCTTGAATATAAAAAAAGTATATTTATTTTTTACAGTTCAGGTAATCCCTCTTAAAGGTGGGGTGTGTCATTTTGGAGAAACCAGCTCGAGTGCACTAGAATTTGAAAGTACACAACCGGAAAAAATCTGCCTCTTCCTTCAGACTTCCTTACAGAGCCCCTCCTCCAACACACACAAATGACCAATGAGGGAAGGCTAACAGGCAGGTAGGCCATCCAGTTATTTTAGCCGAGCCGGCTAAAATGATTGGTCATGCTTTTTACAGCGCTACGGCTTCCACAGATGCATTTTTTTTTTAATGTTTATTGTCAAAGCATTTCATATATTCATTGCTATCAAGATGTTAAGAGCATTCCATGGAATATAACAAAAGTGTTTCTGAAATAAATTACATACCCCACTTTTAACAGAGTAGGTTGTGGAAATAACAAAAGGCACTCACAAGGAGGAAAAAACTAGCATAACAAAAAGAGGACTTAATACAAACATAAGCCAACAAAAATAAACAAAATAACAAAACCTGATATGAGTGAAACACAATCCTTTCAGAGCTGAGGCATGGCACGACCATTCGGGGAAAGAAACAAGACAAACTGACACAGGACAGGGGAGAGACAGGACTATTTAAACTAGGGCTGTCAAACGATTACAATTTGTAATCAGATTAATCACAGTTTAAAAATTAATTAATCATGATTAATCACCATTCGAACTATGTCCAAAATATGCCATTTATTTATGTATATTGTTGTTGGGAATGGAAATATAAATGAAAGAAGGCGGATATATCCATTTAGAATCTATGTTTATTATAACATTGTTCTGCGTGTCAAAATGAAAGACAGCCCACACACCTATCAATGATCAAACCATGGGGTCTTAATTCATTACGTGTTGATTTATATCAACGGGGGAGTACTTCAGGAAAGTCGACAGAGGGAGGGGGGGGCTAGTGGAGTACTTCGTGACCACAGAGTGTGAACGTTGTGATCAGCTGTTTCAGCGCAGTTCTCCAGTGAAGGGAGGGGGAGTCATTCATTTTTCATGGTGGGGCTAAGCCATTTCTTGGTATGGGTGTAGCCTACCCCCCCAGCCATACCCTGGCGCTGCCACTGGTGGCACGTATGGGGCGGGCCATTCTGCACATGCGTTAAATGCGTTAAATATTTTAACGCAATTAATTCAAAAAATTAATTACCGCCGTTAACGCGATAATTTTGACAGCACTAATTTAAACATGAGGTGAGTGGGAACAGGTGGAAACAATCAGGGGTGGGGCAGACACTGATGAAGGCGGGAAAAACACACAAGGGGAGGAAGAACCAGGGCCTAAAATGAAAGAGATAAATACAAAATAAAACAGGAAATGACAGACAAAATACATAACCATAACTAACACATTTGACGAAACACATTTTGAGTCTCTCTCCTAGTTGGTAGGTTTCCCTTTAAATTACCATTCATAGGGGAAGACCAGTCACCTGACACTTTTGGATCCTTGCCCAGTTCAGAGATCTGCCCATATTTGCAACTCCTTGTGAGGGTCTTGAACCCCTGTTTCCCAACAACTGTCTTAGACAATAGTGTGCTCCAACTTTGTTGGAAGTGTAGTCAGGGTAGTTTCCTGTTTTGACTGAACAATGCCATTGTGCAGAAAGTGAGGTCAGTAAAGAAATGGGCTCTCCATCTGGGAGAGGAGAACCTGACTGGCCTGCACAGACTCTTTACCTCAACTCTAGCCAACACCCCTTAAATGAATTGGCTGTTTTACCCCCCAACATCAGATTATTTGTATGGTATGTATGTCATATATGAGAATTACAATTTGATAACACTAATTTTGCAGGCACACATCTTGGGGTCTATGATTCACTCTGTAGTTCTAACTTCTAACCATGATTAATTGGCAAACATTGATTTGTTAATCGACAACTGATCACCCAAAATCTGCTTGCATGTTTGTTTTCAATCATGTTAAGAGAATTTCAAAATCAGTATTCAATTATTTTACTGATGTGTCACAGTTAGTGAGAAATTGAAGGAAAGATAAGTGATTTCACAATCTACAGTCCTAAATATTCTGCATTATTCACAGTCTTGAAATTACCCAGATTGCATATATTGGCTCTATTTTGCGCTCCTGAATTCAGAATAACAGGCACTACAAAGCTTCATAGGAAACATTTAGTATGCCCACCATCTAAAATGTATATTGCCAGGATTCCATTGTGTGTTTTGCAGAAGTGAAGATTGTCATCACAATTAACTGAGAAATTCAAGGAAAGATCACAATCCACTGTCCTAAATGTTATAATAAAAGGGAAACAATATAATATTGAATACCTCCTCTGCCCCTCGGACACGGTTAACATCATAAGCTTTACTCAATTACACTTCTTCCAAAGCTATTGCTCTTATTATATTTCATTTTGAAGGAGTTTGGCATATTGGGTTCTGGACGTTCTTTTGTATAACTGTGGTGCATTATAAGCAACTCGTTGGTTTGTTGTCTGACAAGCCAGGGGACTGATTCAGTGTGCAAATGCTGCCTCCAAGTGCTCCTCGTAACCTCCAGACAAATAGAAGGACAGTTGTATAATAAGGCATAACATCAATGTTACGGATGCTGTTGTCTGCTCATTAATCTGCCTGTGAGTGTTTTCAGCTGTGTGTGTGTTCATGTAAATGAGCTGTGTGGTTGCCCATCTCCTGGTCCGCCTCTGAAGATGGTGATTGGATCGACGTCGTCCAATCGCAGCGCACAGCCGGCGCACCCCTGCTGGGGAGGAGTGCAAAGGCTGAGGACTATCACCACTCTGGAGGCTCTGACATGTGGACAGACGCCTCTCGCTACTTGCTATTATAGAATTCTGTTAACTGTGGTTAAACTTGTGTGAGTAGCAGTGTCTAGAGTAGCTTAGTTAGAGTGTAGAGTAGTTTAGTTAGTGTTTCGAGTAGATTAGGAGTTTGTGACTGTTGCCTTTTAGTTTAGCTGCGTGTTTTGTATATATTGCCTGTGTTAGCCTGTACCACTTTTAAAGTGAGGTTTTGTTTCGTTCTTTATTTAGTATGTTAGTATTTATTTTCCCTGTATGTCTTTAGACTCCTTTTGAGTCCTCCCTTAGTTTGGTTATCTGTCAACCTGTGCCCTTTTGGCCCTTTTGTTTGTTTCAGGCTGCCTGCCTGCCATTTTGTTACACCTTGCTTTATAATAAATCACCTATAATTATACCAATACTACTCTGGTCGTGTCGTTTCCCTTTTGTTTCCCCTAGCCAATTGGGAAGGTAACACGTGGGGACTCGTCCGGGATCTCTAAATAGATTCCGGGGGTTATAGGTGGTGTTATTGTGGCTGAAAACTGTGTAAAACGTGTGGGCAGTTCACCTGGGTATGGCATCGTTTGATTTAAAGTCCTTTTTAATCAGACCGTCAGTCGAGCAGTTGGATCAGTGTCGTAAGGAAGACCTGGTGGAGATTGCGCAACACTTCAGTCTCACGGGGGTAAGGCAGTTATTAAAAGCGGATTTAAAGGCGGTCATTGTGGATGAGTTGGGGGAACGGAGTAAACTTGTGTTGCCTGCAATGTCTGATGCGGTACCGGAAGATTGGGAGACGCAAACGCTTGAGGCGGAACCTTCAGCTGCTCAGGGAGAGGGTGGAGACAGTGAGGACAACGGGCGGTTTACACCACCGCTCGCGTTGCCTCGCCATGAAGCACTATCCCCTGGTGGCTCAGTGGGGTCCCGAGAGGGGGCTAAACTAAAGGTCTGTCTCGCTCGTCTTCAGCTGGAGGCAACAGACAAAGAGCAGAGCAGACAAATGCACTTTCAGCTGGAAATAAGGAAGCTGGAGATTGAGGCCGACAAAGCAGTCAGGTTGCGTCAGCTGGAGCTAGATTCCGAGCTGCGCGCATCCGGTGCTTTTGGCCGTGCCGGAGAAAGCTCTCCAGGTAATTCTCACACCCCTGCATTCAACGTAGTCAAAAATATTCCGTTAGTGCCACTTTTCCGTGAGACTGAAGTGGAGCTTTTGAGCGCATTGCAGTGGCCCTACGGTGGCCGGCTGAAGCCTGGGCTCTGTTAGCCCAGTGCAAACTTTACGGAAGAGCTCAGGAAGCGGTTGCTGCTCTTTCGTTAGAGGACGGTCTAAATTACGACGTAGTGAAGGGTGCCATTCTCAGGGTGTATGAATTAGTTCCCGAAGCGTACCGACAGAAATTTAGGAACCACAGGAAGGGTCTTAATCAGACACATGTCGAGTTCGCCAGGGAGAAGGGAATGATGTTCACTAAGTGGGTTGCTTCATGTGAAGCGGCGGATTATGCTGCTCTGAGGGAACTGATCATGTTGGAGGAGTTCAAGAGATGTTTGCCTGACCGTATTGTGGTATACTTGAGTGAACAGAAGGTAACCTCTCTCTCTGCTGCCGCTGTGGTGGCTGATGAATATGTACTCATTCATAAATCTGTGTTTTCTCCTGTGTATACCGAGAGGTCCCGTCGGGTGTCCGACGCCCCATTTACCGGGCGGTTGAATGTGCATGATGTAGTTACAGAGGAGAGAGAGAGCCTTTATTGTCACGAACCTGGACATGTCATCGCCAACTGTGCAGCTCCGACGTATAAGGCGCCGCCACAAAACATGGCCCCCCGAAAAGGCATTGGCCTGATTAAAGGTGAGTCATCCCTTATCCCTGCATCTGACCATGACGAGGGTGAGATAGATCCCTGTTTTGAGCCTTTTGTGTTCGAGGGGTTGATATCCTTAACCGAGGAGGCTGCCGATCAGAGACCTATGCGCATATTACGAGACACTGGAGGCTCCCAGTCTGTGATTGTTGCCTCCGCACTGCCATTTTCCGAACAGTCAGCCTGTGGTTATGGTTCCACATTATGCGGCATTGAGATGGGTTATATCCCACGGCCCGTAAGTAGTAGTAACCATGGCGCTTTCGTCAAAAAAGTGACAGGTAGTGTGACAGGTCACACCTCTCCCTACTTATGCAAATGAGCTAAGTCCCGCCCCCCATTTGCGAGACCCTTTGATGTGTTGATTAGGGCAGACTCTTTGAAGTTATGTTGTCTGGCCCCTGTCCCCTCACACCCCTTTGTAGTCTAGTCCATTGATGTGTGTTATCACAGGTAGGTGTGAAATGCCCCCCTGTGTAGTGCCTTTGTTGTCTACTTCTTTGATGTGTTGATTAGGGTAGTCTCTTTGAAGTTATATTGTCTGGCCCCTGTCCCCTCACACCCCTTTGTAGTCTAGTCCATTGATGTGTGTTATCAGGTAGGTGTGAAAAGCCCCCCTGTGTAGTGCCTTTGTTGTATAGTTCTTTGATGTGTTGATTAAGGCAGACTCTTTGAAGTTATGTTGTCTGGCCCCTGTCCCTCAGAGCCCTTTGTTATCTAATCTAATGAGCCTTTGATGTTTTTCCCTTTGATGTGAGGTGTGATTTCACACTGGTGAAAGCCTTTGATGTTAATCTAGGTGTCTCTTTGAAGTTATGCGTGAGACTGTCTACCCGCCCCCTCCCAGCCTCCCCTCTTTTCACCACCCCTCTTCCTGTGGCTATGAAGCCAGCAGATAGTGGGGGTGGAATTAGATGAAGATAGAAATACACTCAAACTAAATTAAAAAAGACAGTCATTTACACTTACCAAGTCACCATTCAAAAAAGAACAATGGCAAGAGACGCCTCGAATTTGGTTTAATCAGCCTGTGACAACTCACCCGTCCGGAGCGCCAGTCAAGAAACACATGCAGCAGCAGTGCGGGGTTCAGAGTACAGCCGAAAGATCTGTGCACAAACTTATCTCGTGCCCTCTTTTCTGGTCATGTGTGCGTTCATGTGTGTTGGAGGAGGTGCTCTGTAAGGAAGTCTGAAGGAAGGGGCAGGATTTCTCCCCCGGTTTGACTGCAAAAGACTCCCACTCGAACTGGTTTCTCCAAAAAATTACCTACCCCTACCCTTAAGAACAATTAACACACACACACACACACACACGTTGGAGTTGCCCCTTGATGTGAGGATTTGAGATAAGCAGGGGATGTTAATCTATATGTTAATTAAGACACTCACTAAGACACCTACAAAACGTTATTGCCCTCTCTAGATCTGATTCAGTTTTTGTTTTAAATGATATGTGAGTGCTAAGGATGTTTCTTTTAAAGTTTTTGTGAAACTGTTAACTACAAGGAAGTATCTGCTTGCAAAGAGGGTATTCATATTAATTTAAAAGGTCTTATTTAGGTTTTAATAGTGATAACTAAGGATGTTCTCTTTAGTTGTAGGATTGTGAACTAATGTATAATTACTTTTATTTAACTATAAGAAAAGTCTCTCTGAAGAGGGGAAATAATAAAATATCCTATTACCCGCATAATCTTTGTCTTTTTTAAATAATTACTTTACACCACTATAAGGAAACCCAATATGAAGCTGTGTGAGGTTGTGTGGGTGTAATATTAGATTTTGTTGTAGGCAACAAAGAGAAGTATCTTTTAAAAATGTGTGTTTCTGCTCCTATTCACTCCAAGGCGGCTCCAGTGGGGCTAATCAGAACAAAGAAAAGCTGTAAACACTTAAAATACTTAATCAACAGTCTGAGGGTAAATTAAATTAGTCATTTGCAACAGCTTGAACTGGATAAATGGTTAGTCTTTTTTCAAACATACCGTACGTTCTGCATGTTAGTATATATGGCCAATCGATTTTAGACCCTACTGCCCTAGACGCATTCCCTCAATAGGGAAGTCACGCTTTGGGAAGAGATGTTTCATTTCACAGATCCACCTTAATTGTTGTTGTGAGGGGTGAAGGAAGAGGGACGGGGGAGGAAAATTCAGAGGATGAAGAAGCAGAAAACATAACTTGTTTGTAAAACGGTAGCACGTCAGTTTCAAGAAAGATGACACCGTGTTTATGCATGACATGCAAAATATCGTGAAGCCCTATTAAAAAAAAATAAGGTACAAGTATATTGTGTTGAAAATATCGCAAAAAGTCGTAATATTGTATAATTGTATTGTATTAGTTGCATGTTGTATTTTGCTAGAAATCACTATGTAGTTTTTCAAACAATATAATGGAAAAAGGAGAGAATGACAAAAAACAAAATATCACAGTATGTTGAAAAAAGTAATGTTGTGTTTAAAATAACATGAAAGAAATCTTAGTAACGCCTCTAAAAAACATATATTTAGAAAAGTAATGTTAGTCATGTCAAGTTATCAAGACTGCTGTGTTTCATCGAAACAGTGTTAAAATCACAAACTTGCCTTTTAGAGAGACATAAAGAAAACGAATTCCTTACAAATCAATGAATATTTTACCCGGTTAAAAAGGTTTGCATCCATTAAAGTGTAACTAAAAGTATCGTAGTAGCACAAGAATAGAGAATAAAGCATTGATGTCAACAAAACAGCCTTGCTTCACTGAAATAGCCTCAAAATCACAAACTGCCATCAAGAGTAAGATTCTTAACGAAATCTACTGACACAAAGTACTTCATTATCTACTTTTCAGCTTTTAAATACAAAGTGTATCATTCAGTAACTTTCTGAGAGAATTTAAGCATAAATCTGTCAAAGATTCTTAAAGAAATCTACTGACACAAAGTACTTCATTATCTACTTTTCAGCTTTTATACACAAAAGTGTATCTTTCAGTAACTTTCTCAGAGAATTTAAGCATAAATCTGTCAAATGTTTCAAAACAGCCTTGTTTCACTGAAATTGTCACAATCTTAAGGAGAACCCAAATGCAGCACTCGAGAAACCAAGGAGAATTGGTAATATACTTTATTGGAGATTCCACTGGATCGGAGGAATACCAACCGGGCAGTATAACGCACCGGAGGACAGCGGGCAGAAGGTGAGTCAGGGACAGGCAGAGGGTCAGGGAGTAAGCGAGGCGGTCAGCGTGGATACAGGCAGGGTCGGATAACAGGCCAGGCAGGATAGTCGAGGGACAGGCAGGATCAGGAAACAGGCAGAGCAGGCAGGTCGGGGACAGGCAGGGTCGGAACCGGGTAGGCAATCTAGTGTTGAACGCGGGAGAGACAAGCATGAGGCAAAGTACAATCTGGCAAAGAGTGTGTGTCAGGTGCGGGTTTAAATACTGGCAGAAGCTAATGGGTGCAGAAGAGAAAGAGAGTGAGTTAACGAGTGGGTGTGGAAAACAGGTGAGACAGGTGATTGGAAAACTACTGGTGAATGATGGAGCAGACTATGACAGAACCCCCCCCCTTAATGGACGGCTCCTGACGTCCCTAAATGCTAATCTACAGATGAAGGTGGGAGGTGGGATTAATACTCATCTGAAAAAGTTCTTTCCGCCTCCCTCTCCTGCCCCCTGTGGGAATCTGCATCCTCATCAGAAGCCTGCCCCTCGCTGTCCTCCTCTGAAGAGCTGACGGTAAGAGGAGAGACTCTCCCTGTGTCTCTGCCCATCGACGTGACGGTCATAGACGGTTGCTCGGGATTACACCGATGGAACTCCCTGATGAGCCGGGGGTCCAACACATGACGAGCTGGAACCCAAGACCTCTCCTCAGGGTCGTAACCCTTCCAGTCTACCAGGTACTGGACTCCTCTTCCTCTGCGACGGGAACGAAGAAGTCGTCGGAGAGTGTACGTAGGCCCGCCGTCAATCATCCGGGGGGGTGGTGGGGGAGGGATCGCAGGAACCAAGGCACTCTCTCGGACAGGTTTGATCCTGGAAACGTGGAAGGTGGGATGGATCCGCAGAGTCCGAGGCAGTCTTAGCCTTACTGCTGCGGGATTTATTATCCTGACAATCTCAAACGGTCCAATGAATTTAGGTGCAAGTTCCTTTGAATCCACCCGTAAAGGAATATCCCGGGAGGAAAGCCATACCTTTTGGCCCACCTGGTAGACAGGTGCTTCGGAACGTCGGCGGTTGGCAGAGGAGGCGTACCGGTTGGCCGAACAGACGAGAGTTCTCCGGGCTTGATTCCAGGTCCGTCGACAACGATGGATGAAAGCCTGGACGGACGGACAGGTAACCTCCCTCTCCAGGGCTGGAAACAGAGGGGGTTGAAGCCCGTAAGCACACTGAAATGGGGACAGCTTGGTGGCCGAACTGACCAGAGTGTTGTGGGCGTACTCGACCCAGAGCAGCTGTTTAGCCCAGGCCGCTGGGTTCTTGGAGACTATACAGCGTAAGGTTGTCTCCATCTCCTGGTTCTTTCTTTCTGTCTGACCGTTGGATTGCGGATGGAAACCGGATGACAGACTGACCGTGGCCCCAAGGAGCGTGCAGAATTCCCTCCAGAACACCGAGGTAAATTGAGGACCACGATCGGAAACCACATCAGTAGGCAGCCCATGGAGCCGGCACACATGGAGCAGGACCAGCTCCGCCGTCTCTTTAGCTGAGGGGAGCTTGGGTATCGGCACAAAATGAGCCATCTTACTGAATCGGTCTACCACCGTCAAGATGGCAGTGTGTCCGTTGGACGGTGGCAGACCAGTAACAAAGTCCAAAGAAATGTGAGACCAGGGGCGATGAGGGATAGGCAGAGGTCGTAGGAGACCAGCAGGAGCTTGGTGAGAAGACTTGTTCTGATTGCAAACGGGGCAGGCATTAACAAATTCCCTGGTGTCCTCCTTAAGTGTTGCCCACCAGAATCTTTGCTGGACTACCTCCCATGTGCGTTGGATCCCAGGATGGCAGGTGAGTCTGGAGTTATGAGCCAACTGGAGAACATCAGACCTCAACGTCTGCGGAACGAACAGGCGGTTCGGAGGACAGGCACTGGGTCCCGGCTGGTCCTGCTGGGCGGCCTCGACCCTCTCCTCCACCTCCCAGATGAGGGCGGTGACGAGCTGAGAAGTCGGAAGGATGGTGTCCAAGCCCCTGGGAATGTTACCTCCCTCTCCAAACTGACGAGAAAGAGCGTCAGCCTTAATGTTCCGAGAACCAGGGCGGTAGGAGAGGGAGAAATTGAACCGAGTGAAGAAAAGGGCCCATCTAGCCTGTCGGGAATTCAGTCTGCGGGCCGACCGGATGTACTCCAAATTCTTGTGGTCGGTCCACACCAGGAAAGGTTGACTGGTCCCCTCGAGCCAGTGACGCCACTCCTCCAGAGCCAACTTCACTGCTAGCAGCTCCCGGTTTCCCACATCATAATTCCTTTCCGCTGGAGTCAAACGCTTTGAGAAGAAAGCACAGGGATGGAGTTTTTGGCTGTCCATTGCTCGCTGAGACAGGATGGCTCCCACCCCCATATCAGAAGCATCCACCTCCAAAACAAACTGTCTTACAGGATCGGGTACTCAGAGGATGGGGGCGGAGGTGAACCTCGCCTTAAGGTTCTGGAATGCCTCCTCAGCCGAGGAGGACCACTGGAACATGACCTTAGAGGAGGTCAGGGCTGTGAGAGGAGCGGCCAAGGTACTGTATCCACGAATGAACCTCCGGTAGAAGTTGGCGAACCCGAGGAACTGTTGTAGCCTCTTCCGGGAATCTGGAACCGGCCAGGAAGTGACTGCATCAACCTTGGAAGGATCCATCTCGATGCTCCCTTGTCCCACGATGTATCCCAGAAAAGAGACAGAGGATGTGTGAAACTCGCACTTCTCTGTTTTAACAAACAGCGAGTTCTCGAGTAATCTCCTGAGAACCGCCTGGACGTGGTGCACGTGTTCTTTCAGTGTCTTGGAAAAGATCAGGATGTCATCCAAGTAAACAAACACGTGTCGGTCCAACATGTCTCGGAGCACATCATTTACCAACGCCTGGAATACTGCAGGGGCGTTGGTAAGCCCAAAAGGCATGACTAGGTACTCGTAGTGCCCCGAGGTGGTGTTGAAGGCTGTCTTCCACTCATCCCCCTCGCGAATACGTACCAAGTGGTACGCGTTACGCAAGTCCAGCTTAGTGAATATGGTTGCTCCCTGCAACAACTCAAATGCAGAAGAGATAAGAGGCAGTGGGTATCGATTCTTGATTGTAATGTCATTAAGACCCCGAAAGTCGATACAGGGCCTTAGGGTCTTGTCTTTCTTCTCTACAAAGAAGAACCCTGCGCCAGCAGGTGATGAGGACGGGCGAATAATCCCAGCCGCCAGAGCGTCATTGATATAAGTCTCCATGGAAACTCTTTCCGGAGCAGACAGGGAGTACAATCGACCCCTGGGAGGGCTGGTGCCGGGATGCAGGTCGATGGCACAGTCGTAGGGCCGGTGTGGTGGTAGGGAAGTAGCCCTCGACTTGCTGAATACTTCCTTGAAGTCCAGATATTCCGGTGGAACTCCTGTAACATCCAGAACTTGGCTGGGGTTCCCCGAGCGTTGAGGCACGGCAGCCTGTTTCAGACAGATCTGATGACAAGAGGGGCTCCATCCCAAAATGGCTCCCGTCTCCCAGTCAATGTTAGGGTTGTGGCGGCGGAGCCATGGGTAACCCAGGATAAGCGGGATATGTGGAGACCGGAGAACATGAAACTGAATAGTCTCGTGATGGTTCCCAGACAGGAGCATGTGAACGGGTACAGTCTGATGAGTCACTGTCCCCAGCAGGTGACCGTCTAAGGCGTTGGCTGGAACTGGGCGAGATAAGGGAACCCGGTCTATTCCCAACTGCAGCATAAGCTCTTCATCTATAATACTCGTGTCCGAACCAGAGTCAATAAAAACTACAAGAGCCTGAGAGCTATCCGGTAATAGCAACCTGGCGTGGCTCAATGGTCTCTGAGTGGGCATAGGAAGAGGCGCTGGAGTGCCACTCCTGCCACTAGCTGCTGCACCGTAGCCGTTAGCTGCTGTAGCTGCGCAGCTAAATAGGTTAGCGTCTGGTCCTGTGAAGATGTAGCATGATGAGCCTCGGTGGCCAGGATGGCTATCGAGGCTTCCTGCCTCTGGAGAGCGTCCTCAACTCTCTCGAAACGGTCTCTTGGTGAAGAGGAGTGCGCTGGGTCCATGTTCTGGCCAGATTGTTCTGTCACAATCTTAAGGAGAACCCAAATGCAGCACTCGAGAAACCAAGGAGAATTGGTAATATACTTTATTGGAGATTCCACTGGATCGGAGGAATACCAACCGGGCAGTATAACGCACCGGAGGACAGCGGGCAGAAGGTGAGTCAGGGACAGGCAGAGGGTCAGGGAGTAAGCGAGGCGGTCAGCGTGGATACAGGCAGGGTCGGATAACAGGCCAGGCAGGATAGTCGAGGGACAGGCAGGATCAGGAAACAGGCAGAGCAGGCAGGTCGGGGACAGGCAGGGTCGGAACCGGGTAGGCAATCTAGTTTTGAACGCGGGAGAGACAAGCATGAGGCAAAGTACAATCTGGCAAAGAGTGTGTGTCAGGTGCGGGTTTAAATACTGGCAGAAGCTAATGGGTGCAGAAGAGAAAGAGAGTGAGTTAACGAGTGGGTGTGGAAAACAGGTGAGACAGGTGAATGGAAAACTACTGGTGAATGATGGAGCAGACTATGACAGAAATAGCCTCAAAATCACAAACTGCCATTAAGAGTAAGATTCTTAACAAAATCTACTGACACAAAGTACTTCATTATATACTTTTCAGCTTGTATACACTAAAGTGTATCTCTCAGTAACTTTCTCAGAGAATTAAGCATAAATCTGTCAAATGTTCAAAACAGCCTTGTTTCACTGAAATCTCTCAAAATCACAAACTGCCATTAAGAGTCAGATTCTTAACGAAATCTACTAAAACAAAGTACTTCATTATATACTTTTCAGCTTTTATACACTAAAGTGTATCTCTCAGTAACTTTCTGAGAGAATTTAAGCATAAATCTGTCAAAGATTCTTAACAAAATCTACTGACACAAAGTACTTCATTATCTACTTTTCAGCTTTTATACACAAAAGTGTATCTTTCAGTAACTTTCTCAGAGAATTTAAGCATAAATCTGTCAAATGTTTCAAAACAGCCTTGTTTCACTGAAATAGCCTCAAAATCACAAACTGCCATTAAGAGTCAGAATCTTAACGAAATCTACTGACACAAAGAACTTCATTATCTACTTTTCAGATTTTATACACAAAAGTGTATCTTTCAGTAACTTTCTCAGAGAATTTAAGCATAAATCTGTCAAATGTTCAAAACAGACTTGTTTCACTGAAATAGCCTCAAAATCACAAACTGGCTGAAACTGTACAGTGCATTGGAGAAATTACAGCACAGAGTTTGCTACTACGACACAGATCGTATAACCTATGGGACAAGACAGGGGGAGACTCCACTGCCCATGGGGGTTTATCTGGGGGATCCCTAAAAGTTATGCTTACCAGACCAAAAATCAAAAAACGCATCACAACTTTTTTTGATTTTTGGTCTGGTAAGCATAACTTTTAGGGATCCCCCAGATAAACCCTCATCCTTAAATTCTCTGAGAAAGTTACTGAAAGATACACTTTTGTGTATAAAAGCTGAAAAGTAGATAATGAAGTACTTTGTGTTAGTAGATTTCTTTAAGAATCTTTGACAGATTTATGCTTAAATTCTCTCAGAAAGTTACTGAATGATACACTTTGTATTTAAAAGCTGAAAAGTAGAAAATGAAGTACTTTGTGTCATTAGATTTCGTTAAGAATCTGACTCTTAATGGCAGTTTGTGATTTTGAGGCTATTTCAGTGAAACAAGGCTGTTTTGTTGACATCAATGCTTTATTCTCTTTTCTTGTGCTACTACGATACTTTTAGTTACACTTTAATGGATGCAAACCTTTTTAACCGGGTAAAATATTCATTGATTTGTAAGGAATTTGTTTTCTTTATGTCTCTCTAAAAGGCAAGTTTGTGATTTTAACACTGTTTCGATGAAACACAGCAGTCTTGATAACTTGACATGACTAACATTACTTTTCTAAATATATGTTTTTTAGAGGCGTTACTAAGATTTCTTTCATGTTATTTTAAACACAACATTACTTTTTTCAACATACTGTGATATTTAGTTTTTTGTCATTCTCTCCTTTTTCCATTATATTGTTTGAAAAACTACATAGTGATTTCTAGCAAAATACAACATGCAACTAATACATTATACAATATTACGGCTTTTTGCAATATTTTCAACACAATATACTTGTACCTTATTTTTTTTTAATAGGGCTTCAAGATATTTTTCATGTCATGCATAAACACGGTGTCATCTTTCTTGAAACTGACGTGCTGTCCGTTTTACAAACAAGTTATGTTTTCTGCTTCTTCATCCTCTGAATTTTCCTCCCCCGTCCCTCTTCCTTCACCCCTCACAACAACAATCAAGGTGGATCTGTGAAATGAAAAACCTCTTCCCAAAGCGTGACTTCCCTATTGAGGGCATGCGTCTAGGGCAGTAGGGTCTAAAATCGATTGGCCATATATACTAACATGCAGAACGTACGGTATGTTTGAAAAAAGACTAACCATTTATCCAGTTCAAGCTGTTGCAAATGACTAATTTAATTTACCCTCAGACTGTTGATTAAGTATTTTAAGTGTTTACAGCTTTTCTTTGTTCTGATCAGCGCCACTGGAGCCGCCTTGGAGTGAATAGGAGCAGAAACACACATTTTTAAAAGATACTTCTCTTTGTTGCCTACAACAAAATCTAATATTACACCCACACAACACACAGCTTCATATTGGGTTTCCTTATAGTGGTGTAAAGTAATTATTTAAAAAAGACAAAGATTATGCGGGTAATAGGATATTTTATTATTTCCCCTCTTCAGAGAGACTTTTCTTATAGTTAAATAAAAGTAATTATACATTAGTTCACAATCCTACAACTAAAGAGAACATCCTTAGTTATCACTATTAAAACCTAAATAAGATATTTTAAATTAATATGAATACCCTCTTTGCAAGCAGATACTTCCTTGTAGTTAACAGTTTCACAAAAACTTTAAAAGAAACATCCTTAGCAAGCACATATCATTTAAAACAAAAACTGAATCAGATCTAGAGAGGGCAATAACGTTTTGTAGGTGTCTTAGTGAGTGCCTTAATTAACATATAGATTAACATCCCCTGCTTATCTCAAATCCTCACATCAAGGGGCAACTCCAAAGTGTGTGTGTGTGTGTGTGTGTGTGTGTGTGTGTGTGTGTGTGTGTGTGTGTGTGTGTGTGTGTGTGTGTGTGTGTGTGTGTGTGTGTGTGTGTGTGTGTGTGTGTGTGTGTGTGTGTGTGTGTGTGTGTGTGTGTGTGTGTGTGTGTGTGTGTGTGTGTGTGTGTGTGTGTGTGTGTGTGTGTGTGTGTGTGTGTGTTGTTCTTAAGGGTAGGGGTAGGTCATTTTTTGGAGAAACCAGTTCGAGTGAGAGTATTTTGCAGTCAAACTGGGGGAGAAATCCTGCCCCTTCCTTCAGACTTCCTTACAGAGCACCTCCTCCAACACACATGAACGCGCACATGACCAGAAAAGAGGGCACGAGATAAGTTTGTGCACAGATCTTTCGGCTGTACTCTGAACCCCACACTGCTGCTGCATTCGTTTCTTGACTGGCGCTCCGGACGGGTGAGTTGTCACAGGCTGATTAAACCAAATTCGAGGCGTCTCTTGCCATTTTTCTTTTTTGAATGGTGACTTGGTAAGTGTAAATGACTGTCTTTTTTTATTTAGTTTGAGTGTATTTCTATCTTCATCTAATTCCACCCCCACTATCTGCTGGCTTCATAGCCACAGGAAGGGGGGTGGTGAAAAGGGGGGAGGCTGGGAGGGGGCGGGTAGACAGTCTCACGCATAACTTCAAAGAGACACCTAGATTAACATCAAAGGCTTTCACCAGTGTGAAATCACACCTCACATCAAAGGGAAAAACATCAAAGGCTAATTAGATTAGATAACAAAGGGCTCTGAGGGACAGGGGCCAGACAACATAACTTCAAAGAGTCTGCCTTAATCAACACATCAAAGAACTATACAACAAAGGCACTACACAGGGGGGATTTTCACACCTACCTGATAACACACATCAATGAACTAGACTACAAAGGGGTGTGAGGGGACAGGGGCCAGACAATATAACTTCAAAGAGACTACCCTAATCAACACATCAAAGAATTAGACAACAAAAGGCACTACACAGGGGGGCTTTTCACACCTACCTGTTATAACACACATCAATGGACTAGACTACAAAGGGGTGTGAGGGGACAGGGGCCAGACAACATAACTTCAAAGAGTATGCCATAATCAACACATCAAAGGGTCTCGCAAATGGGGGGCGGGACTTAGATCATTTGCATAAGTAGGGAGAGGTGTGACCTGTCACACTACCTGTCACTTTTTTGACGAAAGCGGCATGGTTACTACTACTCCCGTACACAAGGTACATGTACAGTCAGACCTAGCAACCGGTTTCTACCCAGTCGCTGTGTGTCCAGCATTAAAGCCAGTAATTGTGGCTTCCCCTCCTCATGAGGATGTTGCGAGCACGGCGCAACCCGTCGGCTCGGACAAGCCTTTCGACTTTCCGACTCTCTCAGTAATCCGAGAGTGTCTGCTGATTTATCGGATACTCATCTTAGTTTTGGTGGTAGCTCTACAGCACGTTGAGATCTGGGTAGGACTCAGCCTGTGGCCAATCATAGTCGTGTTCCTCTGTTATGATCCCTACATAGCCTGTCTTAGCATACACCAGCATGATCAGCGTCTCATGCGCTGGGCTCTGATCGTGCGGGACTACAAAACAAGACATCCGTCTTAAGCAGACCTCAGAGAACGCGTTGGCTGATGTATTGTCCAGGTTAGTATGCGATGTTCGGGAGTGATACCAGGCCGGTTTAGTGCTGTTAGTGGGTGTTATTAGGTAGATTTGTTAGTGTGTTAGGTTCACAAAACTGTGGGTTTGTGTTTTAAGGGGGGGGGGGGGGGGGGGGGGTGTTACGGATGCTGTTGTCTGCTCATTAATCTGCCTGTGCGTGTTTTCAGCTGTGTGTGTGTTCATGTAAATGAGCTGTGTGGTTGCGCCAACATCATTGGCTGCCCATCTCCTGGTCCGCCTCTGAAGATGGTGATTGGATCGACGTCGTCCAATCGCAGCGCACAGCCGGCGCACACCTGCTGGGGAGGAGTACAAAGGCTGAGGACTATCACCACTCTGGAGGCTCTGACATGTGGACAGACGCCTCTCGCTACTTGCTATTATAGAATTCTGTTAACTGTGGTTAAACTTGTGTGAGTAGTAGTGTCTAGAGTAGTTTAGTTAGTGTTTCGAGTAGATTAGGAGTTTGTGACTGTTGCCTTTTAGTTTAGCTGCGTGTTTTGTATATATTGCCTGTGTTAGCCTGTACCACTTTTAAAGTGAGGTTTGGTTTCGTTCTTTATTTAGTATGTTAGTATTTATTTTTCCCTGTATGTCTTTAGACTCCTTTTGAGTCCTCCCTTAGTTTGGTTATCTGTCAACCTGTGCCCTTTTGGCCCTTTTGTTTGTTTCAGGCTGCCTGCCTGCCATTTTGTTACACCTTGCTTTATAATAAATCACCTATAATTATACCAATACTACTCTGGTCGTGTCGTTTCCCCTAGCCAATTGGGAACGTAACAATCAATAAATCAAGCTATAGTATTTGCAAATGAGAACCAGAAAGTATGCCCTAAAGTGGAGAATAGTATACAGTAGATATACGTAGCTTCCAAGTGACAGTTCATAAAATCATAATATGTTATGGTAGCATTGTCTATGGGGGAAAATGTTTGAACCACTGGCTTTTAAATCTGTTGTTAGGCTATCAAACCTTTTTTTCTGCACAGGTTTCTGTGTTTTATCATTTTGAATAAATTGAAAATAGACAAAAAGGTCTTCTGTTGTTATTAACATGAAATAGGTGGTTATACAGTGTATGCATACATACATGTCTCTCTACAATGTGATTAGATTCATATTTGGGAATGACATGTAAATATAATATTTTCAATAATAATAATAATACCTAGCAAGAAGTGCAAGATTGCCTGGTATCAGTAGTCAAAAGTAGACACAATACACTTTAAAAAGCATAATGATGCAATACGATAATACTTTATTGTCAAATCGAGTCTGACATGTGTTTCTTGCATCACAGCAGCTCCTGTTGCAACATCAACAAGGACAAATATTTAAGACAAGAATAAAGGAAACAGACACTTAACATGACATGACGATCACTGACAAGAAACATGCTCAAGACCCTCTATTGTACATTAGATCTGATTTTCAACGCAGTTAAATTTGAGGATTGACTGGTGCACAAAAGAAGGCTTTAGTCTGACTTTATTACATTACTGATGGTTGTCAACAATTACTGTGCTGCATTTTGTCTATTGGTAATACTGACATTTCCAACAGCCAATGAATGCATCATTAGTGTAGTGGGGAGAGGCGGGTTTGTTGTCTGTTTGTTCTCCGGCTGCGCAGTAGCTGCCACTGACAAACTAGCTACCTTCTCAGAGTTAAAGCCATTCAGTAGACAATATGTCAATAATGTCACTGTCGCTGTACTTCTAAAACCCCAGTTTCTGGCTCAAGAAGATGAGTGCCAGCAGATGATTTCCGTGTGTTTGGCCAATGTGAAAGCTAGCACGACGTGGTTCTAGCTAGCATTAGCTTAAGTTATAAGATTGACAAGATAGACGGCTAAAGTTCCTCCGGAATGAGATGGGTAACACTGGGCTGACCAGAGGTAGTTCATGCAGCACGTTAGCCGGCTGAATGCGACATGGAAATAAGAACATTTCCGCATGGATTTCTCTTTTTAAACAGGTCGTTTTTTTAGGGCTGCAGTGTGAATACTGGTTTTAAAGAAGAAGCAGCGGTGTCTGGCCGTAGCTGTCAAAGTCTCGCTAGTCCTGGCTGCAGTGCTGGCCTAGGAAGCTAGCAGCAACACAGCTAACTGCACGCCTTCAACCAAAGTAAGTGTTTACAATCCTTTATTTCCACTGACAGCTTATATCTGCGTTATTACCGTGCACAAGAGTAAGCCTCTATCGTTAGTTAATTTAGACGCTGAATGATATTTGCATGCTCTTGTTTCTGTGGTAGCTAACTCCTACAGATGTGGGTCAGTAGGGCTCCTAGCGTTAAGTTAATCTATTTAAGCTATAGCTAACGGTAGCACTCCAGATCACGGCCTTGGTGAGTTTGTTCTGCATTTAAGTTTCTGATATTGGACTGGATAGCTGTCGATTATGGATCTTGCAATATTACATAACCCTAAAGTGAGCACTGAACTTATAACAACAACAACCAGAAACTGTTGCATGTGCTTCTTTAGTTCTGCATTATTCACAGTCTTGTAATTGCCCAGATTTCATATATATTGGCCCTGTTTTGCACTCCTGAATTCAGTTTAATGGGTATTTAAAACTAGATAGGAAACATTTAGTGTGCCCTCCGTCTAAAGTGTATATTGCCAGGCTTCTGTGTTTTGCAGAAGTGAATAGAAATCACTGATTGTAATGTTGGAGGTGGCATGCCCTCTTTCACACTCACACTGTGGGAAATGTCTTAAAACAGCATGCTGGGTTTTTAGTGTAGTGTTCCTGTGCTCACCGACCCTACAGTGCTGAATCAATTAGACCATTAAAGGATTAGACTTACACTTGTACAGTTTAATTCACTTGCCAAGTAAAAGTGCTGACCTTTCACTATTTCCGTTCCTCAAATGTAAGGATTTGGTGCTTTTCTCTGTTTTTTGTTCTGAATGTATTCTCTTTATCGAGCTGAGAAATTATGATGCGTATTTAACACCATTTTCTGAAAGTTCCTACTGCACCATCAATGTATAGGTCATATAAATAATTCATAACGACTATAATCATTTTCACCCATGGCATTTTTTTTTTAATGTTTACAATTTCAAAATGTAAACAAATCTACAAATTGATTTTAATTGGTTTAATTATTTAATTTCATAACTCCCTCAAACTTATATTTTTTGAGATGTCACCTCTGGCAGCGGTTATTGCTGCAGCACATCTAAACCTGGGAAATTATCATTAAGTACCTGGGGATACAATAGTTTGACCCAGTGTCTCAGCCATATAAATCTAAGCTTGTTCGGTTGAGTTGACATGGTTGGTGAATTCTGGCTAAGTGTCTTTTTTTTATATATTTATTTTATTTATTTTTTCCCCCTTGTTTTTTAACTTTCACTTTTTCTAAATATATATATATATTTTGTTGTTGCAAGAAATTCAAACTATTCAGTGGGAATCAGTGCTGTAAACTTGAAAAGGAGAATTAATAATTTTTGCTTGAACACAACTTAGGACTTTCTTTAACTGTTAGAGTCCCCTCTTTTATATAAGATGTATATTACAGCCTACAGGCCAAACACACCTTATTGCAGTCATTATTTACTTTCTTACATTTGTAATACTGAACTTTTTTAATTTAATTTTATTAGGCTGACTTTTTTGAACCCAAGCAAGGATGCTTGGTTGACTTTTTGCATATTATATACCCAGCCTTAATGTCGATTATGTATTATGATCACGGAAAAAATGTAACACAAATTCAGCCCTCAGTTTGATAATACTGTCTCTGTGTATAGGAAAGCAGGGTTGGACTGAACAGCAGCTGTTTGGATTATTCTGCCAGAGTACAAATGTTTACATTTCCCAGTGAGAATTGTATATAGATTCTTGCCCATTAAAATATAAGTACTTTTTTGAAATTATACATTTGAAACTTGATAACTGTGATGCAACTGGGCTGAAAGATCTCAATAGTAATTTCCAGTGGAGTATTTTATAACTCTCACAGAGAGCCACCCTATTTTTGAATTAGATTTACAGATGTAATGATCTTATTCCAGAAACAGATTCCTCTGCACGGCTGCTTTATGTGATGCTGGACTTTCAATAACAGTTTATGCAACAGTTGAGAAAATCTGATTCAGCTGAGCAGAATGGTAAACTTATCACACTATACTTAAAAAACAAATGAAGCCTTCATTTTTTCTGGTGACATTTCACATTAATCTGATTTCAGGTCGCTAGTTATTGATGGCCTCCCTGCCAGCCATGGACACTGTGACTGACACATGCCCTGCTGTGCACCAAAATGGAAACGCCCATCGGGAATCTCCGGACACAAGGCCAGTGTTGGCTGTTCTAAGGCTTCATTTCTACTACAGCGGCCAAGGAGTGGGTGACGGCAGCACTCAAAGCTATCCACCTGGAAACTATGTGGCTGAGGAGTTGTGTATAAATGCAGCCAAGGCATGCAGTAAGTTCTCCAAGCGTGCAAAGCCTGCATAATGCATCCCCATTCATGTGTTTGCTGTAACCCGGGGCATAGGTCCCAAGATAAGGTTATCAAGAGACCACAGTGAAACCTATCAGCAGAGAAATAGTTTGCTCGTTCAATATTCCCAATGCTTTGTTTACAGTTTGTCTACCTTGCTTTCCTCTGTTTATGGATAAGCAAAAATATGGTAGCTTTGCGTTGTCTTTCTTGTGATCATTGCATAAGTACAATTTAAGTCAATAAAAGTATGACGCAACTAGTACACAGAGGCTAGACTAACCCTCATAAATCGCTAGTTTTATGTTTGATGATAAAACAAACAGAACTGACATTTTAGACAATCTTTATTGACCTTTTGGTCCGCTTTGTTGTTACTACAGACATATTGTTTTCAAGTGTAGGTCCTAAAGAGTAATCTGTTATGCGCTCTGTGTTTACTTAAATAAATACAATTTCTTACATGTACGCATTTGTTTGTCAATCTAATTTATATAAATGAACAATGAACTCTGATTTGGTCGGAGTTTAAAGGACATAATGTATTTTTCTGCTTTAGGTATATCCCCTCTGTACTGCAACCTCTTTGGTCTCTTTCGAGAGCGAGACCGCTTGTGGTTTTCACCCAATCACATCTTCCAGCTGGACGAACATGCTTCTGAAGATGTGGTTTTCCGAATAAGGTAGCACACATTATAATTCCTATATTTGCCTCTGGAGTAGGGGTGGGTATCCAGAACCGGTACTAAGTTAGTACCGGTACCTGATTGGACGGTATTGGTATACCGTTAAGCCGCTGGACAAACGGTGCTGCTATCGGTATATGAATTACGCTACTTCCTTAGTTTAAACAATTCTGGTTGGTTGGGAACCCTCATCCCGTGTGACGTATCCGGTTTGAGTACCACTCTGATTGGCCACTCTGAATGCCACTCGTCATCTCTCCTAACAGCACTCTTATTATTGTGAGACTCCCGGGGGCAGACCATATCGGCAGACGCAACATCTTGCTAGAAAACAGCGTCTCAAGGCTTCTTAACATTTAACAACCTATTTCATTTCATTTCAAACCTTTATTTATCCAGGTGTATCCCTTGAGATCATTGATCTATTAATGATGCATACCCACATAACGGGAAGAAAGAGTCTAAATCAACACTTAGCAAAACGGCTACTTTAGCACATAACTGGCAAAAGCGATATTTTCCACGTCATTTTATCTGCACAAACAACATATCACATGAAAGTTGAGATTCCACAGATTCCATTGGTATAAGTCTCATCACTGTACAACCAAAACTCACTGAACTAGCAGCCAGGATGAGATGTGATGAAAAGTTGTGTTCAAGGGCATAAAAACAGTTAATCCAATGTCTCTGTGTAACTTTAAAAATGATTACTGATAATCCATCATTACAATTATAAATAATAAACGCAATAAACGGATTATAATGGTTAGCCGACCGGAGCTTCCGGTTTAGGAGGTGCGCACACAGCGTCTCGTTTTAACTGAATAATGGTCATGTTTACATGGATTTATTAACTGCCCCTAATTACCGCCCCCCCTTCCAGAGACACACTGTCAAACACTCATACCTGCTTGGTATGACATTGAAAAAGTTACATTAAAGGTAGGGTAGATAAGAATGGAGAAACCAGCTCGAGTGTGCTAGAATTTGTAAGTACGCAGCCGAAAAAAATCTGGCCCTTCCTTCAGACTTCCTTACAGAGCCCCTCCTCCAACACACACACACACACACACACACACACACACACACACACACACACACACACACACACACACACACACACACGTGCACATGACCAATGCAATGAGTGCACGAGATAAGTTTGTGAACGAGATGGAAGCAGTTATTTTAGCCGGGCCTGCTAAAATGATTGGTCGTGCTTTTTACGGCTTCCACAGATGACATTTTTGTATGTATTTATTGTCAAAGCATTTAATGTATTCATTGCTATCGGGATGTTAAGAGCATTCCATGTAATATAACAAAAAGTGTTTCTGAAGTGAATTACCTACCCCACCTTTAAATAAAAATGTATTACAATAAAATTACTGTTTAATCTTCACATCTTGTAATCATGTCTATAATTTTGAGCACCAAATTATTGAAAAGTATCGATAAGAGTATCAAAAAATACCGGTATCGATAAGCAGTATCGGTATCGATCAAATCCTAACGATACCCATCCCTGCTCTGGAGTATCTTTTCCAGCAGAAACATTCTTGGTGACTTACTGCTTTCTCTTTATTACTGTTTCCTAAGGTACTACTTCCCTGGCTGGTACAGTGGAGGGGCATCCCGGGCGTATCGATTTGGGGTCACCAAGGGGTCAGAAAGCCCAGTCCTTGATGACTTTGTGATGTCATACCTCTTCTCTCAGGTGAGCACCTTACCATACAGCCACACTGGTTAGAAATTAATCCTTTTTTAAGGGACTAAGTTTAATAGGCTAGGCAAGGCAAGGCAAGGCAAGACAAGACAAGGCAAGGCAAGTTTATTTATATAGCACTTTTCGACGCAGGGTAATACAATTATTTAAGAGAATGTTTTAATGTGGTATACATTAAGCATCAAAAAACAAGCAGCTCATATCTTTAACAAGTACAGTAATATCAGTTTGTGAGATTGCTAGTAAGGTCACATCACCAAATGTAAGGTTTGAAAAAGGCAAGGCAAGTTTATTTATATAGCACTTTTCAACACAAGAAAAACACCTTGTTAAAGATAAAGCAGTGACAAACTATGAAACCTATTTATTTTCCCAGAATGCGTGTGGTATCAGATGACATTCTGTAGGATGCATTATAACAAGGGCTGCCCATGTAAGAAAGTGGCACCAACAAGGCGGCTGACACGTACAGTTACAGCCCCGTGTGACGGGGAACTATTTTAACTGGCAAGTTTGCAACTTGCATGCAAAGATCCGCACCTCCTGCAACAACAAAATCCTGAGTTAGAGAACCAAATGAATGCCCATCACTGTTTTTTGCACATAAAGCTTCAGCTGTGCAAAGGTTTTGTTTTTCTAATTTCTGTATTTTTTATTGATGTATTATATACTGACTGTCATATTGCGCCAATGTAAATTCCAATATTACATAATCACATCAACTGGATGGTCTTGTATTTATATAAAAAGTGTATTTATAACTTTCATTTATACTTACAGACTTTTATAGTCATGCCTAAACTATATCTGTGCCGCAAAACAATTGGGGGCCACCTTCCATTACCTTTTCCCTGATACCCTCCAGATACAAAAACACATGCCCATATGCAGATTCATTCTCATACACTAAACACACACCCTAAAGAGGGTCCTATGAAAATGAGAGGGAAAGTGCTGCTTGACGTATGGCAGTTTACAAAAATTACGTGACCATTTTTACCAGATGACCACTGCCAAGGCCAGTTCCATATTTAAAGAAGAATGTGTATATTCACCACGTAATTAGACCCAAATGGATGTACACCCAGTAACCTCCTTAGCGGTGGTTTTAATGTTTGTAGTGTAGGTAAATCCAGGTGACTCAAGCCAGTATTATGACTGGAATGAACCAAAGGATTATGTGGATTTATGCTTGTTGAAATCTGTCCTGGGATAAGCTTGAAGGGGAGACCAAAGCTTTACTGTGGCGATCATTTGAGGGTGTGTAGCCAGGGCTGTTTCTTCCTATAGGCGGACTATGCAGTGGCATAGGGCCCCCGCGGCCACTAGGGGGCCCCCAAGCTGAACGTTTTTTTTGTTGTTTTTTTTATTCATCCGAAAAACAAAAAAAGTTTAATTCATACACACAAAGATTAACAAAATTAGTAGAAGCGGGAGGGCTGAAGCATAGCTTGTGGAAAGTAGCCCTCCCGTGCATCATCCTAATACAGCGGCATTACTGCGTCAAAAACGTATAGAAATTAAGGAGTACAAAGAAATAAAGAAAACAGGAGAAAAAATTAAATAAAAGTTAGGGCAGGAAAACAATAAATGCATATATATATATATATATATATATATATATACGAAAACTAGATATAGGGTCATTTTCTGCACATACTATACTATCTTTTTTTGGAAATTAAAATACTATATATAAATATGTACACATGTACTTGGCAAATGAATAATAATAATAATAATAATAATATATGCATAATTGCATATAAACATTGTGAACACTTATTTTCAAGTGACTTTTTTTTTTTTTACTTTTTAATGTTATTAGGCATTTTCTTATGGAAAATGTTGTGCATAATCAGTACTGTTTTAAGCTGTACTATCTCAACACATTTTAATAGATTGAGTTTTTTTAAATATGGGAGTTGTGTGTTCATATTTACCAACACCACAGACTATTCATATTTTTGTTGATTTGTTGAGTAGGCTACGTGTTTCCCCATATTTCGGAGCAGTAGTAAAAGTAAGGGAGAAATAGACTGAAAGAGTATCTTTTCTTCAAGAATGTTCTTAGTATGATACAAAATACCTATTGTTTTTGACAGTTTAGTCTGTACATAATTTATATGGTGCTTCCAATTGAGTTGTTCGTCAACAAGCAGTCCTAAAAATGTACATGCACCAACTTTTTCTATCTCTGTATTGCAAATCCGTATAATTGAGTCATTTCTACTCTCAGACTTTGTATTGAATAACATGTAATTTGTTTTGGCCACATTAAGGGATAATTTATTAACTGCAAAACAGTTGCATAGTATTTATAATTCTGCATTCACAATTTTAACAAGATCGCCAAGATTATGATGGGAGCAGAGAATTCAAAGTTCAGGTTCAGCCTCAATATATTTGGGAAGAATTAAAATGAGCCGTCTTTATTTGTAGACAGCCAAGCCCCCTCCTGTGTTCGCAGTGGCGTTTTTATATGTACAAAAGTAGTGGGTCACAACAAATGTAGATGTCTATATATAAGCTTCTGCAGAGAGGTTCATTGCTGGTGAGGCACTGGCTCTGACTCTTCAGGTTTACAAATATTATATTTTGACTTAAATCAAAATATAATATTATTTTCAAAAGCTTTTTTTGTCTGATGCTTCGATTCATTTTAAACAGACAGTTCAACAAAAGGATACCCAAAACATGTAATTTTATCATTTAAATATTGAATTGTTCTCTCTTAGTAAGATCCCATTTTCAATAAAATTGCGGTCTTACCTTGACTTGAAGATGAAGTCCATTTGCCTATCCTTCTGGACAAAAATCTCTATTACTTTTTTGTAAAAGTCCTCCTTATCTTCTTGTAGTTTCAAAAGTCTATCATAAATCTAATCTAATCAATAGATTTATGATTCGAAAATTATAAAAGTAGGGTAGACATGTGGATATTATCCGGCTGAACAAAACGTGCATTTATCTAACAGGTACGTTTCCCACAGATCTTATTTTGAACTATTTTCTAAAATCCCATGGAGAAATCTCATTGCTTTTTTGTCGAGGGAAGCCATGCGCAGCTTACTTCCGGGTTTTAGGACGCGTCTCTCTCGTCTCCTCTTCACACACCACACTTTTCGCGGCACACGTACTAGCAGCCAATCAGCTCTGAATTATGTGAGATGACGTATGGTGGGGATGGCAGCTCAGTGCCCCTATGGTCATTATTTTTTTGCCACACACATTAAATAGAAAAATACTCTGAGCATGCGCAGTGTAGTTTTTACAGTCACCATTCAGTTAGACAGTGAGAGGGAGGGGCAGGATCGGGTTTTGTCCCACATGGCTCTAAACAGCTCAATAGGCACACACTGTAGACACCAATTAGAAGAACACAGACTAAAACAGCAATGTAAATACGAATCAGATGATTAACCATGATCTTAAAATATATTTTATATATGTTGTTATTTATTTTTTGCATTTTTTTGTAATCATTATTTGTAATACTTTCTGCTGACACTAGGTGGGGCTGCGCCCCTAATGACCAGTCGCCACTGTGTGTTCGGTGAAGCATTATATGCTTACAAATCCAATGTAGGATATAAACATGACTAAACTGCAATGATAGCAAAGCTGAGGCTTGGGTTTTTGGGGTAATAAAGTTCACTGACAGCCCAACGACAGCCCAACGACAGCCCAACGATCACTCATTGGCTGACAGCCAATGAGTGATGTCTGAGATAGATGAAAAATGTAAATTAAACATTGTTGAGAAAATGCTGCATCTCTTGCATTTATTGACATAGAGGAGCCTTATTATTTACCTTTTTAATATCATTTTTTGTAATTTTCAATTGCTTGGTTTTCGTGAAATTAGCCTGTTTCCCACCCCCCCCGTTCATAAAGTCAAGTACCCCTCAAAAGGTTGGGTTTATTTCATTTTAAGGATGCGCACCAAGCCACATCTCCAGGTGCTCCTTTCAGAACCAGGGCAAAAAAGTTATGTGCACCGCACCCCTGGTCATAACACACCGGGCGCGTTTCAGAAGCGGAGCGTCTTGCGTGCCGGCTCGCAGTTTTTGTTGATTTGGGTATATTTCCTGGACAGGCTACTTTGTACAGATAAAGTTAATAATAATTGTAATATTCCAGTTATAAACGACATGAATCAAAGATGTGTTGCTGTATTTTAGTGGTAAAAAAATGCATTCATCATCATAATTATTCTATATATATAATTTACACAGTGCGTGTAAACCGTCTGAGAACGCTGGCATTTCTCCTCCTACTTGAAAGACTACGGAGGGATAGGGTCTGCAAAATTAGTTTATTTTGGGGATTGACTGGATGCTCTGACCGGTCCACTTCCAGACGCTTCTGGGACGCTTCTAGCTGTAACGCGGCCGTAACGCGGCGCAGACAGACCCGTGGAATCTAGGGGTTAGGGAAACATGTCTCTGTGTTCACCAGTTGTAGGTTAAGTCATAAAACAACCAAAACAAATTCAGAGCCTCCGTGTTCAAACAATGTTAAAAACTGATAGCAGTTGCAGTGAATGTGTTACTCTCTGTGTGCAGTGGAGGAATGACTTTGTTAATGGCTTGGTGAAGATCCCAAACTCCCATGAGACTCAGGAAGAGTGCCTCGGTATGGCTGTGCTGGACATGTCGAGAACAGCCAAAGAGAAACAGATGTCACCGCTGGACATCTACCACACCATAAGGTACTAGGGAAACTCAAAGGCTACCCTAACTAACTTTATTCTAAAATTAGCAAAGCAATTTTTTTAGCTCATCAAAGAATCTGAAAAAGCATTCAATGCAAGTGTCAATCAAGAAGAGATCCAGTCTTTGTGACTTAGTTCTTTTGAAAGCAACTTTATTTTTTATTTGACATGTGTGTAATTTGAATGTACTTTTCTAATCTGTATTTCTCTGTGCATGATTTGTTGCTAAATGTTTCAGCGTACTAATGATCAGAACAAGACAGCATTAACATGATAAGAATTTGTCAATTTCAGTAAAAAAAAAAAAGCTTTGTCCACTAAATATACTTGGGGTTTCTTTTATGTGTATGATTACATTGCAAAAATATTTTTATAATCAAAATTAATTTAGCTAATTTTCCTTTTGCTTACTTCTAGTTACAAGTCTTTCTTGCCAAAAGACATGAGAGCTCAGATCCAGGACTGCAACTTTGTGACACGCAAGCGAATCCGATTCCGCTTTAGGCGCTTTATCCAGCAGTTCAGTCAGTGTCGGACCACAGCGCGCGACCTCAAGCTCAAGTACCTGATCAGCATGGAGTCCCTGGAGAAGGCCTTCTACACGGAGACCTTCCAGGTCAGGGATCCGTCGAGTGGACAGCTCATCATCGTGGTGGCAGCGGACATCGGCATTCAGTGGTGTCGAGAGAAACTCAAAGATTCTAACGAGGTTGGTTTCATGAGCACAGTAGCCTCTACTCCTTTTTAAAATGTCTACATGATGGACATTCAGCTGACTTTTAGAGGAGGGCAGTACTGAAGGCCTTTTAGTACCTACATCTCCAAATTAAAAGCAAGGGGCCATAACTCACTTCGACCCTTAAAGTTCACTCAAAAAGATATCAAAAGAAAACATGTAGCAAAATAAATATGATGATTTAGAGCTTAAGGGAGTTGAAGAAATGAAACGGAAACACAGGATTGTGGCCTCAAGGACTTGTAGTTTTTCAGAATGAATTACTGGGTTTGTTATTTGTAATTTGGTAATTATATAGTAAGGTTTTCTTTGTTGGTTTGGTTACAAAAGTTGTTCCTTATGCTGTTTGTCCAGGAGCTGCAGACCTTGTGCGACTTCTCTGACGTCATCGACATGAGCATCAAACAGGCCATCAAGGAGGGGGCTGCAGAGAGTCGGGTGGTCACCATCACAAAACAAGACGGAAAGAATCTGGTAATTTCAATATTTTGAAAATACAAGTATGTCTTTACCCTTTTTTTTGTAACCAGATAAAGGAACTACTTTTTGAAAACAGACAGATATAGTGACAATACTGGACTGTACGAGTAGAACATCTTCACTCAAATTAGCTGTGGGTAAAAGAAGAAAGAGAGTAGAGAAACAAACTACTTGGAGATAATTGGAGAATGATGAACATTTACACGTGATGTCTAAAAGTGTTTTTATATATTTCAGGAGCTGGAGTTCCCCAGCCTTTATGAAGCCCTCTCCTTTGTGTCCCTCATCGACGGCTACTACCGGCTGACCACAGACGCACATCACTTCCTGTGTAAAGAAGTAGCTCCTCCCAGGCTGGTGGAGGCCATCGCTTCTCATTGCCAAGGCCCCATCTCGTAAGTGAAGAGTTACAGAGCTTCATTTATATCAAACCCACAGCATTCATAAGATACATTGATTTAATACATTTTAAGTAATCCTAAACAAAGTTAAAGGAATTCCTTGTTGCTAATTTGTGGTGCATTCCTGCTCCAAGGGTCCACAGAGATGAGACTTGGTGAAATGACACAGCTGCTAAATATACTTGTATTATTTATATTATATTATATATATATTTTACTTTATTCACCCTCCTGCTGCCAAAATGTAAAGGAAGTATTTTTGATGCATCTTACCAGGTGAAACTGTATTTCTCTCTGGCGATGCAGGTTAACAACATGCTCTTCTCTTTTTCTTTGTGTAATTGTTGCAGAATGGAGTTTGCGATCAACCGGCTTCAGAGGTCTGGGAACAAGCGAGGGTTGTACATTTTGAGGTGTAGCCCTAAAGATTTCAACAAGTATTTTCTGACTTTCCCTGTTGAGGTAGGCATCACTTTTGTATTATTTATTTTTTGCTGTTGTTGCTGATTTTCACATGTCTTTTGGGAGTTAGGTTTCAAACTTCTCAGTGTTTAATGTTATATTGCGACAAATGGATAAACAAAAAAAATGGATAGTATACTTAATAAGTCAACTATGGCCATGTTCTAACTTATGTTCCAATCTTTATTCCAGACTCAAGGTCCATATCACATACAAAAAGACAAAACACACATCAATAAATAAGATAAAAAGCTAAACACAAAACAGATAAAAACAAACAGATAAAAACATAAAATCAGTCCAATCACAGCGAGCCACACATGCTCACTGTCTGTAGAGGCTGTTGCGCCAATGTCTCCAAATCATGGAAGAGAACCGGGTAGAACTCTTCACAGGGTTCATTAAAATCGAGATAACATGATTGTCCGAGTCTTCCAGGCGACACATGAATTTGTACATTAACTTTCTTAAAAGTGCTTGACAAGTAGGTACCCCCAAGTTAACAAACAGCTGGCTGCCACTGTGCCACCTCGGTACCCTCAGCAGCAACCGTAAAGCATCATTGTATGAAACTTTTAGTTTTTGTATGCTTCTAGCCTTGTAGTTACTCCACAGGTGAGCCGTGTACAATGGTGTACAGAAAGCTTTAAAAAGTGCTACCTTGACATCTACAGAGCACTTGTGAAACTTCCGCATTAATATGTTTGCCTGGGCATACAGTTTGCAGCGTTGTCTATGGATGTCTTTGTCATCTGTGAGATCATCAGAAATATAATGACCAAGGTACTTCATCTCACTGCACACAAGAAGAATGTTGCTACTGAGAATAAAATTAGGAAATACAGCCTTTTTATCCTCTTTACTTCGCACAATCATGATGCTACTCTTCTTGGCGTTATACTTAATATTAAAATCAATGCCATACTGGGAACAAGTCCTCAGAAGCTGTTGTAAGCCAGCAGTGCATGGGGAGAAGATGATTAAATCATCTGCGTACATAAGGTGGTTGACAACAGTAGCTCCGATGACACAGCCAGTTTTACACAAGTTCAGCTTCCTAGACAGATCATCCATGTACAGATTAAACAACAAAGGAGATAAAATCCCACCTTGCTTGACCCCATTACCAACATAAAAATGTTCAGACACAGTATTGCCCCACTTCACCTGCATAGTCTGATGTGCATACCAAAAAGCTAAGATCCTTATTATGTACTTGGGTACCCCTCTCTGGCACATTTTGTCAAATAATTTGTAATGATTCAGTCGATCAAATGCCTTGGAAGCATCAATAAAACACAGAAACATGGTGGAATTATGGCTTCTATATTTTGCTATAATGTCTTTTAAAGCAAAAATACACATATATGTGCCGTGTTTTCTTTTAAAACCAAACTGGTTGTCAGCTGTGGTAATATACCTTTCCAGCCTATCCAACAGAATTTTCTCCAACACTTTGGAGAGAATGCTAGCTAAAACAATGGGTCTGTAATTATCAATGCCATTAATCTTCCCAGCTTTATCCTTGATGACTGGCACAAGTAGCACAGATAACATGGAATCTGGTAAGACACCATGATTAAGGAAACCAGTAAGACACAGAGCAAGAAGAGGAGCAAGCTTAAGACTGGCATGTTTTAAGTGTTCAGCTGAGATGAGATCCGGGCCACAAGCTTTGTTATTTTCTAGTTTCATTATAGTGTTGTAGACTTCCTCTGATCTAACTGTAACATTTTCAGTGGAGTCAACCTTTTCAACCACAAATGCATCACTCTTAAGTAACACAGTTGAACAACTCATAATAGTGTTGTCGCCACAGTTCTGCGATGCTGCCTGACCCACACACTCCTTCAATGGAAGACGGTAAGGGAGTCTTACAGCTGTTTATGACTTTGACCTCTTTCCAGAAATCATAGCAACTATTGTTGCGCAGCTTTCTGGCAAGTGAGTCAGCCCTCATTGTGTCCTCATTTTTTTTTTAATGAAGCGGACAGCATACTTATATTTGGCATTAGTGGACTGTTTATGTTCAAACAAAGACCCCTGTCTCGGCCTTCCTGATTCGGCCCACAATTTAAAAGCATCTCTAGCAGCAGAGTGTAGCTCAGACACATGTTCATTCCATCCAGGTTTATACTATGCTCCTTTTTCTTACTGTTGTAAAAACCCTTACTTGAGGCATTTAACACATCAATAATAAGATCATATGTAAAACATAGATCACTACCATGCTGCACATTTTTACAGTTGGTGTCACTGCACAGCATTGCTTCTCTAGGAATTACAACCAAGTCTAATGATTTGTCAGTGAGTGAGGTATAGTGATTAATATCCTTCTCACTTAACTTTGACCAATCCAGCCTCCCTGTGTATGTTTTATTGTCATCAACAGATAGCACCGGAATATTTTCAACCTTTAGGGTCAATACAAAAGGAATGTGATCTGTAGTGGCCAACTCATAACAAATGTCAATGTTGTCCAGAGAAGCGTGTGCATCAGCTGTGCATATACAGTGATCTAGCCATGACACAGTATGCCATGCTTCACTAATATATGTAAAGCTTTTCTCAGGTAAAAGAGATTTACTTGACAGTATGAGATTATTATCATTACAAAAATGCAGTAAACATTTGCCAAACAGAGATTTATCATGCTCACACAGATGATAGAATAGTGTCCCAAAACACAACCTCCTCAATTTAATGACGCAAACACCACCTGGGATGTATTTCATCTTGTTGCCGGAAATGTAGAAGGAAGCTTAAGCAACACTGGCTTGTTTATCTATTACTATCCAGTGTTATTGCCGTTTTAAACATTGACATAAGAATCTGACCTCATTTATGTGCCAACTTAACTGTTTTCATTCAACTTGCGCCAAATCAGACTCTGTGTTGTTTTATTGCCCACTCTTCAACTGAAAGTCTTTGTACTTCTTTGTTTCTGCTCCCATAGGTGTACGACGCTGTAGAATACAAGCACTGCCAGATAACCAGATCTGACAGCAGGGAGTTTAACCTCAGTGGAACAAAAAGAAACTTCAGCAGCTTGCAGGAGCTTCTCAGCTGCTACCAAAAGGAAACTGTGCGCTCTGACAGCGTCATTTTCCAATTCAGCAAGTGCTGTCCACCTAAATCCAAAGGTAAAACTAACAGACTGGTTTGATACAGTATGTTTTTAAGAGGGATAGGAAACTTTAGCAATGGCTGTGTGTGCTTTTGTGTAAAGTCAAACATTAAGCCATTATATACTTGAGCTATTGCTTTTATAAAACGGTTACCAAGTGTGGCAATATGAAAGAAAAATACACACTCTAATTGAAATAGTTTTTATTAGTAAATAATGATGTTCAAAATAAAATAGTCCCTCCTTTGCCTTCTGCACAAAACATGCAACGTGCGAGGTGGTTGCTATGCAACAACACTAACAGCTAGCGAACATATTAGACAGAGAGCGTTGATCCATTATTTGGCTATTTATTTACATTAATTTTTATATGTTGCCGTTTATTGTGCACCCACTGAAAAACTGTCCAGCATCAGTAGCATGGCTTACGTGGTTACTTGTATAGGTTGAGGTTGGTCTAGGCTGTTGCTTGGCGTAGCGAGAATATTGCTCCACTTTCTCCGGTCCCCGAGATTGGGCTTCCAGTAGCTCTGGAGAGAGCTTTCGCACCTGTGGCCACTAATGGCCATAATTTCTCTGCTTTGTTTCAAGACCTGCATCAGAAAGCTGTTGAATGGTGGTACTTTTCCAGTTGGTCTACCTGCTCTTCACGTAGCTCTGCATGTCGTCGTTTAGGTGCATATTTTTTCTGGAGATAGGCACTCCTCAATCCACTCCTCCATAGTAAGACCCCCCTGAGGTCAAAGTTAACCTTAAATGTTTCCATCTTATGCTTTGTAAGTTTGTTTCGTAACGGAAGAAATGTATATTTATAAAACGGACAAGTCAAATCAAGCAATCTGATTGGTCGATAGTGTTTTTGCGGACCTTTTTGATTACAGATTTGAAAACATCGCTGCTTGCTTTAAAAGTAGCACAATTCATTATGTCAAACCTTGGAAAGTATCTAGATATCCCTGCCCTAATGCCAAAGGAACTGCACACTGAATATGTTTTGCCGTTTGATGTCTATGTCTGGACCGCTGCGTAAAAAGAGGGTTTCTGCCCCGTTACTTCTCCGCTGCTTTCTTGTCCCAGTTTGCTTTTCAGCCCAACTGTATACAGTATTTTTCAGACACGGAGGGATACTGACTTGTTGTGAAAAGTAACTACAATTCTACCCGTGGTATACGCTCAGTATATCATGGCTAGGAACCAATCAGATTGCTTGATTTGACTTGTCCGTTTTATAATGCAATATGAATCATGGTAATTAAAGTGGGTTTAACTAATGGAAGGCCTCCCGCTTTATAGTGATCAAATGCTGCTGAATACAGACGGACAAAACCAATAATGAACTGCCATTTCAAAGTTAAAGCTCATTTAGGGAACCATAATATTATAGGAAAGTAAAGTCAGTACACTCATCAATAGGGAGGGAGAGCATTCACATTGAGTACACACATCCAGTTCAAACTAAACAATAGGAGGACTCATAGGTGCTTCAGTCCTTGAGCTTGCAAAATTAAGTCAAAACTGGTCTGATCTAGTAATTCTAATAACGTTGCAGATCCATTTCCACAGAAAACATTGATGAAATAAATGCAGAGTGTACAACATTTCCAACGCTCCATCTCTGACTCACCTTTTCGTTTCTCAAGGTTCTCTGTTGGTTAGATCACTTTCAACTTTGGATTGCATTAAATCTTTTTCTTACATTTTTCTTTTTGTCTCTCCACCAACAGAAAAGTCTTGCCTCCTTGTGTGCAGAAGCAACAAGGGCTCTGAAGTGCCTCTGTCTCCATCTCTACATCGACGAAACATCAGTCAGATGGTGTTTCACAAGATCAGGAAAGAAGATCTTGAATTTGTAAGCCTGGTTGTTCATATATCTCTGTTTTCCTCTTCTATCCAACAATGCACCATATTGCTATACTGTATACTATACTATACTGCAATCTTATTCTGCGCATTTTACTAACACTAGCTTGGAATTAATTACAATAATCAGCCGTTAAAGGTTAACTTTAAGAACTGCATTTATTGATCTTCCCTTCAGATGGAGAGTCTCGGCCAAGGGACATTTACCAAGATATTCAAAGGGGTCCGCAAAGAGGTGGGAGATTATGGACTTGTGCACCAAACTGAAGTTGTCATGAAAGTCCTGGACCAGGCCCACCGAAACTACTCTGAGGTCTGTGGCGTTTGGTTTGCAGGCACCCTTGGTTATTACTGAAAACTAAAATAAATCAAATATATTATTGGTTGGGGCAGATTTAGTTTACATTGAGGCTGAGAAATAACTGCTTTTTAATTCAAGAATGTTTTTTCTGAATGTTGTTTAGCATTCAGCCTCTTGGATCACATCAGTTTAGAGCTGAAATTATCAATCGATGAATTTATTTAGCCTGTTTAAATTTACCATAACCAATTAATTGTCATTTTGTCAAATGTTCACTGCATTGAGCCTCCCTAATTTCAGGATTTGTTGGTTTTAATTTCATATTTTAGAACCCGTTTTTATCATATAGTATGCTGTTGTCTTTTTCACTATTTTCTGACATTTATAGACAACAAATTGATTCTAAAAATCTTCAAAATTCTTAATAACACTGAGTGATAGTTGACTAATTGAATAGCCGTTTTGAAAAGTTGTTCAGAAGTTGATATGAGGTGTCAGCAGTCTGAGTTTGACAAATCAAAAAGGCAATGTCAACATCTTCTTTTATTATAAAAAAAACGTTATTTGTTGTTGGTGTTCCTTTTCTCTTTCATGGGCTCATACATAATTATTTTTTCTATATTCTCTGTTGTTGTTTTTGTCCTGCAGTCTTTCTTTGAAGCTGCCAGCATGATAAGCCAGTTGTCCCATAAGCACCTGATCCTTAACTATGGTGTGTGTGTCTGCGGAGATGAAAGTAAGCCAGCCTGACACACACACTCTCTCCCTGGTAGAAACACACTGCATGGCCTCATTAGTCCTGAGTCAGAGCGCACAGTAATACCCATTCATTTGACTGACATTGCAAGCCTATAGGACATGATGGTCTAATGATGCTTCGCTATAATCTTGAACAGAGTCTATAAACTCAAGGCTCAGAGTAGTGATACAACGATGGGCATGGAGGGCTATTCTAGATTACGATACTCTGCCCAAGAATATTTGACCTGACTTCCTCTCTTTACCTCACACTACTCCTGCTGCTACTGTATACATCTGTTTGACTTTGATTAAGATGCTGCTGTTTACTTTTTTGAAAGTGGCTAATGGCATTGATTAATTCAAGTTTTCTATAGGATTTGTAAAGAACCCAGCATTTCTCAGATTGAGATTTAAATAATTATAGTAACTGAGGTTAAAAGGTCAAAGTTGCATACAATACATGAAATATAAAAATAAATATCATCCATATCTCCTGCACCGTGGCCTTAGTTGTACATAGTTGTAGTTGTTTAAAAAAAATTGCAAAATTATTAATTTTACTTTGACCCTTTTTCTTTTTTTTGTCGAGTTTCTGTGTGCATCTTTGGTAACTAAGATGTACTTGACATGCACTGTATTTCCAGTTTAATTATAATAGAACATTTTACCACAACATGTTTCCCCCTTACTCTTTTTCCAAACTGGAAAGGTGAAAAACACCCAGTCATTAAATATCAGTATTTATGTCAGTGGAAGATTATTTTTGAGATTCTCAATTATCCTTAAGATTAGACTTTTTTGATTGACCTCATCTGAAAAAAAAAATTCTTTCAGATATCATGGTGCAGGAGCTTGTGAAATTTGGTTCTCTGGACACCTACCTGAAGAAGAACAAGAACTCCATAAACATCCTGTGGAAGCTGGAGGTGGCGAAGCAGCTGGCCTGGGCCATGAACTTCCTGGTAGGACTCTTCTTTTTTGTATTACTGCTGTAGTTTTTATAGCGGCAATATAAAATATATGGCTGCAAAAATAACCTGACTAATAGTTTCATTGGAGTTATTAAGAGACTGATCTGAATCTTTCCCGTTTTGAACCTGCAGGAGGAAAAGCATCTTGTCCACGGGAATGTCTGTGCGAAGAATGTTCTACTGATCAGAGAGGAGGACCGGCGGGCTGGGAACCCCCCCTTCATCAAACTGAGTGACCCTGGCATCAGCATCAATGTTCTGCCCAGAGAAAGTGAGTCTATGTCCATCCTTATCCACACTGTAATCAGCAAGAGGCAGCTTTTTAAATACACTGAACAAAAATATAAACGCAACACTTTTGTTCTTGCTCCCATTTTTCATGAGATGAACTCAAAGATCTAAAACATTTTCTATATACACAAAATAACCATTTCTCTCAAATATTGTTCACAAATCTGAAAAAATCTGTGATAGTGAGCACTTCTCCTTTGCCGAGATAATCCATACCACCTCACAGGTGTGGCATATCAAGATGCTGATTAGACAGCATGATTATTGCACAGGTGTGCCTTAGGCTGGCCACAATAAAAGGCCACTCTGAAACGTGCATTTTTGCTTTATTGGGGGGGTCCGAAAACCAGTCAGTATCTGGTGTGAGGGGTAGGGGTAGGGTTAGGGTAATGTTGTGAATCGAGTGGCCCATGGTGGTGGTGGGGTTATGGTATGGGCAGGCGTATGTTATGGACGACGAACACAGGCCACTCGATTCACAACATTACCCTAACCCTACCCCTAACCCTCAGCCTCACACCAGATACTGACTGGTTTTCGGACCCCCCCAGACCCCCCCAATAAAGCAAAAATGCACGTTTCAGAGTGGCCTTTTATTGTGGCCAGCCTAACGCACACCTGTGCAATAATTATGCTGTCTAATCAGCATCTTGATATGCCACACCTGTGAGGTGGGATGGATTATCTCGCCATAAGAGAAGTGCTCACTATCACAGATTTTTTCAGATTTGTGAACAATATTTGAGAGAAATGGTTATTTTGTGTATATAGAAAATGTTTTAGATCTTTGAGTTCATCTCATGAAAAATGGGAGCAAAAACAAAAGTGTTGCGTTTATATTTTTGTTCAGTGTAGGTTGGTACCTTCTTCCAATCCAGGTTGCATTGGGATACTACATTTTGCGTGGTGTTTGAAAACACAGGTAAAATAAGCGTGGTATGCTATTTAAATAAAGAAGAATGATCTGCAATTCAAAAATTCAAACTGAATCGACCTTGGCCCTGACCCTGACGTTTGAAAACTATGAATTTAGCGGTGTGTTAATTGTTTATGTTTGTGTTCAGTCCTGATAGAGAGGATCCCTTGGGTGCCGCCTGAATGTGTGGAGGACCCCGGCAGCCTGAGCCTGGCTGCAGATAAGTGGAGCTTTGGCACCACTCTCTGGGAGATCTGCAGCGGGGGGGAGAAACCGTTAGCAACACTGGACAACTCAAAAGTAGGCCTGGGAAATGTGACCTAAAATATACACTGTATCGAGGAATGAATAGTTAATGAGTATTAAACTGTGTATGTCATGTCAAGATTTATTTTCTTCTCTTACTTTAAAAATAGCCGTGTTAAAAATGCAATTGGGTCGGAATTTCTAGACACTTCACAATTGTGCACAAATTCATTAAATCTGTTTGTATCGTTTGAACAAATACAATATGATTAGTGTATGTGTACTTCATATCATAATCTGCATATTGTTCATTATCTATCGCCTCAACATAATACAAACCCTTCATTTGGTATCACAGAAAACCCTGTTCTACGAGGATCACCACCAGCTCCCTGCTCCAAAGTGGACCGAGCTGGCCAACCTGATCACCAGCTGCATGGACTACGAGCCGGCGTTCAGGCCCACGTTTCGCGCTGTTATCCGTGACCTCCACAGCCTTTTCACACCAGGTTGGTGCTTTCGTCCCTAATGGCGTCACCACAGGGAATCTAGGTCGCACCAGGGTGGAATCTCAAAAGCCCCTGCCCCCACACACACACACACACACACACACACACACACTCACACTCACACTCACACTCACACACACTCACACACACATTTATCAACGTGTCTTGAGAAACATGTCAGTAAAAAGGCTCCTGTCTTCATTAGCTTTCAATTTAAAATAGGTGAGGAATGGAACAGAGAAAGTATTCCAAGGTCAGCATTTTGGGAATGTTTTCCTACAAAAGTTTAGATATGTAACTTGTTTTTTTTTTAATACTTTATTTTTCATTTGTAGACAATACAGAGGAAAAAAAACAAGTAACATACAACATACAGGTCACTGGGGTAATACATCATCAACATGTTCTCAGCAATTATTCTTGTGATATGGGAAGATCTCCCTCACAACGGGTTCACAACCAATCTGTGTGAAACATACAGTAGAAGCAGAGTTATGCACGAATTATAGACTATTGTACCAAAAGGAGTATGTAACTTGTTTTAATTTAAACTTTGTGTAATTAATTAAGAGATTGGTCCAATACATGAATAGCTTAGCATGTAGATGTTGATTTACGTCTGCTTATCTCTTGAATGCACATGGTTTCTGTCTTTGTGTCCCCAGACTATGAGTTGATTGTGGACAGTGACATCGTGCCAAACAGGACGGTGGGCTCCGGCTGGTCCACCGGGGGCTTTGAGAGTCAGGAGCCGGCCCAGTTTGAAGAGAGACACCTCATATTCCTGCAGCAACTGGGCAAGGTATGAACAACATTTTAACAACAAATCAACCCAGACTTGTGACCCCCTACTCCTCTTGTGATCAGTTTTTGTTTTATGTTGTCATGACCTTTTGTCTTAAATTCGAGCTACATGGTTCAGGGATGAGTAATACAACTCTTAATGGAGAATGCACAATGGAAAACATTCTGAAAAACATTCTGAAAAACAACATGTCTTTCTCAGTATGTTGTTTAGATTGCAATATGTTTTCTATCTGATATTCTAGTGTTTAATATTTTTAATGTGCATTTTCTCAGAAGGTATTGAGTCCTGAAAGCAGGAACAGTTAGTCCCATTTTTTACATTTTCAGTTAAATTAGGTTGATACTTTTCTTTAAATACAGGGTTTAATTAGTGGTATATCTAACATAGGATTCTTCATATTGTAAAAATATCAATCACTTTTTTGACTATACTTCATGTGACGTTGCATTTCCTTTAGTTGTATAACAGGGGATGTTCATTATAGTATGAATGTAACACCTAACATATATTAATGGGCCAACAAATGTCCCAGTGAACATTGTTTGGATGTGCCTCAATGGTAAGGTAAATCACACACACATGAGTAATAAAGGACAGCTCACTTAAGTTGGTCTTCTTCTTTAAGGGTAACTTTGGCAGCGTGGAGATGTGTCGGTATGACCCGCTTCAGGACAACACCGGAGAAGTCGTGGCCGTGAAGAAACTCCAGCACAGCACTGCAGAACACATACGAGACTTTGAGCGAGAGATCGAGATCCTGAAATCTCTGCAGCATGAGAATATCGTCAAGTACAAAGGAGTCTGCTACAGCGCAGGTACAGGGAGGCGGGAGTTATGAAAAATGTACAAAGTTATCTAACTTTCGCCGCACTTTTCTTCACAGGTTTGCCATGTAATAAAATCAGAATCAGATTATTTCTAAGTAGATTTACACATATGTGGAATTTGCTTTGCCATCTGGTACAAATGGTGCATCCAAAGAAAGAAGAATGTGTAGCAAAAAACGATCATCGTGCTATTATAAAAGCTATTTAAAAAAAAATGTAAGACTATTGTAACAAATAAAAAATTAAATCTACACAAAATATAATTATGTGACAAACAGTAAAATATTTAATAAAATATGACAAATACTATATTCAAAGTCTGTGCAGATTTACAACATGTTGTGCAGGATTTACAATATAAAAAATAAACAAGATATTGTTAGCATGCTGTGCATTAATGTAGTGTATAATGTTTTTCTGGGGTGCATAAAAGTCAGTGTCAGTGGAGGTCCAGGCCTTGGTAATGAGGCCGGTATCGGAGGGGAAGAAACTGTTCAGGTGGCGAGAGGTTTTGGTCCTGATGGAGGGGAGCGGGGCAAACTGTTGCTTCCAAGGTGGGAGGGGTCGGCCACTATCTTCCCGCCTCAGGGTCCTGGAGGCGTGCAGGGCGTGGAGGGATGGCAGATTACAGCCGATCACCCTCTCTGCAGAGCGGATGACACGCTGCAGCCTGTCCTTAAATCCTTGTCTGTAGTTACAGCTAATACGTTAGCTTGCCTGTATGCTGTTTATATGTTTTTTACCATTTCAACTGATTAGCAAAAAAATGTGTTTGTTGTCCCAATAATTGAATCAGTTAAATCTTTGCAAATGTCAAACCTTTGTAGCTGCTGGGTTTCCTGGGTGAGACAGTTTTGTTTTGGCTTCTTTCAGGACGACGAAATCTCCGTCTCGTCATGGAATATCTGCCCTATGGAAGTCTGCGAGATTACCTCCTGAAAAATAAGGAGAGGGTCAACCACAAGAAGCTCGTGCATTACACCTCGCAGATCTGCAAGGTACGTCCCTCTGCTCAGTTTGTCCCGTGCTTTATTGCGCCACTGACCACTGGAGCTACAGATGCAAAACCTATTTTTCTTTTGTGTTTACAGGGTATGGAGTACCTGTCCAGTAAGCGGTATATCCACAGAGACTTGGCAACCCGAAATATCCTCGTGGAGAGTGAGCTGAGGGTGAAGATCGGAGATTTCGGCCTTACCAAAATTCTGCCTCTGGACAAAGAGTACTACATGGTCAAAGAGCCAGGAGAGAGTCCCATATTTTGGTTTGTATTTTTATATTTACTCATTTGTTTGAGTGCTTGTACTTAAGAAAATGTGATTTTACTTAGAAAATTAAACATTGTCATAATCCAAGTTAGGCATTCTCATATTCATATGTTGAATGTATTTATGAGTTTCCTTTTGAAGTAAAATATGAATAATAATAAACTGTATTTATAGATCACCTTTCATGCTTGACGCAGCCCAAAGTGCTTTACAGAGTATGACAGAAGATGACAATAACCAATTAGGAACATAATTAAAAACAAGGTATAAAGAGTTATATCACTGGAACCATAAAACAATAAAATAATAAAACATGAACAGTGATACTACTAAACAAGTATAATTGCCCCACATTTTAAGCCAAATTAAAAAGATGGGTCTTTAATTTACTTTAAAAAAATCCAATTGAGGTCGCTGTTTTAAGATCCAAAATACCTGTCCTACTGTTGGAATTAATGCATAAACTCACAAGCTTCTTAAGAGAAAGCAGAACCGAGAGTGACACAGTGTGCTACTCCACAGGTATGCGCCTGAGTCGTTGACAGAGAGCAAGTTCTCTGTGGCGTCAGATGTCTGGAGCTTTGGAGTCGTGCTTTATGAGCTCTTCACCCACAGCGAGAAGAACTCCAGCCCTCCTGCAGTAAGTGTTCAACACACTGACATGCATGCATGCTCACTCAGGCTTCTTCGCTGCCTGATCAATTGGTTTATTGTCCCTTTTTCAAACATTCACAGTACAAAGATTGTTTTAAAGGGGCCCTATAATGCTCTTTTTCAGGTTTCAGATTTGTATTTTGTGACTCTACTTTGACATGCTTATATGCTTGAATGTTAAAAAAAAGTATTTCTTTTTCTCATACTGCCTGTGCTGCAACACCTCTTTTCACCCTCTGTCTGAGCCCAGTCTCTGATGTTTTGGCTGGTCTGCTCTGTTATGATTGGTCAACAGCTTAGAGATGTCCCGCCCCTTAGCGTACAATCACATACAATGTATTCGAGCCCTGTTACGAGTGTTACGTAGTTTCTGGAAGTGGGGGGGAGGGAATGTGTGGGAGAGAAACTCCCTCTGGAGGGAGCTTTGGGGTGTGTAGATTTTAATATATGTTTACATCATGGCTGTCACTATTCTCCTCTTCAGGTTTTTATGTCCATGATGGGAAATGACAAGCAGGGACAGCTGATCGTCTATCATCTCATCGAGCTCCTCAAGTCAGGCAGCCGGCTGCCTCAACCCCTTGGGTGTCCCGCAGAGGTAGGAGCTGCTATTTTCTTTCTGAAAATATTCCCGTGAAATAAACATAAATAGTTACACTATTTTACCTATATATATATATATATATGTAAATGAGCATATGCATGCAGAAGTGCTGTTTTATCTGTTATTTTTTATACTAAACATGTTTGTTTAGTTGTTTGAACCTAAATATAAAAGCCTAAACAGGGACCAGGGCTGCAAATTGGCACATAGATATAATATATATTGAATTGTGTTTTTGGTAACTGCACGGATAAATGTGCTTAACAATACACATTCAAACACACATACCGGTTTCAATCCTCGATCATGTAATTTGATAAATAGGCACACTACTTTGGGACATCAATCATACAGAGGCGTGAAACCAGTTCTAATCACACTGGCCTAACCCAATGTCAAATTGTTGTCTGCTCATCTCAAGAACAACTCCCCTGACAGTTCCCTCTCCTCTTGCTCTCTCTCTCTCTCAGATACACGAGATCACAGAGGAGTGCTGGGACAACGACCCCAGCCTGCGTCCTTCTTTCAAGGAGCTTGCCCTTCGCATCGACCTGTTCAGGGACAGTAAGGAGTTTTAAACTGACAAATCACCCAAAGTGCCCGCTCCTCTTCAACCGAGTCACTCTTAACATTGTTGCCATGTTTGTGGCAAAGGGGCAAGGCCATGATGAGGTGCTCCTCCTGCGGAGTGCCAGTATGTAGCAGAGCAGCTCGTGACTGGAAGAGTTGTGGTTCCAAACTAGGACCAGCTTAAAAACTACTGCCAAGGTGCCTTTAAGTAAGGCCCTCCATCCCCATTTCTAAAGTGGAGCGCCATTGGGGCTTGGTTGGTCAGATTAAGTGTTTAAAAAAAAAAAAGAGTTCAAGATTTGGGAAAACTGTGAGTAGACTATTGCCAGGCCTTAAGCTAGAGATGCTTGTGTCAAACAAGTTCTGTCTGTCTGTCTGTCTGTCTGTCTGTCTGTCTGTCTGTCTGTCTGTCTGTCTGTCTGTCTGTCTGTCTGTCTGTCTGTCTGTCTGTCTGTCTGTCTGTCTGTCTGTCTGTCTGTCTGTCTGTCTGTCTGTCTGTCTGTCTGTGTGTGTGTGTGTGTGTGTGTCTGTCTGTGTGTGTGTGTGTGTGTGTGTGTGTGTGTGTGTGTGTGTGTGTGTGTGTGTGTGTGTGTGTGTGTGTGTGTGTGTGTGTGTGTGTGTGAGAAGAGAGAGAGTGTGTGTTGTGTCCATATAAACAGCTAGCAGGGCTAGCTCTCGCCGTCCCCCTTTCCCCTCACCTGAAGAGAAATGATCTAACAGAACCGAGTGTTTTCTATGCATCTGTGTATATACCTACAGTATAATTGTGTACATATGTCCAGAAAATTTTATAATTTTATAAAATGAAATATAGTTAATACTATATTTAAGCTCCCAGCAAGATGTCAGTTTAAATGAAGTACAGACAAAGGGGATTTGTGTTTTCATTGTCAGAGGTGGTGTGAAAATAAAAAAACAGATTAATTCAATTTATATATTCAAAGTCAATTCTTGTGATCTATCGCTTTGAAACTCATTTTTTGCAGCATAAATTAATGTTGAATTGCAAAAGTGTATAGTATAAGATTTAAGGGGAAAAAAAACAATATCCGTATTTAATGGGTTTGAATGAAGAGATTTTCTTTACGTTTATCGATACTGTCACATGCATATTCTAAAGCATTCATTTAGTACCACACACATTTTAATGTAATCCAGTAAATTGAGTGTGGCATCTTTGTGATGGCCACAGCCACACAGGGTAAACCAACTACACTGCATCCTCATCTTCAGTGGTTTTGCTCCAGTGCAGCTACAATAAAACATGCCAATTAACACCACACATTTGCTCTAAATGTTACCATGTCCATTGGGGGAGGTTACTTCCTGGTTCAGCAAAGGGTGTGGCCGAGCGCTGAGGACTCATAAATACTGCAAGGAGCCAATTGGGACAGATTGGTACAAACCACCTGCTTCCATGTCAAAGGGGGGATTTGGGTTTTGTCAGTGTCCTTTGTATGATGTGACTATTAATTATCCCTTGGGTTCAACTTGGTTTGGCCAAGCCACTATATAGGTTCCTTGGTTTTTCATTGTAGCAGGTCCGTTTTGTTGAGTTAACACCTGTTATGTTTCTTTGAGGTATTTTCTGTTGACCTCTTTTATAGGCCTTGCTATTATATGATGTTTGGATTTTTGGGTAAATAAAAACCCTAGTTTATTTAAACCATTCCTGTGTCCTGTTGTCTTACTGCTTGGTCCCTGACAATTGGTTGCAGTAGTGGGATCATTCAGTGGAGGATACAGGTGTTTTTTTTCACTTTCTTTTCTTAAAAAAAAAAGATGCAGCGTGGAGGGAGAATTACAAGGAAACCGGGAGGACCGACAAGCCTTTCAAATATCCAGGAGAAGCAAGCCAGTAGTGAAGAGGAGGACAATGGGGCCTCTGGAGTGGTAGAAAGGTAAGGAGCCATCCATGTCGGACCTGGTGGCCCTGCTTCAGGCTCATATGGGGCAGACGGAGGCTCAAGCGGCAAAGCAGAGCAAGATAATTACAAGACAGGAACAGCGGTTTGAAACAATGCAACAGCAGTTTCAGCTTTTGCAGTTAGAAGTTCAGGCCAGAACATCTCCAGTACCAGATTCTCTGTCCGCAGACCCTGATCTATCAGAGGTGGAAGTCTTACCATCCACCAGCAACCATCCTCAGGTGCAAGCTGAGCTTTTTACCATGGCTGCCCATCCAAACCTTGCAGGTCAGTCTCGCACACACCATGAGCCCAGAATGGAAAGATTAACAGACAATGATGGCATTGAACACTTTCTGATTACATTTGAACAGATTGATATACTGTAGCATGCCGGTGGCAGAAAGCAGATTGGGTTTTTCACTTGTTACCATTGCTTACTGGCAAAGCTAGAGGTGCTTATGTGCATATGGACATTGATGATTCCCTTGACTATGACCAAGTAAAATCAGCTGTTCTTTCTAAGTATGACATCAACCCTGAGACCTACAGGCAAAGATTTCGTTCCTTGGAATTTAACCCTGATGAGAGCCCCAAGGAGTTGTATGTAAGACGCAAGGAACTTTATGGGAAATGGATCCAACTGCAGGTCTCCCTTAAAAAAGAGATCATTGATCTCAATGGGATTTTACCTGGATAAATAAAGGTTTTTAATTGAATTTTAATTGAACCAAAAGGTAAACCCATGCATGAAATTGGTGAAATAATCATACTAGAGAAATATTTGAGAATGTTGTCCCCTGAGCTTCAAGTCTGGATCCGAGAGCGTGACCCAGGATCGGCGATGGAGGCTGCTGGACTGGCTGATGTCTTTGTTGCTGCCCGTAATAAAGGACAACAATGGAGCTATAACTCATGGAGTTCAAAGGATCGACACAAACCAGCTCGACAGTACGATCAGGAGGCACCCTCCGGTGTGGGTAAACCTCCCATGTGGGAAAAGCAGTCAGCTAGCGGCCCATTTAAACCTCTTGGTAAAAAGCCAATTTGTTATCTCTGTGGAATAGAAGGCCATATAAAACCTATGTGCCCCCAAAATGCAGCCAAAATGACACAAATGTGCTTTGTGCCTCACCCTCATATTGAGCATGTGCGTAAGGATGACCAGTCTATTAAGATGACACTCATAGAAGTTAATGGACAGATTATCAAGGCCTTGCTGGATTCTGGGAGTAGTCAGACTCTTGTACACCGGAAGTTTGTACCACCCAACATTATTAGCACAAGAGACACGATCCCAATCTGTTGTGTGCATGGAGATGAGAAAAGCTATTCAACAGCTGACATGTACATAAAAGTAGAGGGTCAAACTTACCTCTTGAACATTGGGGTTGTTGATCATTTGCCTTATCCAGCGGTGCTGGGGCGAGATCTTCCAGTGCTGTTTGATTTGTTGGAGGGGAAGCAAAGCCAAAAATGTAATGTTGTAGTTACTAGAGCACAGGCAAAATCACCAAATGAGCACTCTGAGACTCTTAGTGCTTTACCTTTTTTCAATCAGGAGCTTGACACAACATCTGGGAGACCTCGGAAAACTCGCAGACAGAGGAGGCAGGAAAAGTTCCAACACACAGTTGTGAACCCACCATCCAGCACTGAGCCAGATGTAACCTTACAGTTTCAAATGCCAGCCAATATCATGGAAATGCAGAAAGCTGATCTATCCCTAGTTTCTCTTTTTCAGACGGCGAAGGAAAAAGAGCCAGGGGCTGAGCTGGACTTCAACGAAGACGAGTATGTTCTGCAAAATGGCATTCTCTACCGTCAGCAGGGGTCGGTGTTGCAGCTAGTGGTTCCCCAAGCAGTTAGATACAACATTCTCTCTTTGGGGCACTCTATCCCCTGGGCTGGGTAAGCATAAAACCATAGCTCGCATCCAACGCTATTTTCACTGGCCTGGCCTGGGAAGAGAGGTCACTCAATTCTGCAGAAGTTGTCCTCAGTGCCAAATAACATCTGCTAGAACCCCCTCCAGAGCTCCCCTCCAGCCTTTACCCATCATTGGCACCCCATTTGAGCGCCTTGGGATGGACATTGTTGGTCCTGTTGAGAGGAGCAAGGGGGGAAACCGGTACATGCTGGTCATAACAGATTACGCCACAAAGTACCCAGAAGTTTTTCCATTAAAATCCATAAAAGCAAAATCAGTTGCTTTCTGTTTGGTTCAGTTCTTTTCAAGAGTAGGTTTCCCCTCATGAAATATTAACTGATCAGGGAACTAACTTCATGTCCACTCTGCTGAAACAGGTGTATCACTTGCTGGGTATTCGGAGCCTGAGGACCACACCATATCATCCCCAAACTGATGGATTGACGGAGCGTTTCAACCAAACCCTGAAGCAGATGCTACGGAAGTTTGTCAACAACAGTGGCACAGACTGGGACCAGTGGCTGCCATACCTCCTCTTTGCTTATAGAGAAGTACCCCAAGCCTCCACTGGTTTCTCTCCATTTGAACTTTTGTATGGACATGAAGTACGAGGACCTCTCTCACTGTTGAGGGAGATTTGGGAGGGAAACAAGGCGAGGGATGATTCTGTTGTATCCTATGTTGTTCAGATGAGAGATCGATTGGAGAAAATGAGTCAGCTTGCCCAATCTCACATGGCAGTGGCCCAGCAACAGCAGAAGTCCTGGTATGATCGGTCAGCTCGGCAAAGATCCTTCAACCCAGGACAAAAGGTACTAGTTCTCCTCCCAAGTGATAACAGCAAGCTGTAGGCAAAGTGGCAGGGACCATTTGAGATCAAGAAGCAACTCGGGCCCACAACATATGAGGTATCGACCCCTGGGAAGCTACGCTCCAGTAGAGTACTACATATAAATCTCTTGAAAGAGTGGGTGCCGCGACCTGAACAAGGAGCAAGAGTGATGCTCATCAGGGATGTGCAAGAGGAAGAGGAAGTGGAGGAGCAATACCTATCTCCAGGGGGGGCTACGGTGAGCCATGACCTCAGCCACCTCTCAGAAGACAAACAGCTTCAGGTGAGGACAATCTGTAGGTCAGAATTATTTCAGGAGAATCCTGGGAGAACAGATATTGTTGAGCATGACATTGTGGTTAGAGAAGGTGCTTCTGTGAGACGGCTGAGTTACAGGATTCCGGAACGCCTGCTGGCGTCACTGAAAAAGGAGGTCGATCTGATGCTGTCCCTGGGGATCATTGAGATTTCGCAAAGCGAGTGGTGCAACCCAGTGGTCCTTGTGCCAAAGAAGGATGGCATTCTTAGGTTTTGTATTGATTTTAGGTACCTGAACTCAATTTCTTTGTTTGATTCTTATCCAACACCAAGAATCGATTAACTGCTTGAACGGCTTGGAAAAGCCACATAATTGGACGCGGTGTGATACGGCCACGGGTCAGCAAGATGCAGGCCATCGAGTCATGTCCTGTGCCACAAACAAGGAAGCAGCTCCGATCTTTTATGGGCATGGCAGGCTTCTACCACCGCTTTGTACCACAATTCTCTGCCAGGGCAGCTCTACTCACAGACCAGACTGGATCCCGGTCTTCAAATCAGATACAGTGGACAGAGGAGTCCTTGGCAGCTTTTCACGACATCCAGGGATCATTGAGTAAGAAACCTGTTCTTTACAGTCCAAACTTTGATGAACATTTTATCTTGCAAACGGATGCTTCTGATAGGGGTCTGGGCGCTGTGCTTCTCCAGGGGTCATCAGACGACCGCCATCCAGTGGCCTACATCAGCCGGAAACTGTTCCCCAGGGAGGTCAGGTATTCAACCGTGGAAAACGAGGCACTGGCTATCAAATGGGCCCTCGACTCTCTCCGGTATTACCTCCTGGGTAGAGAATTCACCCTGGAGACTGATCATAAAGCGCTTCAGTGGATGGGAAGGATGAAGGATACCAATGGAAGGATTACCCGGTGGTACCTGGCACTGCAACCATTCCGCTTTAACATTCAGCACATCCCAGGCAAGGACAATGTCACAGCCGACTACCTCTCTCACTGTTTCAGCGAGAGTCTTGAAGGGGGGAGTGTGTGATGGCCACAGCCACACAGGGTAAACCAACTACACTGCATCCTCATCTTCAGTGGTTTTGCTCCAGTGCAGCTACAATAAAACATGCCAATTAACACCACACATTTGCTCTAAATGTTACCATGTCCATTGGAGGAGGTTACTTCCTGGTTCAGCAAAGGGTGTGGCCGAGCGCTGAGGACTCATAAATACTGCAAGGAGCCAATTGGGACAGATTGGGACAAACCACCTGCTTCCATGTCAAAGGGGGGATTTGGGTTTTGTCAGTGTCCTTTGTATGATGTGACTATTAATTATCCCTTGGGTTCAACTTGGTTTGGCCAAGCCACTATATAGGTTCCTTGGTTTTTCATTGTAGCAGGTCCGTTTTGTTGAGTTAACACCTGTTATGTTTCTTTGAGGTATTTTCTGTTGACCTCTTTTATAGGCCTTGCTATTATATGATGTTTTGTGGATTTTTGGGTAAATAAAAACCCTAGTTTATTTAAACCATTCCTGTGTCCGTTGTCTTACTGCTTGGTCCCTGACAATCTTAAAAAGTCTGCAAACTGTATTACATTATATTAAGCATTCCAAAACTGTTTGATTTATTTCTGGTGAAACAGATGTGTGTAACTTCAGCTGTAGTCCACAAAACACCATAGTGCAGCATGTACTAACCACATTTCATGCATGTACACGCATGTATCTGCATTAACAGAGATGTGAGGTTAAAAGGTGCACTTGGAAGGATTTCAATCAAATGTCCCGATATAACCTTTAGAGTTTAACTTAAATGTACCTGAGGGGCATTTTGGTTTACAGAATTTTGAGAAGTTATATTTTTAAATAATATAAAAGACATGTCCCTATTGTACTAGGGGTGGCCTATTATCCTCCCATTATCTATATGTAAAATAAGAAAAATGTCTGAATATATTTCCTCAAATGTTTGTCAAAAAAAGTAGATAGTAAAGCTAATGTTTGTCCCATCTAATGAAAAGTATGTTTAAAATTATAATGTTTGCTGGTGATATATTAAATGGAGTGTCCAGTTTCTTTACAAGGGGAACTATTAATTAAAAAAACATATCCAGTTCCTTATTTTTGAGAGTGAGAATTCAGTGGTTGGACAAAATGTGTAAACTAAAAAAATGGTTAGCCTATGGTAATTTTAAACATTTCATAAAGAACAATAGCCTACATCTAATAAGATATTTCCGTGTCTGGATCATCATTTAACTAAGATTTAGGGTTAAATATGACAAGCTTCAAAAAAGTTAATCTCAGAACTGTCCAAAGTGTGTGGGATATTTCACAAAAAGCTTGAGAAATATCAATGTCTGTACACTTAGTGAACGGATGATTAGCATTATTTATATGTTCAAAGGCATTCTTCATTAGCCTTGTTTGAAATAAAGTTAATGTAATACTATTTACTGTAGCCAGGCCTTTCTCCAATGTGTCTTTTTAAATTCAGACTCAAGAAAATGATCCCTCTGAGCAGTCCAGCATATAAATATATTTGTAGACTTTATTTTGAAAACCGGATATTGCGTACGCTGCACATTAACTGTAGCTTCTTCTAAATCAGTGACATTTCACCGGTCCGTTAATTAACTTATAGCTGTGTGAACGAGTCGAGTCCCCACCATGGACGTAACGGGAGCGTGCATGGACTTAGAAAAGGTGAAATAATAACTAAAACATCATCAGTTTAACAGTCGCCTGGGTGATGTTCTAACCAGAGCTATTTAATAGAGTTACGACACCGGAAGTCCAAAAACGGTTATCATCACGTGGTTCATGTAGACGAGGGATCGTTCCCCGGAAGTTCATGGCAGGCAATGTGAATGCATTGATAACAGGAGATAGAACTACGATTTTTGTTAATTATTAGTGAATAAAGGTTTTGATTTGCAATATGTATACAACAAATCGATATGTGTATGTATTTACATCAATATGTTTTCAAAAATAAAATCGAATTTGCTAATAATTAATAAACATTTGCTAATGTGATAATATTAGGATTAGTGTGAACAACTAGTTTACATGTTACTAACAGTGCCTTGGTTAAAGAGCCTGTTGCTGTTTATGTATAGCTTTGAATTCTTTCAAACCAATATTATCTTCTTAAACTTGTATGGTTGTCAGGAGGATCACTTTCTAATGTTTATTGATACATTTAGAGGGAGGGGATCTAAAGTAATGCTTTACAATTCAGATTGGATTCATTTCTACCATTTTCTTAAATTCATGGTAGTTTCAGTAATCCCCTGGTAATTGAGGACACGAGTTATCTAAATGACTAATGTCGTCTTTATGGCTTTCAGAAAGGACAGGAGACCGACAGGATATGATGATGATGATAATGATGTTAAATGTGTTGCTTTAGGAACATCCATTGCAAATACATGGAATTCAATAAACATAGAAGAGCATATCATGCAGTTTGTCGGTGCCTTTTCCTCCGTGTTTTCCTGGTTTGCTGTGCTGCCTCCTCGTCGCCACCATGGTTTGCTGTGCTGCCTCCTAGTCGCCACCATGGTTTGCTGTGCTGCCTCCTAGTCGCCACCATGGTTTGATGTGCTGCCTGGGGATGCTCAAATCGCTCAGAGAAAGGAGTACGAATGTACGGCTTCCCCACTGACACAGAGCGGAGGAAAAAATGGCTGGCTCAAGTCAGCAGGAGCAATTTCACGACCAACAGCAACAAAATATGTGATTTATATACAAACACTGCATTTGCACTTTTTCACAAAACGAAAACCACACCATTGGGAGAGCTTAATGTTTTGTTTAATACAAAAAAACAGGGAAAGGCTTGAAAAACACTGAGAGTTGAGACTCAGGGTGCAGGGTGAGGGTCTCAGTGCAGGTATTCAGGCTCCATTGAACCCCCCTCTGGTTCTTGTGCTGAGAGAGGGAGCAACAGACAGGAGAAAGGGTTATACACACCTATATAGCACACCTATTGCCTTGGGGAGATAACGTGTTTACTTATATAAAACGGTAGTATTAAACGTACCTTGTGTTTTCACTCTCACTTAAGTCCCTATCCCTTTGCCATCAATCCAAAATCAGCTGGGCTGCAACATTATACATAATCACAAGGACACAATATGGCTCTGCTAAAAACACTCACTCTTACACGCACCAAAGTTATATTTATCTAATATTTAACTCCCTCCACCCCCGCATACAATCCCGTTTAGAAGCCCCTCTTCTCTAATTCAACATGTTGGACGAAATGACATAGAGAGAACGGAATTTACAATTAAAAGGCTGTTCAACGTGTGTTGCTAACTTGCTTCGGTATGCTAGCTTAATCTGTTATCTGTAAACGTTCCCTAAATCTACTAATTTAGGGATAATCCACTGACATCCTTTAATACACATGTTCATTTGAATCAGATGTACTGATAATATCCGCAATATACATCTTTAAACTTCTTCTTACCTTTAAAAGTCCGTCACGAACGGTCTATTATGCTGCAACTCCACAGCTCTGCCAGCCTTGGCGCTAACTTCCGGGGAACGATTGAGAGGCTCCACGATCCGCCATTGCTGTAAAAAAGTGGTCCATTGGAGTGAACGGAGATGTCGTAACTCTTCTATTAAATAGCTCTGGTTCTAACCATAGACTGTATAGAGAGGCGAAGTCACGCCCATCTACTTCCGGCCCATGGGACCCCGGAAGCGAAAAATTAACATTGAATTCAATGGAGAGAGAACACGTATCTTTTGATCCCGTTTGAATTGTGCCACGAACTACACATATGATGTTTGTCAATCTTAAACAATAAGTTCCATGTCAAAAAAGTCACATTTTGTCGTAAAACTGTTGAAATATAAGACTATGACAAATACGCGACTACAAAGACTACAAATCCCAAATCCCATTCTGGCTCGCATAAGTGATGTCACAGGCGATAATGCTCCAAGTGGTTGCGAGCGACTCGTAATTAAAGCGAAGAAGAAGATCTCATAACTGATTTATTCCCTCCAATAAATAAGAGATTGCTAAAAATAAATTCACTTTTACAAGATGCCTGTGTGCTTTGTACCAGGTTGCAATCACATAAGTGATCATACTTATAGATCATAGCTCGTTCTATCGCTTCCCGTCTGATGAAAGGACCAGGAGTCGCTGGATCAGAGATCTCAGGTAATACACATGGGCTGAAGTCGAATAGTCCATTTAGCTTAGGAACCTTCCTAAAGGAGTGAAATGACCCGGAAGTCCCTCAGTGGCAGCCATGATAAGTGCCGTTCGAATTCTCTAGAATGATGAGAATGATAGGAAAGGAGGTTTCAAACTTCCTTTATAACCTCCTTTAGCTTAGGAACCACTGGACCTCCCTAACCGACAGGAGAAGCGAAAATGCTGCCCCACAATGCCTTGCAGCCGCAGCATTTGCCGTCACTCAACAGTCGGCCGTTCACGGAAACAACCGATTATGACCGAGAAATGATATCATGAAAGTTACGGTGCTTATTAAGCTTTTTAAAACATAGGTGGTAAGTTGCCAAAGTGCTTTGTTTTGAACGTTCATCAGTATTATACTCAAAAAGAGAAATATGAACGTTAGTTTTCACTGAAATTATCAAATAAAGTCAACATTTCAGTCTTTACTGAGCTGTGTGGGGTTTGTTCAACTTTTAAAAGATGTTTGAATGGTGAAAATCAATACATCTGTATTGATTTTAAGATCTTTAGTTCATACAATCATACGTATTGGGATCATTTGTATTAATGTGGACCGGAGGGAGAGGGTGACGAGCATAAGTTTCACTTTCCTTTTTTATTTCAATTCCAACTTTGGTCATGAAGAATATGTTTCTCTGTTGTCCACGTTCATAAAGCAAAGCAGCAGCATCAGAGCACGGTGCAGAGTCTCTAGATGAGTCCGTCGTTCTTATTAAACATCCATGTTGTAGTCCGCTGTATAGAAAACTGTGGTTTCCATAGTTTCCCCACAGCAGCAGACGCACACAATGACGTCCGCTGGCGCATCATAAACACGTCGGATAGTGAAAGTGCATTCGGATTCTCTAAAGTACCGCAGTCTCTTCTCCTAAGTCCTTTTGAATTCTCCTATCCACTATCCCTTAACCCCGTGACGTTTCACTCAGAGGTCAAGGAATAGACGATAGGGTTAGAATTTAGGAGCTGATTTTTAAACTATCCGACTGCAGCCATGTTGTGCATGGAACACAGTCAAGCTAGCTACATAGCTAGTAGCGAGCACGTTAGTTAGCATCACATTACTTAGCCTTGTCATTTGTATTAGCCTTAACATGAAGTGAACCCAAATGTTAAACAGTAAGAGTAGTCATGATGTTAAGTATTTTCTGAAACATTTGAAGAGGAACCTATCGCCAGGTGCTAAGGGGGCGGGAGGTAGGCTAACGGCACATTAGCATCTGCGATCTTTTCTACTTAATGCTATCTGCTCAAATGGTTAACATTGAACATTAAAAGATCAGGCAGTTCAGGGAGAGTCGAAGGAAGGAAGGCAGGCAGGCAGCTTTGCATGACATGTATTTATTTATAGAAGGACCATGCATACAAAAACATTAATCTCAGCAAAGAGAAGAGATGCAATATGCCAGATTATAGCTAATTTCCATCTGTGGTCCATTCTTCTGGACGTGTTTCATCGTGATGATAGTGAGTCAATCTGTTTGTTGGAAAGACAGTAGTTGAGTGATTACTGAGAGAACATTATTAAAAGAGATAATTATTCAAAGTGTTGTTACTTCAAAGTGTTGTTACTGACCTTTTTCTCTTTTGTTTCCTTCCCCTCACCTGTAACTGCTGAGACCCTGAGGAACATGCACACTGACCTGCTCTGGCAACCTGATTGCCACTGTACGTAATAGTATTTGGTTATGGTATATTATTTATATACATCAAAGGCACAATGCACCCCCCAGAGACACACATGTATTGAGTGTGATATTGTGCATAGGTCAAGTGAAATCATCTTTACATACTAGAAAACTGTAGGAGCGGCAACTTGTTTTGAAATTGAATTTTTAATATCCGATAATGAAGTTGATCTGTTTTCTTTATTCTTCTCTCTTCCCAGCTCCATCCATCACCGTGCTCTGTTCCTGCAGGTCCTGCTTGCTAATCAATGCTTTATTTTTTTACACAATTACAAATAAAGTCAATGTGTTGTATGACATGAAGTTGTGCTTCATTCTGAGTCGATAATACATTAATTCTGCCTTCAACTGCACAATGATTGTGGACTGCACCGACATCCATGTAGCTGCCCCCCAGTAAGATGAACCAAGCAAAGAGGGTCAACATCATGCCTAAGGACATCCAGCTGGCCCGCCGCATCCGCGAGAGAGGGCTTAGACTGACCTGAGACCAGCACACCCAAACACAAGGGCTCTTTTAAGAGCCACCTACAGTTTCAAAGAGTTGCAATCCTACGTTATTATAATTATTAAACTGGTTCATGTGTCACTTAGTTTACTGAACCGTGATGAAAGAAATGAGTGAGGTCGTGGTTTACTGAAGTTACAAAGACATTAATATATGAGTGACAGGTCAGTGTAAACACAAGCTTCTGTCAATTATGGATCACTCAAACTATTTATATAAAAATATGTAATAAAGTTCTAAAACAAGTATTAGGTATATTCCTTGATAGCTTTTGGAGAAGGTTGTTTTTAAGTTTACTAAAATCTATCGTTTCAACTGTTTCACTTTATAAAAAGGAACAGGTGAGTAGAGCATCATTGAGTTTCTTATTCTGTCAGTAAATTATCCAAATGAAATGTTTATCATTATTTTATTCAACCCTAAACAAATTGATTGTACCTTTTTAATAATGACCTTACATGGTTAAGTTAAATTAACTTCAGAAAATCAAATCTGTTCTGAGAAAAAACTAATAAATGTTTAAAGATAGGAACTTGCCATCCCACTGAAAAACAGTCCGTAGAGATTTAAAGGCGTAGTTGTAGTTCAGTCCAACGTTTCATTTGGATTCATTTCTCCAACAGTCAACTATTTTCATAAAGAATATATATATTTTTCAAAGTCAACTTTATTGTCAATCTTACTCAGTTTGTGTTTATAGACAGAGATCAAAAATACTTTTAAATCAAATAAAATTATACAATTTACAGATATGTATACAAATATATATATATATATATATCCTATATAATGATGGTGGACACTTCACCTCCAGCAGGGCAGATGGCTGCACAAGTCCATCTGGGGATGCTCCCAAAACACCGACTCACTCACAAAGAGACCAGACTCGAACACTGTCTCCTGAGAGGCCTGCACAAAAGCCTTCACCCCTTCGGCCTCGTTTAAAACCCCCCAGTTGATAGCCATGACTCCGTCCAAGTTGTACCCCCCGAGCACCCTCTTCATGAGGGACGCGCATGGAGTGGATGAAAGTCCCGACCGCAGCACAGAACCAAACTTGCTGGCTGTCAACCTGCCCCGCCTGTGTAACTGCCACTTTGTCCGCTGTCCTCCGGTGGCTGTCTGGATGGCAGCTTGCTGGTCTCTGCTCAGTCGCATTGAGGCAAGAATTGCCTCAAGCCCCCGACCCCCTTCACCAGCTCCGGCACGGTGACAATGGCCTGATGTTGAGGCCACGGCTCTGGCTCAGGTGAAGCCATGCCATGCCACACTGTGCGCCCCTCAGTGCAGACCTGAACCAGTCTACATCCTGAGTGGCGATGTCTCTGGCCAGTGGGTTGTATGTCTCCTCTCACTGTTGGTAGAGTTGAGACACCGGCTGGACTACTTTGGAAGTGCCAGGCTTCCTCCACTGGCACTCAACATCTGTGGAGCTGATCTGCCACATGGCACATATTGCCAATGCTGCAGCGTGGCTGCATTTGTACATCCCCCGTGCACAATCACAGACAGCGCTCTGCATCGCGCCATCGCCTCCCATGCAGATCTGTACAAATAAAGTAAGTACCATGTTTGTTAGCATGCTATAATAGATTGAATGAGCAATAATACAAGGATGGTCCGGATCTGGGGTGGGAGGGGTTATTTTTCCATAGTTTTGTCTGATTGTTGTTATTGTTTGTTTTTTCTGTATTTTTTGTAATGTGTGTTGTACTGGTTGTGATTGTACATTGTATTTTTCTAAATGTGTATGAATACATTTTTGAAAAACATTTGATCAACAATAAAAAAGGACTTGGTCAGGATCTAGACTCAGTGTGTAGTTTATTAATTAATCAATGCTCTCTACATTAGGAAAACACATACCAGTGTACCCGAGGGAGTCACGCACAGCTGTGCCTGGATAACCAAACAAATTGACAAGATAACCAAAACCCTTGAATCTACACACAGCAAATAAACTCAAATGACACAACGAGATGTAAAAGGAGATCACACATACAGTATAGTCGATATAAAACTGGCCGTTTCAATCTGAAGAGCAACTAAAACAAAACACGGGAGTATACCTTGTTCTTGTGAACACTAATGTTATCCACAGCATACACAGAGACCACGAAGTTCTAAAGGAGAAAACTAGTTACTGAAACAAAACACGTTAGTGTACCTTGTTAGCTAATGTTAGCTAGCTGACATTAACGTTACACATTGCACTCATATTACTCACCAACATCTTGTAAAGCCGGTCCCGCTGCTCTTACAGAACCGAATAACTCCCCTTTCGTGTATGTACAGCTCTCAACGTGTCCAGACTTGTAGTCACCTCGTTTTATACTTTTATTCTCATTCTGAAAGAAACAGGTGACATTTGCTAACGTGACGGCCATCTTTGTGATTGTGACGCGTATTGTGCGAGACCAAGAGACCTGTAGTTCACTCAGCGGTTTCACACAAAAAAATGTGTAACTTCACAGTTTTACGACACATTTTAATTTTTTTGACTTGCAAAATATTCTTTTAAATTGACAAACATCATATGTGTCATTCGTGGCACAATTCAAACGGGATCAAAAGATAACCTTTCTCTCTCCATTGACTTCAATGTATAATTTTACGCTTCCGGGGTCCCATGGAGGCTCCCGGAAAGGGAGGGACTTCGCCTCTCTATAGGTTATAACGAGCTTACCTTAAACTTCAGAATAAGAGCGCAGTGACATTGTAAAGTCAGCTGAGTTTGAACTCTTCACCGTGCTGGAGTTGTGTTTGAAGCTGCAACATGCTGAGGATGCCAGCAGTGGAACTGTAGCGAGGGGGAAACGGTGAGTAGAAATTTAAATATCCTTTGTTTGATAATTTGTGCGTTATTTGTGAGCCAACAATAGTTTAATTTGGAAGAATATGCAAAAAGGAAAAGATAAATTCCTAAAAAATACGAATTATTACGAACCCAACTGTGTTTAATTAACTTTGTAATTCCCAGCAGTCAGTGGAAAGTTGCAAAGTGTGTGTATATATATATTAAACAATTTGGAGTCGATGCAGTTATTTATACTGAAAAGCCAAATACTTCTATTCTACTGAACTTATCTTACAGCTAGTGGCATGTGGTGTGGGGCCTCTATACGTTGAAATATATGACCCAGGTAGTTTCATTAAAACTTTTGTTAACAACCTAATATTGATAAATACTGTATGACAACTTATGGGAAATGTTTACTAACTGACCGGTTCTTCTACTTCTAGTACCTTGAGGGTTTTTCTTCTAATTTGAATTGAGAACAAAATAATTATGTTTAACAGGTCCCATGTTCAATATGCTTGAGCGTTAATAACTGCTGCTAGTTCTTGTATCTATGAATGTTTTGCATACCCATTTACATCACCGAACCCTTAGGTTTATCTGATTGTTGGACTACAACTGTTCAGCACAGACAGCAGAGCGGCCTGCAGAGAGGAGCTGAAGATGAACTCCAGGAGACCTCCTGACGGGGGGTACGGCTGGGTTGTGGTCATATCTGCCTTTTTTATCATGGGCCTCACTACTGCCGTTCTCAAGAACTTCGGCCTCTTCTTCCTCGACATCCAGAGTCACTTTCAAGTCATGACCAGCACTACCTCATGGGTCACCTCCACTACGATCGGCATGTTTCACCTAGGAGGTAAAGACATGGCTCTCAGTCTTTAGTTGTTTCTAAATCAAGATTGTTCTTATAGTAATGTTTTTAATTTCCTTCTCAGCTCCATTGGCCAGTGTGCTTACCCTACGTTTTTCTCAGAGGGTGGTCATCATACTAGGAGGTCTGCTGTCAGCCTCGGGAATGTTGTTGGCCTCTCTGGACCTCAGTCTGCCGTGGCTCTACCTCACCATGGGCGTCATGCAAGGTAACACATTTGAAGTATTTCCTCTCTTTTCACATACTTTGTTTGGACATTTTTAGTCGGGGGAACACCAATCTTAAAAGGTCCCCTATTATACTGTTTTCCATCCATATATTATAGGTCTCAGATATATACAAAACATGTCTCTGAAGTGTTTGGCTCCAAATACCAAACAGATCATGCATTGTAACATCCCATAATCCCCTCTTGTTTCAAAAGTGCTGATTCTCTGGGTGTTTCTTAATGTCGAGTACGCTTGCTTGGTAGCACATGTCTTCCGAGCGTCTTGCTTCAGAAGCGAGGCAAGAATACTTCCTGGCATTCGGAAAACGAAGAGTGGAACAGGCTAGCAAGTGGGCAGGTGTGCGTCATATGAGAGGCCCCGCCTTACATTTTCCGCCACCGATTTGGGGAAATTGGTCCGTGCGCAAAGCATTGTGGGGATTTTAAGACCGGAGTCTACACATGTGCAGCCTCGACATTTCTCCTAACGAAGTACTCCGGGCTCGGTAGAATTCCAAGTATGCTGGACATTAGCTGCATTCACACTGCAGTATTTTTCCCACTTTAGTTCCGAAATGTCGCGTTCACACCAAAAAGAGCCGTAACTAAAATGAGTTTATCAGAACCTTTTTACCCCCTTTTCCGTCCCTGCTAGAGAGGAGGTACTTTCGTGGGAGAAAAAGGTTCCTATGTCTGATTGGCTGGGCGGATTGCAAACCACGCCCCGTAAAACTCCCAAAAAGTTTTGTGAAGCCGCCATTTTATTATCCTCGCATTAGCCAGGGCTGCCAAGTTTCAGTAAAAAGTAGGAGTGAGACTTTTGGGGTTGATGCGTTCGACGGCAATTTTTTTTTGGCCTTTTTTAACGTCGATTTAGAGGAATATCTCAATTTAAATTAACATTAAGACTGTTGTGATGTCTTCACCCCCATGCCAGCTGCTCTCCCTGCACTGTCGGCCTTCTCATGCTTATATAGTGTTAATAATTGACCAGCACAAGTAGAAATGAAAACAATTGTAACAAGAAAAAGTTTAACAAATAAAATACATTTATTTATAAAATGTCAATATAATGAAACAATAGCAGCCTTTTAAGAACCAATAGCAGCCTTTTCCTTTAGTGCATTTTTTCTTTAAGTGTAACAACATTAGAACCTGAATAATATATATATAATATATATTATAAAAAAATAAAGTGCATGTCTTTGTTTATGTTTTTTTCTTTTACATGACATGTCTCATGTTGTAGGTGTTTGTGGCTGATTTTGATGCCTTGATGACAGAGGGAGGGGGCTCCCATTTGAAACACTGTGGCTCAAGGTTTGCCATCTTCCATCAAGAGCCAAACTGTTTTTCGGGTTTTGGTTTTGTTCAGTCCCACCACAGAGAACACTCGTTCAGCATCAGCATTTGAATGCGGAAGTACCAACACCAACTTGGCAATACGAGAGAGCCTCCCAAATCTGCTCATCCCGGTCACCTTTGAAAAATGTAGGAAGCCTAATTACTCAAGTATTTTTGTATAGAATTAAGTTGATTACGTCAATGGGTATTTCAAAGGGTGCAGAATAATTCTTACCTTATTCTTCATTGATGCCATGTTCCCCCAAAAGTTCTCTATGTCGAACGTGGCTGGGTCTTCGGGCATGGCAATGTCCATGGATTGGTAGTCCAGAAACTCCTCACCCAGTTTGTCACGCTCGTCAGGTCCGTTGTATGGGAGAAGTTCAGGAAACCTAAAAAGAACACAATGTGCACTGATCTGGTAAAGTAATGTAGCTGAAACAGGTTGTTTTTCAGATGTGGTCATTAAACTTTACAATCTATTAAGAAAATGTTAAGAAAATGTGCCAATAGTCTTTAACCTGCTCTACTTATTAAGTATATTGAGATAACTTGTGTTGTGATTTGGCACTATAGATAAATGTACTTGACTTGATACCCCAACTAACCTGTGGACAAAGTACAAGGCGTCTTCCACTCCACACTCTGCCCTCTGCTGGACATCCAGAGACATGGCATGTTTTATGAGGGGCTCTCTCATGGGGAGTTTCTTCATGGCAGACTCCACAGCCCTCACCAGAAACACCACTGCTGCCTGCTGGAACCTCTGCACTTGCTGCGGTGTAATGTCTCCTGCATCAAGGAGCCTGTTGAGTGTACCTCGAGTAGTGAAGCCGATCACCAGCTTTTCTCCTACGAGAGACACAATAAATCAACAACGTCACCTCATTAAGGTGCTGTATGCGATTCTGGAGAAAGATTGATGCAATATGTTCTCATTCCCAACACCAACATGTCAGTATGAGACCGGGAATAAGACCGGTGTTGAGTGACTTTAGCAATCATCAACAACCACAATAGCTAACTTGAAAGCACCCCTTTAAGTATCTTCATCACATCAGTGACACAAGGTACAGTCACTCATTTGGGCTAAAAGGATAACATAGGAAAGTCCTGTGGACTTGTTTCCATTGTGGTCGTGTGTGATGAGATGAGATGATCAAACTCATAACTTGTCTGCACAAGCAGCCCTCTAACAAACACCAACAGTACGATGTGAGTGAGATCAGTGAGTGGAAAGTGTATGTGCATCTGCTGATGTGAAACTTGGAGGATTACCTGGCAGTTGGTTTGATGGGTCCTTATAGAGGATGTCATGCGGCTCCCGGTGCTGCGGGCTTCAGAAACTTCGAAAGCAACTTGCGGATGAAACTCCGTATCTACAAATTTGTATTTCAGAAAAGATTTTCAAAATTAAATTTAATCTAGAAGTAGAGTGCTAATGAAAAAAGGAACAAACATAGTACATTATTACTAGCATACTGTATCCCAACCTTCCCAATGTACCTCATCATGTAGAAGGAAGATGGAGGACTTCTCTCTCTGGAGGAGGAGGTTGAAGGTGGAGAAGACTGGCAACGTTGCTTGATAGAACAGCAGGTACACCTCTGTCATTGGGTTAGAGAATGCTTCCAACAGCCTCCTGAACCACGGTTGTTTCTCATCTGTGAATTAAAAAAAACACAGGTTGTCCATACTACATACATTTACTCGTCTGTTATAATACTCGTTCGTTCATTTGGATCATTGAAATATAATGCCTACCTGATGACTTGAAGTAGCTGGCCAGTGGCTCATACTGCTGCAGGATACGAGTCAAACACCTCTCCAGGCTCAACCATCGAATGGAAACGTGCATAAGTATTTCTAAATACTCGCTTCCATGGAGCTCACAGAATTCTATGACAAGAATGGAACATCTTAATTTCAATTTAATTTAACTCTTCTGCATTTCATTTGGACTGCACATACCCGTCAGGTAACCTTTACGATTGGTGCTTCCTTTAAACCAGTATCCCACATCCACAGTCAGACCTGCAATACATGATGATTTATAATCACATGACACCACAGCATAACAAACAACCTGTTAGACTTGACATTAGGCATAACGGATATGGTTGGTCATAGAAATCACACATGATTCAATTCACCTCCAAAAAGCCCAGGCCAGCCTGTTTGGCAGGGTTGTGGATGACGTGACAGGGCACCCATGGATGTAGATGTCTTCTACATCATCATCTTCTGTCTCCTCTGCAGTCTCATTCTCTGTGCCCTCTGGACACTCATTTTCCTCCGCTCTGTCATTCACTGAGAGATCCAAAGCCTCCTCCACTGTTTCCTCTGACCTGGCACGTTTGGCCCAGAATGACAGCAGATCTCTCTGCTGCTTCTTCTTCTTCTTATCTGACATCTTTCAGACTTTCAAACTAACAGACAAACATCAGACAGAAATCGAAGTACAGTTAAGGAATGAATGATCCAGTCTTAAAAGATAGCTACATGTTACTGTTTGATTGATTGAATATTTTATTAGACAGAAATGCAAACAACACAGGTACAGTACTGTAAATTCCCTTAGCTCATAGCAAGCATCCATTAGCTCACACACGCGTGATGATTTAACTAACACGGCTATAACTCACGGTTGTTTGTTGTTAAACCCACCGTAGCAACCTGCCACACTGCTCACCAGCAGCTTGTGTAACGCTCACGTAGTCAGACTCACCGTTGACTTCATAAAAATAAAAATAATGTGTTTGTAAAATTAAAATGAAGTGATTACCTACCGTTTGACCTCCCGCTTCAGATGAAAATGGGTTCTTCATAGGATAGAGACCAGACGCAATGACCCGCCCTAAGCTGCCTCTGATTGGTTTGTATACGGTGCCTTTCTCGGTCAGCCAATCGGGGGCAGAATAGGGCGGGCTCACCCTATCCCTGACTCGAACTACGGCAAACCTCAAGCAACAAGTTATGGAAATATATCATTAAATAAAAAAATAATTATAAAGTAGTGAGAGGGGGGGGAAAGCGTGTGAAATGGCAAGTGTGGCGTGAGGCGTGTGAAGAGGTTAAATTGCGTGACTCTCACTCTCAAAGGGTGAGACTTGGCAGCTCTGCATTAGCATTATTAGCATTAGCCCAGCGAACAAACGCAGAGAGACTAAATTATGGCAACACAAAAGAAAACGTGGGAGCGGTGGAGATGAGGAGGTGTCGGCGTTCTGGCGATTTACTCGGAAGGCTTCAGTAGAAGCTGCTGCTACTGAAGCCAGTCCCCAACTCCGGGGACTTCCGGCCGGGGACTTCGGGTGGCAGTATACGCGGTGAAGTTGTTTTGCGGCCTGCCAGTAAACCCAAAGCAGAAGAAGAAGTAGTGACGTCAGCAGCTTCATTTGTCTAATCCTTCCCCAGGAACTTATTCCGGTGAACTTTCAGAAAAGGCAAACTTCCTCATTCCACCAAGGACTTGATCTGTACTTGGTTCATGAGAACTAAAGAGTTCTCATGAACCTTTGTGGGAAAAGTACTGCGGTGTGAATGTGTCTATAGGAACAGTTCTTCAGCGGCACTCGATGACGTAGTATGCTTGAAATAGTAGCTCTGGAGCAGCTTTACTCGAGATTGAGAAACACCCTCTGTCTGTTTCTTTTGATGAAAATAAGGAGCCCCTTCCCACGACCCCTCTGAGAGATATTTGGTTAAAAAGAACACAATGGTGTTCTCTAGGAGGAGATTCAGGTGAGAAGGTGGTGGGTGTTACCTTGGTTGGTGATTGGCTAATGGTTACACAAGCCAAAAAATCGTTATGACATCATAAAGTGGCTGCTAAACAGCTCATTTTCAGACAGGTTTTTATATAAATGGATCAGGACAAAAAGAGTGAATATTTTCTCCTGAAACTTTCAGAATCTCTTTACACAGAGGGGACACATGTTGATGTATAAAAGACATGAAAAAGTGGATTTTGCATAATAGGTGACCTTTAAATCTACAGACCATTCATGCGCTTGTTGAGTCATTATGTCATGACACTTTATCCCTTAATGATAACAGGTCAGCAATGTTAAGGTTGCGACTCCTCTAAGTGGTATCAAGATAAATGTGAGAGGTCACTAGCTAAGGTTTTTATCTTCTGTTTCCAGGACTGGGCATCTGCTTCGCGTGGATCCCTGCCAACAGCATGGTGAGCCACTACTTTGTGAAGTGGCGTCCCATCGCCTACGGCATCGCAAGTTCAGGAGAGTGCGTCTTTGCCATCCTGTTCAGCCCCTTCTTCCAGTGGCTGATCGAGACGTACAGCTGGCAGGGGGCCCTGATCATCATCGGGGGTCTCCAGCTCAACCTGTGTGTCTGTGGCGCCCTCATGAGACCGCTGGAGGCCCCCCAGAGCCCCATACAGGAAACCAAAGACAATCTAGAAGGCGATGCCGCTGAGCTCCCACCAAAGAGGAAGGTTATCTTCCAGTTCTCCCTCCTGAGAAAACCTGAACTACTATTCTACATCCTGTTTGCCATTTTTGCAGCAGCAGGGTTTTTTATCCCACCTCTCTTTCTAGTGCCTTTCGCCAACAGTTTAGGGATGGATAAGTACTGGCCAGCATTGATCCTCTCCATCCTGGCATTAGCAGACCTGGCAGGGAGGCTGCTCTGCGGCTGGTTGGCCAACATGCGTGTGGTCAGGAACCTGCAGCTGCTCACCATGGTGGTCACTCTGCTCGGGGTGGTGCTCTTGCTGCTCCCCATCAACCAAAGCTACTGGGCCATCATGGTGTTTGTCTGCCTCTACGGGTTCCTGTTCGGCTGCGTGGTGGCTATCCACGTCACCTCCATTGTGGACATTGTATCCCTGGAGGGCTTTGACAATGGACTTGGGCTCTTTATGCTGTTTAGGAGCTTTGGGGGCTTCATAGGACCCCCTGCTGCAGGTGAGCAGTCTGTGTTTAAGTTGCTGCTAAAAAAAACTAAGCTATCCGATGTGCAGTCCCAGGTTAATGGGCTAATGTTGTCATGCAAGATGTCGGAATATCCATAACTATACAAAATAAATATAGGAAAATAACTATAGTATGGGATGAACTTTGGTGCCCTAATACAATTGTATATGCCAATAAATGATATCAACGTGGTGAAAATGGTAAACATTATTCATGCCAAGCATCAACATGTTTTTATGCTGCTGTAATTAAACTCAAAGCATCACTGTGCCTAATTGCAGCATCACAGAACGGCAGGGTGTCAATTTAACAAGGAAGTAATATCTACAAATATATTTAGTTGTATTGCCTTTTCTGTAGGGCCTCCCCTTATGCTGACTTCCCATATTGTATGTCATGAAATTATACTGAAAATGCAATATTTTTGCCATTTAAAAAATCTTAATATAGTATTTCATTGAAATGTATTTAAAATTTCAAAGTCAGATTAGATAGTCTTTCACTAAGAAGTTGTTAATAGAAAGGTAATTTCCTTCTTCTACAGGAACGGTCACGTCTATTAATTTATGATCAGCACCAGGACACACTGATCTTCTGTTCCGTGTTGTTCTGTGTTTCTTGCAGGCTGGCTGGTAGACCAGACGAACGACTACAGCTCTGCCTTCTACCTGTCGGGGGCTTGCCTCATTTCTTCAGCCGTGTTTGTCGTTCTGGTGGACCGCATTCTTCAGAAAAAGAAATGCATCGAGGCTGAGGATCAAAGGTCAAACGCTAAGGACAACCCGGATGCAGAAAAGGTCAACTGAGACTCTTTTTTACACACGGTGTGTTACCTCATCCTGAGCCTGAGGAGCAGAGAGACTCGTTCAGTATCTCATCACATGCCAAGTGCTGGGTGGTTCCACCTCCTGTGACTTAAAGCACGGGGGGGGGGGGTCATTAACCCCATCAGTCCCTGCAGCAGCTCGCTGTCAATTAACAATCTATGGAACCTGTACTGGTATATCCATCCATCATAAACCCTGATATAACTTTTAGAATCAAATATATCCCTTCCTTTCTTTTAACCTCTGCGTGACAGGATTGTTTTTAAGTAAAGTACCTTTTTAAAAAAGTTTTAATTATTTTTTAATTTGTTCCTATGAACATTTTCCAATGCCTCTTGCTCGACTCATTGGCTGAGGTCTGTGAACAGACGTTAAATCAAATGCTTTCTCCTTTTTAAGCCTCACTACCATTGGCCAACTGTCGTTGTCAGATACATGATGTTTTCAGGTTTTATGTCCGTCCCCCCCATTCTCAGGAAAGCCATGTGGGAAATTCTTCAGATTTGCCTTAAACAACCACTTGTCCTCCGGGGCAAACTGATAGGTTCATGGTGGTCAAAGGTCAAGTTTACTGTGACCTCAAAAGCCACTTTGGTCACAACACAAACATTAAGATGCTTATTTTGATGATCTAAGATACATTTCATAACTTGGTTTTGTGCTTTTCATGGGATTTGTGGACAATAATAAACATCACCTCAGTGATCCTTTTACATTTGACTGTTGCTACAGTGAGGAGCCTTGGCAGCTCTAGCTGTAAATAACTCCGTGTGGTAACCTAAGTGTTTGCTTTCCATGTGTTACTGGCTCATAAAGGGCATATTCTGTTGAACAGGTTATGGTGTAGCTTTTATGACTGTTCGGAATGAATTAAACATCTTAACGATTTTTGAAAAATAACTTGAGATCCAGATAACTGTGCTATGTGCAGGACCCGTTGCTAAGGAGTTAGTGTTGTGTAACAGTATAATCCTGTCAATTTCAGCCCTCGCACTCAGCTTGTACTTTTGCTCGAGCTTAAATTATTAGATCAAAAGAAATTGAATCTGCAACAATTTTAATGGTTTGCCTTTTTTGCTATGCCAAGAAGACGCTGATTCCAGGTTGTCAAATGTGTTGAGCTTTTCAGGTTTTTTGTTCTGACAACACAACAGACTTTTTTCTTCTGAAAACAGTAATTTTAGCGACCGAATTATTAGTTGAGAGACGACTAAAATAAATTGTCTTACTTTATGCCATTACTTCGGCTACTTTTTTTTCTTTTAATTAAAGTTGGCAAGAGGACAACTCTGCAATGCCCTTTTTTTTTTTTTTTTTTTTTTTTTTAAATACAATGGTCAAAGATCATAGTCATTCAATAACATGCCATATAATAACATGCCAACCATTGTTACAGTAGGTTGAAAACATCTTGGTAGTATGTCACCAATGTCAAACAAGATTGTACTTGAGTATGCCATAACATATTTGCTTGGATCACATGAAATAATTAATTAAAAGGTATTGAATATTAAATAAAAGTTGAATGAAAAATAAATGAAATAAAACGTCAAACTAATTAAAAGTATGTAATAAAAAGGATGTATACAAAAGTCATACTATTGTATGCCATTACATATTGTATTACTTTTTTGATAAACTATACTGTGACATACTATAAAAAATATAAATTTTCAACATAGCCTACTATTGTCCTTTTTTAAACTTTGTTTAATACATTATACATTATGCCTTTTTTTTCACTTTTTTCTACGTACTATACTATGAATTATTTTACATTTTTTCAACATACTATACTTTAACTTTTTGTGACATACTTTAATATTACTTTTTTTCACTCTGTTCGACATACTATACTATAATAATACATTTTATTTATAAGCACACTTTTCATTTGCGTAAACAGCTCAAAGTGCTACAAAATTAAAAAGGGTAAAACAAAACAATTAAAAAAACAGAATAAAAGCAGTGACATTTATGCCAGCATTGCATAATGTGGGGGTTTTAAAAATCTAGTTAAAGGCTATTCTAAAAAGATGTGTTTTTAGGCCTTTTTTTACAGCATCCTAAAGTAACGTGTTATAGCAGAAAGTTTAATACAGCATATTTCTGGTATATTCATTTCAATGATGTCACCTGATATATAGGATGTGTGTTAAACTTGAATATTCCTAAAATGATGTCCCATTTTAAGTAGAAGTAGATTAGTGCAAATGGTCTTTTCTTCCACTTTTGTGTTATAATCAAAAGGTGTTTTTTTGGTTATTTGTGAGTAGGTAAGGTACAGTACAACCTGTGATTTCTGCCTTGAGTAAAATGATTATTAGTATTTTTCAGAAAGTCATTTTGGGCTTTCAAGGGCGGAACTCAGGTTATCTGTAAGAGTTTTTTGTATGATCTGGAAACTTAAATTAATAAAAGGAGAAAATATGTCAATTCTTGGACCTTCTCAATATAAACTATACTTTAATTACAGTTTCCAGATATTAGAAGAGGCCATGAGATGATGTGTGTTATTGAGCCACACAGTTAGAGAGACAATGGTCCTTCTGATTTATTAATAGATGTATTCATGTTAAGTGAGCTGACTTCGAGGTTAGAGGAATTTCAGAGAAGGCCTTAGGATATAAGAACAGTTAACCTTTGTTAGTTAACTAATCCTATGGATGTCATGAGACGAGGACGTTTAAACATATAGAAGTGTAGCTTTCAGAGAAAAAAACATGTGACTTTTGTGTGATAGGCTGCATGATAAGATGTGTGTGCGTTCTGTCAAAGAGTCCTAGGGACATAGATACACACACACTGTAAGGAGAGGGAGCGAACCAGTCGGAGTCAACAACTGCTGACTCATTGCCTAGGGTCCAGCCCAGAAGTGAAACCGGCCAATGGAGAACTACCAGCTCACGGTCTAGGGCTCGCCCAGAAGTGAAATCGCCAATACCAAATAGCTAGGGAGGAGCAACCGACACAACTCCTCCCCACTTGTGTGTATAAATATTATGATATTCTCATGCTCAGCGCTCTTTTTCTGACTGGCTGTTGTGGTACGTATATCACACGGTGGTAAGAATTGAGCCCGGAGTACTCTGTATTTTGTACTATTGCAGAGTGCTCTGTATTGTGCAACCTGATCTCACCAGAATGCGTGACTCCACCACGACTCCTTTACACCACAATGCGTGGTGGAGTCACGAACTTTGTTACATTTACGTGTCGGCACCACGCAAACAACCCCAATGTAAAGTGAATGAGGCTCCTTTGTCGTGGTGCACACGCGCATTCTACAACGTCCCGCAGTGAGTTTTTATTCTATAAAACGTGTTTAAAATCTACTTTATAGCTTGTAGTAACTCACGGGAGGCTTCTTTTATTTTATTTGTATTCATAATTATTTTTATTTTTCGTCAGAATGTAAAAATTACATTAGTTACGAATTTGTGTTCTCAAAAAACACTGCATTGTGTGTAATGCAACTGTGATTTTTATTAAATTAGTTAGTTTTTAAGTAAGGCCAGTGCTTCAGCTGTGTCAAATAGATTGTTCCCTTTAGTTAACGTTATTTAAAAGATAATGATCATGTACCCTGTATTGTATTATGAGCGTCCATTCCCATTGGATAACGGAGAATTTTACACCCGGAAGTAAGTAGCCTATTCTCCTTACTGTCGATTGATTTTACAGTGATATCTGAACTACTCATCGACTAAAAAAACACCAGATTATCCTTGTTAATTACACAACATTGATTGGTTTGAATTGTGTACAATGCTTTTGTATTTTCCCCCTTCGATTCGGAGAAACAAATATTTTTTCGGAGTTTTTGGACGGCAGAAGACACTACACTACCCAGAATCCTCAGCTATCGTTTGGGACTACACCATGTGCTTAGCTTGACAAACCCCGTGATCAGTCCTCAAGCTCTTTGATTGGTTGACCTCCAACTGCATTCCATATGAAAAAAAAAACGTTTCGTAAAGAGAAGATCATACTTTATTCAGCAGTGCTTGCTTTACTCTTTGAAAGTCATCACATGAATGCATTGTAATAAATGGTTTGGCTGCATTAAATATTACACATCTGTCGTAGTTATTTATTTATCTACAGAGATCGGGCTTAGAATAGACCGGAAACTATTCTTTTACCGTTCTGTTTTAATTTCACAATAAAGTTAGTAGTAATATTTTGTTTTGATATTATTATTATTGATATTTTGTTTTTTATTAACTTCTAGACCGCTGGGTCATGTTAAGGCCATCTTTTTTTTGTTGCTATGGGTTTTTTCCATCGCTTTTGTGTTATAAATATCAAAACAATAACAAAATAATATTCGTCGTAAACTAAACCGGAAACAGCAGTATATTTTATTTTGTTAACACTGTAAACTTGACAGCATTTTAACCTATGCTTTTAACCCAAACCACCTACTGGTTAAAGCACGTTATTACACGTTTAGAGTAATTGCAATGCAGGTAGATTGTGTTGCTTTTTAATGACTGTTTAAAATGCCTTTTTCTTAATGTCTTTCATTTTTGTAAAGCACTTTTGAATGTGTTATATTTTACGAAAACATTTAAATATTAAGAGTACATACATAGTGGGAAAGTAGAAGGTCAATTATATAAAAAATATAGAATAGAAAATATCAAGAAGATACTCAAATGATATCTAGAATAAAACAGTTTAGTGCCTGATAGGAGGATGTGCAAAAAAGACAAACTAATAGAGAACCGTAGTAACGCGTCCTAAAACCCGGATGTAAACTTCTTCCGGTTCCTTCGTCAAAAACGCAATGCAATTTCTCCATAGGATTTTGGAAAATAGCTCGAAATAAGGTCTGTGGTTGACACACATTTAAGAGAAGGATCACGTTTTGTTCAGCCGGATAATCTCCACATGTCTCTCCTACTTTTATAATTTTTTAATCATAAATCTAGTCGCCAAAAGCGAAATGCTAACGTTATGCTATAAACGAACTACAAGCCAGTACAGCAGCAGGGTCGCACGACTTCAACGTCACGCCAATTTAAGATCGTTTCAACTGACTTGCACTGAAACTGCACTTTGAACACTTTAAATATATTAACATTTTAAACTGTATACCCCGTTTATCTAGGCCCTTTTTGTTTTATGTATAGGCTACATGTCACACTGTGGGAAACGATATTTCTGGATGTATAACACATGTAGAATTTGTTTACAATAAAGCTGACTTTGACTTCCGCGTGCTTGCATATTTTAACAAAGCTTTTCATTCTAGCCACACTGAATTTAACTAGAAGTCATGGCTGTGTCAATTACCAGTCTGATATCGTTTTACAAAGATGACAAGAAGAATGGAGATAGAGGAGAGAACCACTACAAGTCAGGACACGGGCAGCCTAGATGAAGGTGTGCTTACCGGTGTTGTCAGGGCTAGCATGAGGGACAAGGTTTATAGAGTGTCGGTGAGTAGTTATAGCAAGAGTACCGTTAACCTAGAGTTAATTTATTCACATTAATTCCCATCAACAAATCCATTTTATGTGTCACATGAACTCTTTATTAGGCAAGGCAAGTTTATTTATATAGCACTTTTCAACACATGGCAATTCAAAGTGCTTTACAAAAAATGAAAGACATTAAGAAATGGCATTTAAAACCAGTCATTAAAAAGAAAAGCTAATAAAATAAACATTAAAAGAAAAAATACATGGATAAAAGTTACAGTGCAGTTTAAGATGTGAATAGTTCAATTAAAAGCAGCGGCAAAAAGAAAAGTCTTCTTGCTGGATTTAAAAGTAGTCAGAGTTGCAGCGGACCTGCAGGTTTCTGGGAGTTTGTTCCAGATGTTTGGAGCATAATAACTGAATTCTGCTTTACCATGTTTAGTTCTGACTCTGGGGACAGAAAGCTGACCAGTCCCTGAAGACCTGAGAGATCGGGATGGTTCATCATTTAGCAGGAGGTCAGAAATGTATTTTGGGCCTAAACCATTCAGTGCTTTATAAACCAGCAGCAATATTTTGAAATCTATTCTTTGACACACAGGAAGCCAGTGTAAAGACTTCAGAACAGGAGTGATGAGATCCACTTTCTTAGTGTTAGTGAGGACTCGAGCAGCGGCGTTCTGAATCAGCTGCAGCTTCCTAATAGATGTTTTAGTGAGACCTGTGAAGACACCATTGCAGTAGTCCAGTCTACTGAAGATAACGGGACAAGTTTTTCCAAATCCTGCTGTGACATTAGTCTTTTAATCCTAGATATGTTCTTTAGGTGATAGTAGGCTGATTTAGTAACTGTTGAAACTCAGGTCAGAGTCCATGACTACACCTAGATTTCTGGCTTTATCTGTTGGTTTGAACATTGAAGACTGAAGCTCAGCGCTAACTTTTATACGTTCCACCTTGGCTCCAAAAAACATTACCTCAGTTTTATCTTTGTTTAATTGGAGAAAGTTCTGACACATCCAGTCATTGATTTGTTCAATGCACTTACTCAGTGTTTGAATTGGAGCATAGTCTCCTGGTGAAATGGTTACGTAAATGTGTGTGTCATCTGCATAGCTATGGTAACTTATTTTGTTGTTCTTCATTATCTGAGCCAGTGGTAGCATGTAGACGTTAAAGAGAAGAGGCCCCAAGATTACAAATTTTACACACCAGAAAACACAGAAATATCCATGAAATAAACATACAGTAGGCTATAAACAATTAAAGGGATAATTGGGAAGGCATTACAAATGTAAATATATTTTAAATAATAAAACAATCCCACCACCACAGGTATCTACAGGAGAAGAGGGAATTCTCTCCACAAAATGTGAATGCCCATGTGGAGAATGGAAATGCAGTCATGCGGCTGCATTAGCCATCTTTGCCATCCACACTTTCAGCTGCACTGACGTGACACCCCCCGTCAGTGAGAAGCCAAAGGCAGCTAAACGTACACATTCAGTGGAGGAGCTATTTCCTCCAACCAATAAGTCATTCAACCCGCTGACAAGAGAGCCCACCTCCGAAGATCGTGACTGGCTGAGGGACAGACTTGGGGGCAGGTTCTCAGGAATGTCTTGGCTTCTCTCCCCCGAGCCAGAAGAGGAACACTACAGCTTGGAAACACTTACTGTTCCTGAAATTCTCAAATCTGTTGTGCATCAGGGACCTGAGGCAATTGTGGCAAGCATGGCATTGTCTGAGGAGCAACAGAGGGCAATTCAGGTGGCTACCACTGGTCAGCGAACCAACCCAAACTGGCATTTGTTCAGGAAAGGAAGGTTGACTGCCAGCAACTTTGGAGCTGTCCTGAGGTCAAAGCGTGTGACTGCTTCCCTTATTGCCAGGGTGCTAGGGCAACAACAGACCCTTGGTGGTGTTTTGTCTGTACATGGGGGACTATGAATGAATGTGAGGGCGTCAGGGCATTCACCACTGCAACCCAGATGCAGGTCCATGAGTCAGGTTTGTGGCTCTCCCAATCAGGAGTGTTGGGGGCATCTCCAGATGGTCTGGAAGGGTCTCCCGCTGTGCTGGAGGTAAAGTGTCCCTACGGAGCCAGGGAAATGACAATTAGTGAAGCATTGCAAATCAAGGGCTTCTGTGTCAGTAAGGAAGAGAAACATTCAGCCTGCGTGAGGAGCATCCTTACTGGCACCAAGTGCAAGGTCAGCTTCACCTCACTGCAAGAAAGAAGAAGAAATTAAGAAATTGTCAATCGTTTTTAATTTACATTTACTCGCCTTTGCAATGTTGTGGTTGTTAGAGTGTTACCCCCTAAACGCACCAGGAGCGTCTGCACCGCGTTACGTTGCTGCTGCGCCACACTGCGACCTCCTCCTGCGACCTAACACACCAGGCGCGTTTCAAAACGTTGCAGAAGCGGAGCGTCGTGTGTGCAGCCTCGCAGTTCTTAATTAACTTTAAAACATTAATATGTAGTTGTTACCTTCCACTCCACAAAACTGCAGCGACTAAAAACCAGGCCTTGTCCTTTCTGATGTTGTCCTTGTAAAAAGCATTGGTTACATCGTATACAATGGTGTGTTTCTCCACTTCCATTATGAACACCTCGTCGTCCATTGTGCGTATCGTAGTGGAGGTGTTGTGATGAAGGAGGGGGGTCTGCTAAATTAGTATATACGCGGGATGGGCCCGGATGCTCACCTTTCCACTTCCTGCGAGGGGGGGGCTGCCTGTCCGACCTTACCTTACAACACACTCTCACTCCCTAAGCGTCCAATAGCGACGTTTGGTCAGTGTCCGTGGCGTCCAATTGTGACGCTCCTAGGCTCCTTCAGCGTCATAAAGGGACGCAAATAGCTTTCAACTGATTGCAATGTATTCCCATCTGCGTCGGGATTTGACGCTCATGGAAGCACGGCATTCGTTTATGTCGGCTGCCCTTAAAGGTAATGTGAGCGTCCATTCCCAGGAGTAAAGGATGGCAGAAGACACTACACTACCCAGAATCCCCAGCTATCGTTTGGACTACACCATGTGCTCTTGACAAACCCTGTGATAGTCCTCAAGCTCTGTGATTGGAGAGTGTGCTCCGAGGGTTAAGCCGATTCTCGAACAGCACTTGAAATGGGATGGAACCACGGCAGACTGTCCAAAACTGGATTTGAACGGGTCCACCGCGTCCCCCCCCCCCCACCCCGTCCCCAGAACTACACATGCTGGCTATTCTGTTTCGCAACATGTTCTCTATGGCACGTCTCTACTGGGAGTTGTAGTTTTAAAAGACGTTTCGTATTTCCCATAATAAGAAGTTGCCAGTATTAAACTGTGTACATCCCTGGAGGTTTAGGGGACAGGAAACACTCACATTTAAAACATATAATTAATAAATGGGTGAAAATTGCTTGTGCCCATTATGGGCAGTATTAATATATATACCCACATGCCAGCTAAGGTCAGAAGAGCTTTATTTAACAGCTGGTCTTATGTTTGTGACCCCTGTGATAACATTACATTACATTAATTGATAAGCCTGAAACATGCACTTGTCAAGGTTCAGAGGCACATTTTGCAAATATGGCAGTAGCCATCGATCAGCTTAAGATAAGATATACTTTATTGATCCCAAGTTGGAACATTTGCGTTACATCAGCATGTGTAACAGTTAAATATGCAGTTGTGTTTATTTGAAAATCATTTAGTATAATCACATAAATTCTGTGTTTTATATTCAACAATTCTGTGTTCTTTATTTATTGATTGTTCAATACCTGACAAGGCCGGAGATGAAATATCTACATACATCTTATAAGAGTATAATACATTATGTATAATATCAGTTAAAATAAGTGCTTCAACATAGTTAACATTGCTGGAGGTATGCACAAATATTGATAGATGTCTTGTAATGCACTATTGAGGAACCTGCAACCCAAGTTTTTCATTCAGTGCAGAACTACACCACAGTTGTGTAGGCCTATATGATATGTCAATAAACCTTAGAAAATCTTGAAATCTTGAAAGGGATGTGCAAAATAGTCATTACATACAGTCTTTAATTAACAATTAGTAGAGAATAACGAGTAATGAATATACTTTATAGGGATCGTATTAATATCTAATAATCAAAATATTGAAATTCAATAACATGCTTTAACCACCAGGTGTCCCTTTATATCAGCTGTGCACCTTTATGGTGTAAATACAGCCTATCTACCAATTGGATCAAATATAAAAGTGAGCCGAATTAGTGTTGATACTGCAAGGAGACGTATTGTGTGAAAAGAAATGTAAGATGTTGTTTAATGGCTGATATATTTATGATCCACGTCACGTTTTCAGTTCCTCATGTTTGTCTTCTCATCAGGGCTCTATAAATACAGAACTACGGCAGATATGTAATATGTAATGCAGCCGAACCGTGTATTACAATGCCGTTATGTGATGACTTTCAAATAGAAAAGCAAGCACACTCGGAATAAGGTATTATTATTATTTTGGTCTGTTTCCGGTATTTGTTAATGACGATGTGCTTTGAGATGTGAGACTGGAATTGCACAGGGGGGAAATAACGTAGGCTATCTTTAGATGCGGATTTTGTTCAACTAATATGTTTAGGCTGTGGACCAACACTATACATTGACGGGGAAGGGGGTAGCAATAAAGATAACACCATTAAACAGTTACACAACATAACAGAAATAATATCGATAGCAGCGTCCCTAGTAACCACCTTGGTAACAATGAAAACGTCGCGTAATAACTAGCAAACTAAAGATCATGTACATCCACTGCACACATAATCTGAAATAACAACTCATTTTTCTCGCATCAAATGACATCAAAACGCATTTTAATGGCCAAACTAACTTTAAAATAGGCATTTTCTACCGAGAATAAAACGAATTTCGGCCATGTTTTCTTTTTCTGCAGGGAGAAATTTGAAGATCACGTGACATAGACGCCAGCCATCGGAATTTCAGTCAGACAACTCACGTGTTCCTTTAACATGTTTATTAGAAGCATCATATAGTTGAGTTTGGCGACTAGGCTCGGGCATCATCACTCCATAGATATACATAGCACGATGAGTGATGATTAAATAACTAACCCCCGAGCCTACAGGTGGAAGCTGGGGTGGTGGTGGGGCAGGCAAGCAGCAGCAACATGAAACACAGCAGCACGAACATGAACGCAGCAATAGCAAGTGAACGCAGCAAGCAGCAGCGACGTAGCTGCAGCAATAGCAGCAGCAAGCAATGCATGGAGAGAGATCTGGCAGGTTAAATAGAGCGGCATATTAAGGAGACTCTGTTTGGTTGGTTGTAGAGCGGCAAGGGGGCGTTATGTATGAATGCAGCATAAGTGCTCGAGTTGACTGCCTGAACTATCTCGCAGGCTTCGCCCCATTTCAGTCAGACAACTCACGTGTTCCTTTAACATGTTTATTAGAAGCATCATATAGTTGAGTTTGGCGACTAGGCTCGGGCATCATCACTCCATAGATATACATAGCACGATGAGTGATGATTAAATAACTAACCCCCAAAACTGCGTGGAGATTAGATACTATCCCCCAAAACTGCGTAGCCCGAGCCTGACGCTGGTGATGTGAGACTGATAAGTAGAGGGCCTGGCGAGCTGCCATGTGGCCATTCCCCCTAAGCACAGCGGCTTTAAGGGGAATATACTACCAAGTGAGACTGCTATGTGTAGGCCTGAGGAATAGCCCAGAGCCGATTCTTCCCTGAGCACAGCGGCTTTGAGAGGAATATACTACCTATATATGCTACCTAATGAAACTGCTATGTGAAGGCCCGGGAACAGCCTGAAAAGCCATCCCCCTTAAGCACCGCGGCTTTGAGGGGAATATACTACCTAGTGACTGCTATGTGAAGGCCCGGGAACAGCCCGAAAAGCCATCCCCCTTAAGCACCGCGGCTTTGAGGGGAATATACTACCTAGCGAGACTGCTATGTGTAGGCCTGGAAGTGACCAGTGCCGACCCCCCCCCCCAGCACCGCGGCTTTGAGGGGAATATACTACCCATCAAGACTGCCGTGTCTAGGTCTTTGAGGCAGCGACAATGAGCTTTCCCCCCCCAAGCATGCAGCTATGAGGGGAATATACTATAATGAAATAAATATAATCTAACCCAGCAACCACCTGGTATGCAATAACAGGATTCTACAGATATACATCTTTGAACGTTACTCATCATCGAGTAGTGCAAGAGCTCATGGTTGTTTGTGCTGAAAGGATCTCATTCATGTGAGGCATGATATAGCGCTGGTGGGCAGAAGATGACCGACGGCCCAGGATACTCAGGGTTGAGGTAGGTGGATATCGAGCTGTGGTTGTGGCTGTGCAGATTCTTAAACCGTGGGAATAGCGATCTGGGGGCAGGTCGCAGCTTAGGCAGAGATCACGCAGCTTGGAGGAGAACCCTCGTCGTTGGGTTTGCAGCCATCGAATACACATGGGTGCCAACGCATGTGTCAGAGGGCAATGATGCGAGAAGTTCAGCATGGAAGATAAAGGACAAAGAAAACAGTGTTAGTTTTAGCAATGATTATTCGGGGTTCCTTGACTCCCCAATCAGAAATGTCAGACATTGAATGTTTCAAAAAAGTGTGTATATTTGATCTCCAAAGTTAATTCAGTAAGGGAGAGATTATGCTGAGGATTAAAAGGTGAGAGGTCTGTGTATATTCGCCACCTGAGAAACCAATAGAAAGCTGTAACAACTGCATCGGACGTTTATCAATGTATAGTGAAACCACTTTGCCTGAATTTATACATTAACCTTTGCACGGGTGCGAAGTTAAGAGGCAGTCTTTATCATTGCGTGGAGGACCTGCCTTCTTAAGGCCCTTGAGGAGCAAATTAATTAACTCTAGCGTGGCTTAATACTTAGCACTTGAAGATTGCAGGATTCGAATGAAAATACAATTAATGCATGAACAACTATTATATCTATTGCATAAGTACACAGAGGAGGTTGGGACAGAAGAAGATAAAGTACCAAGCTGAATTGTATGCTTTGAATCATGCTCTTGGTTGGAGGCAGAATATGGGAAATTCTTGAGGGCTTGACGTGTAGATCCAGAGTCGTTTGGTTGAACGAGGGCATGGCAAGCTGGTGGGGCAAACCACTCATTGGGAAATCCCCCGAACCAGCAGAAGGCGCAGCATCTGTAAGTAACTAGAGAGGATTTGAGGACACCGCAAGGTCATTATAAAAGAATGAACATAACCTTCTACTCATCGCAGAGGGGCTAAGACCAAAGATCTGAGCAATAGCCATCTCTAAGATTGCATTCATGCTGAATAGTCCGCGTCTTTACACCAGACGCAAGTGTATTACATCGTTTCATTTGCAGAAGGTTGGGTTTGCGTTCACCCAGGCAACCTCAAACAGACTATGAACTGTACACTAAAGTCATTGTACGGAGATGCTTTTTCAACAATTGGCGGGACATTAAGCGGATAAAATGCAGATCCCAGCAATTTCTACAGTAGCCTGCATCATGGAGCATTGGCAGGTTATTTTCATACTGCTGTTAATCTGGAGAGTGCATCAACAGACTCTGCGGCCAGCGCATAGGATTATAAATCAGACAACGTGCATTAAAAACATTATAACACATAATGAGACGTTATGCAGTGAGGAGGTTTCACCGATGACAGGTGGCTCTGATGAAATTGTACCACTGCCTTTTCTCTGTACACAGGGGACCAGTGAGGTAAGCAGTCACCAGAATGAATGCATGACCCTCTAGGTTACTGGATGTTGCACACAGCATAGATAGCAAAACAAGCGATGACGCGCAAATAGTTGTTTCCCATGTTTTGATGCGGACTACGTCACACCAGCAATGAACCTCTCCAGAGTTTACTAGCGAGCAACCCGAGACCACCTCTTTTAGGCGGAGCAGAGGTATCGGACTGCTTCCACACCAATCCAACGAACCGCATCAAGGGGTTAACGCTACAGGGACCGATTCAATAGTACTAACAAAGCAGGTGTGAACGTGACCTAAGACTATGGTGCCTTAAGGTCATCACGTCATTGGAGGCAGTCACAATTTCTACAGGCTCGCACTACCTGTTAGCATCTGGCATCTGTTAGCATCTAGCTCTCCTGCTTACAAACTTTTAGCCATCCCTGCTTATACAAGTAGTAGTTTTAGTTGTCTGCGATCTGCCGAGGCCGGCTGTACTGAGGTGTTTTACCTCCGGAGACGGAGCGAAGAGACGGAGCGGCTCCACTTGTTGCTGCCTGCGATCTGCAATCTACAGAGGCCTGCTCCCACCTGTAGAATACGGCTGTACTGGAGAGGTTTTTACCTCAGAGTCGTCGCGGAGAGACGGAGTGGATCCACGCTTCGGGCTTGGCCTGCTTCCACCGGGCGTGTGCTGCTGTACGGAGGAGGATTTTACCACCGCTGGGGCCTGCTTTCCACCTGTCCTGGTTCTGCTGTTGCAGAGCCTGCTTTCACCCCGGGGATACCACGGAGGGACCGGAGCGCTTCCACGCGGCTGTTTTCCCCTGTCCTTTGCTGCTGTGCTGATTTTGCTCCAGGAACATCGCGGGTACATATGGGATTCTGCTGTGCCTGTTAACTGTTTTGGACTATGAGAAGATCTCTAGTCATTCTGAGAAGTCTACTGGATTCAGGTCTGTTCTGCCACCCGCAGTGGGCATCCCCTGCAAAGGTTCGGATGTGTTGCTCAAACAATTACCGGTTGCCTTGTCACAGACAATCTGCTCGACAAAATATGTTTGTCTATTTTGTTTTCCTGCGATGATGGTTCTTCAGGACTGCTTCTTAAGCTCAAATCACACTCTCGCAGACTTTTCCGGTGTTTCTAAATGAGATGACAATGTATATGTGTCGTAGAGAATCCAGCATAATGCTTCTGGTGTCAAAGAAACGTGGGCTACTATGGCAACCAAATGCACATTTGATTGTAAAACCTTAAAATATATATGCCACAAAAGGCATATGGGATGTCTGCTTTCCTTGCCATGTCATCTACAGAGCAAAGAAACGGGAACAATTTTAGTAGTTAATACTCTTAACAGAATAATTGTGAGGAACTAACGGCTCAATAAAGAAACGTTGCTAGAATAATTCCTCCTAGCACTAGGCTAGGGGCCTGTTGTGTTTTTAAACGTTTAAATAGCAGCACGTGTAATACTCCTGGCTCCTTCAGTGCAAACTTCAGTCTTGAGTGCAGGTTTCAACAGACATGGGTCCCTGGGAGCCAGCATAACTTGCTAAAAAACCTTGATTTAAGCCTGTGATAAGGTAATTTGACGAACATCTGTGATTAGGAAGAGCTTGGAAACGATTTGCAGCATGAAGCCTCCTGAGGCACACCCAGCGAGGGGCAGATATTGCAGGTAGAGCTTAATTCCTATAAGGAAAAACTCTTCTTTGGTAGGTGATTAAATGTACATGGCCGCTTGGCAGAGAATGATTCATGGTATTTATAGAAAAGACACTGTAGGAGATTGAAGTCTAAAATGATGGTCAAAAATGTATCGAGCTTCCCTTCATATTCACGTGATGGAAATTATTAATTTATTTCCGTTTTTAATTTCATTGATTTATAGTAGGCCTAGTATAAATACTTATATACATGGATGCTCACATTGCCTTTAAGGGCAGCCGGCATAAACGAATGCCGTGCTTCCATGAGCGTCAAATCCCGACGCAGATGGGAATACATTGCAATCAGTTGAAAGCTATTTGCGTCCCTTTATGACGCTGAAGGAGCCTAGGAGCGTCACAATTGGACGCCACGGACACTGACCAAACGTCGCTATTGGACGCTTAGGGAGTGAGAGTGTGTTGTACCTTACGGCTGCGCCGCGGCAAAAATAGGATTCATCCTAATTTTAGAGAAGCGCTGCGCCGAGCCGCTTCTGGGACGCGTCTGAGCCGTAACGCGGCGCGTGTGGTGGAATAGCACCCATTGACTAGAGTGGCCGCGATCCTTACGACCGCCGCGGCGCAGCCGTAACGCGGCGCAGATGCTCCTGGTGCGTTTAGGGGGTTAGGCTTCCTGTCAGCTCGTCTGTTGGGAAGATATAAAATATTAGTTTCATGGAAGTCACATCGTCACAAATAAGAGCATTAAGACATACAGTACATAGGCTAAAACAAAACATCTAAAGATATAACCTTGCACTTTGTCTCGTGAACATTTTCACTATTTTGACATTTTTATAGATCAAAATTGAACTAAAGAAATAAGGTAGATTAATCCATATTGAAAATAGGTGTCAGCTGCTACACTAATTATAATAGTTATATTTCTTAATTAATTAAGATATTACTGTATTGATCCCAATTGGGGAAATGTTTGTGTTGCAGCAGCATAACAAGAAAAACAAAATATAAGTTATTATATATACAAAAGTATGTTAGGGATGGAATATTAAATTGAATATAAATGTAAAATGTACATGTGATGTTACGTCCAAGAGAAGCTATGGAGCAGAGAGTTCTCTGCCAGCCAGAGGTGATTTGTTATTAGTTCAATATGTCAAACTGATTTCCCTGACTACAATCTTTAGTTACATGGTGAAACGTTATGCTGCTTGTACTAATTAGACTTATCATATAAGCCACACAGGTTTTAATAGGATGTATTCATTATCTTTACTTATGTTGCGGTCTTTTCAGCAGTGCCATCTCTAAAACGGCGATACACTACCCATCATTTACATTTTACCGTGACATGGACAACAATGTAACGTCAGTTTACCTCATGGCACGAATCCAGACTCTCCTTTGGAAAACATTGGCCGGGAAACGATAGAACGAGCACGTTTCATGCGAAGACCTGTGGCTGCAACCCGGAGCAAAGCAACAAACCATTGCGTAGCTAACTAGTAGCGCTAGCTTTAGCTAACGTTAGCCAACGAAACGAACTGCCGAGTAAAATTGGAAAACACTGGTAATTAATTGTTTTATAATTTATAAAACTACGGTGTTAAAAATGACCATTTCAAAAATAGAGATTCTAATGGTAAGATATAGATATACAGATACTAAAGAGACTACAGATAGGCTACTAAAGATAGGCAGGTACTTGCTTTCTAGAGATGGGCGAGTCCTGAATCATCCGGATCATTAACCCGGATCCTAGTAATGAGCTGGTCGTGACGAGTCTCCCCTCTCCATTAACCCGAGTCCTTTGAGTCCTACACCTGGTGACGTACAAATTAAAACTATAAATTGCATCACTCGCTACCCTCCTTATAACATGTAAAATCACATTACAACGTACCCCAGTCCATTTGCCTAGCCTTTAGCAAGTAGGATAGCTGCCAGAAGTTATCGTTTGGCTCAGGGGACGCGGATCAGTGAAACTTCCTGCAGACTCGTGGGGACTCAGAGACGTAACCGTAGCAGATCCAGAGATCCAGAGATCCAGAGATCCAGAGATCCAGAGATCCAGGCAGACTCATCATGCACGACTCACTGAATCATGGGAACTTCCTTCACTTCCTGCAGACTCGTGGGGACTCAGAGCCGTAACCGTATAGCAGATCCAGAGATCCAGACTCCTCATGCACGAGAACTGGGAAGTCATTTTACTTAGGGGGTGCGGCCAAACGTGGGGAGAGATTTCAACAACAGTAACATGAAGTTTTTCAAATGTACACCATTCGCAGCCCCGCCTCCAGCACCCCTACTTCCCGCGGCTATTGTGCACGAGTCAACAGCGGACTCAGAGATTCGCAAATCCTGACTCGCTGTGCAAAACATAGCAGACTCGTGCGGACTCAGAGCCGTAACCGTATAGCAGCAGATCCAGAGATCCAGCAGACACGTCGTCATGCACGAATCAACAGCAGACTCAGATTCACCAAATCGCAAAATAACCCTTTTTTTTGTGATCAACATTTTTTATTAAAGCAAAAGACACTGTGTAGCAGAGGTTAATGTAACGTTAGTTTAATATGCTCGTGAAATGCAACAACTTTTCGGGATCTGCACAAACTGCACAAACTGACTTTGCTGACTCATATGACTCAAAGGACACGTATGATCCGGATCTCTTCAATGACTGACTCAGAAGACTCCGAGTCCGTAAAAGGATGCGGATTTGCCATCTCTATTGCTTTCAAGCAGAACACAGGGGAAAACAAACTTAGCGGGAGTGTTTACGTGTGTAGGCGTAATGACGTACAACGGACTCGACCATTTCTGTAGTCCTATTCAGCCACTCGGTAACAACCATCGTTTTTCAGACACGTAAACTCTTCACAAATCACCAGTGGGGTCACTGCTGATGTATCTACTGTCGTAGAACAAAACGTGATTTATCTCTTAAATTTGTGTCAACCACAGACCTTATTTCGAGCTATTTTCCAAAACCCTATGGAGAAAATACATTGCTTTTTTGACGAGAAGGAACCGGAAGTGCTAAAAATACTAACTTACTTCCGGGTTTTAGGTCGCGTCACTGCGGTTCTCTATAAGGCTTTATTTAAAGAAATGTGCAGAATACGACAGTGTAATGGTGGAAGTATACACACATTGATAGATGTCTTGTAATGCACTGTTGAGGAACCTGTGACCCAAGTAGGGTTGGGTACCGAGAACCGGTTCCGGTTCGGAACCGGTTCCAACATTTCGATTCCAACGGTATCATTTAGAAATGTGAATTTCGGTTCCGCTTTTCGATTCCTGAGGAAATGTTTCTCGCCGCTCTCCGTAGCCTACTGCATGACTGCAGCGGGGCGGGAAATGTAGCGTTGTATCTACATTTCCTACAGTGTAACCTGAGACCAGGGCCGGCCTGTCGCACTGGCATTATAAATGTTTGCCTAGGGCGCCAGATCTGTGGAGGCGCTGCGCTGACAGCTCTGGGAGAAAAAATAAATGTTTTGACCGTTGGTGCTCATCCTAATTTTCGGCCTTGATGTAACAACATTCATAATTAAGTAAATGTAACACCCTTTTCATCCCGGTTACACTTTTCATTTGCCCTGTACGATGGGCGCTGCAAGTGATGAAAATGGGGGATGTTGGCTTATCTGGCAACCGCAGGTCACGAGGGTGCACTGGAACCGGCGCTGTTGTTATTAGCATCTGGTGCTAGCTGCTCTTACGGAAGAAGAAGAAGATGTTTCTACAATGATGTGGAGGGAGAGTCCTCTCCAGTCAGACTGAGAGGCTGATAACTTCAGCTCAGTGAGGTAAAGGACTCGCAGTGTTTAGATAGTTCACTTTAGTCTAAGTTATCTCAGTGGGTCTCAAACGTTTTGATCACAATTTATGTAAACACATATTTCCAAGGCACTCTTTTATAATTATTGGGATAAAACAGGTTTGAAATCATTCCAATGTAAACTATAGGACAGTAAACCAGACATATCGTTTAAAACTGGAGAGATAAAAAAATATGCATAAATAAAATAGTAAAATAAGATATGAATGAACAACAAAAATAAAATGCATTACATGTAGGCTATTTGTTATTTAATTATTCAAATGTAAACCGATCTTTTTCATATGGGTGTTTGGAGGTGTACCCCCTAGATCTAGTCTCTAGTAATTCTGCGTGTGCACCAGATTGAAGCATTTTACTTCAAAATGTTCAAACATTTCTTCCCGGTATGCCTGAGAAGGCAGATATGCTTGTTTTTCTCAACAAGAACTGTTTTTAAAAGTTGAACTGTTGTAGCTTCAGGGGTTCTCAGGTTAAAGTTACATAGCAGTGAATATAAACAGACTGATTAATGTGAATATTACTTTAAACTAACCTGTGTAAAAGTTTCTCGAATAAATGTAATTTTTTTGGTGGAAGAAGCATGTATCATTTTTTTACCCTGCCCCTCAAAGAATCGGAATCGAGAACCGTTAAGAACCGGAATCGAAAAGTAGAATCGGAATCGGAATCGTGGAAATTCAAACGATACCCAACCCTAGACCCAAGTTTTGCATTCATTGCATAACTACACTGTTGTGTATATGATATGTCAATAAACCTTAGAAAATCTTGAAATCTTGTATATAGCAATTATATACAGTCTTTAATGAACTATTAGAGAATAACGAGTAATGAATATGCTTTAAACGGATCTGCAGCTAAATATTTAGTCTTCTCAAGCACCAACTATCAAATATCTCGCCTGATTGTTGGCACTTGATAATCACCTTCACTGAATTTCATTCAGGTGTAACTAAAGTCTGATTTAAGGGTTGTTTATATTTCACATCATTAATCCAAATCTGTAAAGTAACTAAAATAAATGTAGTGGAGTAAAAATACCAGGTTAACCTTAAAGAAAGCCCTCAGGATTATAAAAGACCCCATCACCCCAGCCACAAACTGTTCTGTCTGCTGCAGTCTGGCAGGCGGTACCACAGCATCCGGACTAAAACCACCAGACACAGAGACAGCTTCATCCCACAGGCTATTAAACACCTGAATTTAGAAATAACATTAATCTGGCTGCTACTTAGAAATTATTTATCTAATATATCATATTCCAATCACTTGTATATAGACTCTTATTGCACTATTTCACTATTTTTTCTGTGTATCTGTTTTATTGCGTAGCACTGTTGGAGGAGCCTGTGACCTAAGGGGGGAGGAGGGGGGGTAGGACACGTTCGATTCCTGTTTTGAATAGTGTGCCGTCGATGGGTTTCATTCCATTTCAAAGTCCTTTTTGACGCTCTGTGTAAACGTCGCGCATCCAATCACAGAGGTTGAGGACTGATCACGGGCAGAGCCAATAGAGGCTTCTCAATACTCAAATTTCCCCTCCTCGACTCCCCTCCTCGACTCCCCTCCTCGATACTAGGGGAACCGAGGAGAGAGGAGGGGAAGCAGCAGACGTTTAAAGAAATGAGAACTCCTCTCCTCTGAGCGGTCATATTAAAGCGACGTCCGTTCATTATTACGTGGCAACAGCTGCATCAGCTGTCGAGTGTTTTGTCATATTTTATAATCTCTGTTAGATCAGCTGAACATTGTTCCCCCACATATGTACTTTTAATTCATTGAGAGTGCAGTATAATGAGACAATAACAGGCTACAGATGCGGACACACACACACAAATATATTTATATAAATATATGCAATTTAAAGTATGAGAGCACTCTCATAATAACGTAACAGAGACTGGATATATCGCCCCCTCTCTCTGGTCGCTGAAATGGGGAATTGAAATTACGTGCCAAAAGTTGTATTTGCAAGTATTAAAAGTAAGCAGAGGACACCAAACCAACTGAGACCTGTCTGTCCGCCGCATCTGCGCACTGTACAACACACACCTAAACACTGTACAACACGCACCGACACTGTACCACACACACCTACAGCTCCTAACGCATAATCAGGCTACAGCCGTTGTGTATTTTATTATGTGAAGCACTAAATGGTCTTGTAAAAATATCGACTCTTTGTAGATATCTACTAAACTAAAGCAAATAAAGAGAGTAGGTCTGTTATACTGAGTGATATATATTTTACACACTGCTCTGCTTTCTGCACGGGCCTCACAGCTGTTCTCACTGTAAACATCACGTTGCGATGAGAGCAGTTTCTAAAATAATATCCAGGGGATGCATGCAGAGCTGTCATTGGCTGAGATAAATCCGGCCGTGCGTCACGCCTCCACCGTTCCCGGAAATGCATCCGCGGAGGAGCCGTGGAGGAACCATCAGTGTATCCTCGGTTATAGCTCCTCCAGAGAGACTCCTCGACGCTCGATCCTCGGTCCTCGGTGTGCATTTAGAGAAATGAGACGTCCTTCAAAATGGCGCGCTGAAATTCATTTCCGGGTCACTACCGGAGGACCGAGGAGTCGAGGAGTTGAGGAGGGGAAATTTGAGAAGCCTCTATAGAGAGATAAGAGTTACGACACTCTTTGATGTCGCCGCCAGCCGGTCACGTGGTTTATGCATGCCGGGATAGTTCAAAACGCACTTCCGTGGCAATGCTTCTCTATGGCAAAAACAGCACAAACATGGTCAAAATAGTCATAGATTAAACCAACGCTGTTATTTTTTAAAGATTGCTTTCATATTTACATGATGTGGTTACACTTTGTATGGATTGGCAATATTTACAAGTTTCGTTATTTAACGATATTTTGAGGGGAAAGTGTGGTAGCACAAGCAGGCTATGTTGCTGTCACTGTCAGGTCAGTCACGTCCGTAGTATAGTTGCGCTGCGCTGTCATGTTCTTATATGGGACAGACAGACAGCAGCGATTGCGGTATTGAATGGTAAATATATATATTAAAAAAACACACACACCCAAGTACTTTTTCAGCTGTAATTGCATTATTGCATACTTTTTATTGACAGTTTTGCATTTGGAGAGGCAGGGTGACAACGGAAAGCTTGGTAGCCTATCACTTATTAAGAACAGTGTATGGAAAAAGTGATGTGTGTCAGAACAAAACAAAGTCAAATGAATGAGAATGAGAACAAAGAGGGTTATGGTTCAACAGAAAATTATTAATTCAGCCAAAAAACACAATTTTGATTAATCTAAAGTGTAAAACAATCTTCAACACAGACCAAATTAGTGCCCTTGGACAACAAAATATATGGTGGGGCAAAGAAACGATAAATTAAATTGAGAGAGTGGGAGACTGAAAATGATTACTATGATAAATATTCAAACTATTTACAAAACTATTTACAGAAGCTCCTGTTGAACCATGGTTCAACAGAGCAACAAAAACAGGTTTGTCAACAATACAAATTAAAATGAGGAGGCCACTTTGCCAGGGGGAGGTGATCCAGCGACGAGACAATAAAGCAATTCATATTAAGTTCTGTTGAGACACCACAGGATATAAAACCTTCCAAGCGATGACCTCTCCTCACCTTTCACCTGTATTTCCTCAGGAGACTCAGGTCCTTCAACGTCTGCAGCACAATAAGCACCCACCCACAATTGTTGTTCGCACAAGCATAATTGTGCGAACAACAATTGTGGGTGGGGGCATTTTACAAATATTTACAAACAACTATTTACAAAAAAGGAACTATTTACAAAAAAGCAATACAGAACTCTAGTCTAGGGCATCCAGGGGCCTAATCATTTTGAAAAAAACAAGAAGGTTCCTTTGTGAAAGGGACATCCTCTTCATCGGTTTCCTGGGCCCTAAAAAACAGAGCAAGAATAGGAACAGTGGTGAATAATGGGAGAGAATACAGTTGGGAGCAGACTGAACAGAGGACATAGCAATATTCATTAGGGGTGTAACGGTTCACAAACATTTCGGTTCGGTACGTACCTCGGTTTTTTGGTCACGGTTCGGTTCGGTACGTTTTCGGTACAGCAGAATTTTTTTTCACAAAACAAAACATATATATATATATTTTTTTTTATTATTATTAAACTGTGAATAATGTATTCACTCAAATAAATACAAAATATAATAAAATAAACATTAAGGTGCAGCATTTCGATGAACTGAAATAATCTGTATTTGAACTTTACTGTACAAGTACTCACAAAACATAAACTATTAGTTTTGGGTTTTTAATTATTATTAAACTGTGAATATTCACTCAAATAAATACAAAATATAATCAAATGAACATTAAGGTGCAGCATTTCGATGAACTGAAATAATCTGTATCTGAACTGTACTGTACTGTACTGTACTGTACTGTACTGTACTACCTAAGCAGCCAGCTTGACATTAGGACTTGCTTGTCATTGTATTTTCATGTTGTTTAAAGAAAGATGAACTTGTCCACATGGCTGCTGAAAGGGCAGATCTGCTGGCACGAGCAATGTCTCCTGCCGTGGAGAACACCCTCTCGCTAGGGACAGAGGTAGCAGATACAGCCAGGTAGCGCTTTGCTAACATGGCAACATAAGGATATTTGGCGTTTATAATAGCTTTGACTCGGTCTGAAGTTTTTGCGAGTGGTGGAGGCTAAATGCTAGCGGGAGTTGGGTTTGCACTTCAGTCTTTTTTCTTTTGGTACCGGTTATATTCACGTTCGGGTGATGCCTTTTCAAGAGTGTGCAAGTTTGATGTATTGCCAGCCGCGTAACCAATTTTAGTTGAACAATGCCGACAAACAGCTTTGGTTCGGTCCACCTGTCTTTGTCCGTCATCCTTGTACGTACCTGCGAAACCAAAATGAAACCGGAGACTTCAATGATGCTGGAGGATTTTCGAGCTCAACTTTATCTGCGTTCGCCATTAATTTTCGACAGTTCCTCAAATTACCGACTAAATTTGAACGCATCCCTCTGACCAGCTCTCATAGCATGCCCTCTCATCCAATGAAATGACTTGCTCGCTCTATGACGCGCTGAGCCCAATGGGAGCAAATTACTCTGAATGCTGCGACGCAGCACCTCAGATTACTTCCAAGAAGTTGTTCACTTTCTCAATTTTTTACGTTTAATGTTATATTCGTTCGGTACACTTCGGTACACATGTGTACCGAACCGAAGGGCCCGTACCGAATAATTTCGGTACGGGTACGTGTACCGTTACACCCCTAATATTCATGTTAAAATGTTTGCACAATAAATATTATGGCACTTTCGTTTATATTGCATTTTAATAGATCAGTTGTCATACATAGCATTTGGGTGCTCTAATCGATCCGAGAAGGAGTTCCGGATGTATGGCTCCCCTAAGGACTTAGTCTGGTCAACAGACAAAACCTGTGTCTGACAGAGGACAACAACAGCAGAAAACTCTGTCATCAGAGGTGACATGACTTATTAACATTTTAAAGGGCATCATATTTCCAAGTGTAGAGAATTATGACTCTTCAATGACATTTGAAGTGTGCAGGGGAAACTGATCAAACCTACATACCCACAGGTACACTTTGAAGACGACCAATATATTGGCAACAAATCAGGAGGAAATTTGAGGTTGAGGCCAGATGCTGTTCCAACAGTATTTATACATCGGCCTAAACCGAAAAGGAGAAAATTCACGTCAAGGAGTATGCCTCCAGCTGTCAGGAATAATGACCACACCTATTACTGCACATCAAACATTGGTATGATATATGAAGCTAACAATGTTTCCCATGTTATATAATTCAAGGATAGACTACACTCCTAATGCAACCTTCAGATTATACAGCTTCAAAACTACCAGGGTTCAGGGGTTCTCTGAAGACTCATATACCACATGTACATAATCTACAGATTTCTTCATACTGTAACATTGCCAATAGGCGAACTTAGATGAATGTCACTATACTGTAGGAGTATAGTGTACCCTTAAATGACAATAGGTGCACATGTAAAGGCAGCATACACATATAACAGCAATTGCCTTGTTATTGTTACAGAGATTCAGGGAGATATTGAGGTGGAGTTCCAAGGGAATGAAAGGGACATCACAGACAGAGAGAGTGAGACAGATGTCAGCAGACTGCCAGGGGCCAGTATGTCAGGGGCCGACAATCAAGAGGCCACCTTACCAGAGATCAGTGTGCCAGGTGCCAGGGGTCAGCTATGAAGAGGCCAGTTTGCCAGGGTCAGGTGCTCCAGGGACCAGACTGCCAAGGGCCAGTTGTGACCGGGCTCACGTGGAGGATCTAATGAGGCAACTGAGAAGGGAGAGATTACTAAGAAAGAGAGCCGAGAGGGCTCTGGTAAACCAGAAGAGGATTCATTCGGCATTAAAAAAGAATTTGATTAATCTAAAGTTTCAAAAAATCTTCAACACAGACCAAATTAGAGCACTTGGGCAATCAAAAAAAAGGTGGGATACGGTGGGGGAAAGACACCGTGAAAAAAGCAATACAACTAAGGTTCTGTTGTGGCACTACAGGATATAAATGAGAGAGCTGGTCTGCTGGTATTAAAATAATTTAAAAGGGGTGCACTTTACCGTCCATCAGATGAGGTTTTCCCCCAGGTTCAGAACGTGGAGCAGCTGTTCCGTGTGAGGATGAGCGATTCACTCATGGAGTCCTCAAATGCAGTGTCACAGCTAGAACAAGAAGCCATGTTGCTGGACAGCAACCTGCCCTCATGCCATGACCTGAAGAAAAAAAATCCTCTCAACATACATCAGGCTGAGGTTAAGGATTGCATCAAAGTGCATCAGGGCTGAGAGGAAGGATAAACATAAAGGGTATCTTGGCAGCAAGAGTCAGAGTAAGAAGGCAAAGAAGACCCATCAGACCTCTGCACCGAAGGTCATAACATCTAGGCCACTGCCAAACACCTTACTCGTTGCCATCGATGTACTTGGCATCTCCATTCCCGGTCCTCCGTCAGCAGCCTCCAGCAGCAGCCCCCTCCTTCAGCAGCAGCAACAGCCATATGAGGCTGACATATGAGGCTGAATAAAAAAAAGTGCTAATTATTTTTTTTTAAAGTGTTTATTTTGTTTAAAAATAAACATTTTGGATGCATGACCATGTTTTAGGCTCATCCTTCATTCACTGCTGTAGAGTAGCCTATTCAGTAGGCTATTATATTTTTAAGACTGAATAATACCTTTGAAGAACAATCATTAAATTAGTGTGTATATTACAATACAAAGGAATCTATCCTAGCATGCCATCAAGCATTAAAAAGTAGAGCTAGGCTAGTTGTACAGTACAGATAAGTTAACACAGAACAGTACCAAAAAAAACTAAGTACAGTCAACATGTCACATAATGAAATGTTAGTATATCCCAAAATGCAATGAAATATTTATCACAAACGCCACCTCATTTCTACTAGTGCTAGCAGTTAAGTCATATCATACAGAAAAAGCCGACTAATGATAGCTGACACGGTCAGGTTCAGCAGATAAAAACCAAAGTAACAATAAAAACACATAATCATTCTAAATCCTGCTTGTTAGTTACCCAGCATCATTGATATATAAGCTGCTAGCGATTCATTACTGAAATCTTACCTTCAAATCAAAGCTGACGAAGTCGCGCTAGCTAACTAGCAGGCAATGCTAGCAAAATTGGTTGTAATAACCAAGATAAAATATAGATAGTTACGCTGTGCATATACAAATGAAGACCAGTATAAGCATCATAAAGGGCCTCTGATACAATATAGACAGTTGACAATTCAAAAGAGTTCGATATTTCAGCAACTTACCTCTGGAACTAATCGACGCGCCGTAATGTAAGTGAATGAGGTCCAACGCTCAAATGACAATATTTTGAACTATTTCGATGTCCATACCCCGGAAGTAGGCGCCGCCATTTTTTACAACGGAGGTCTATGGGACAGGGTTTCCGCTAGGATTTTTTCTCGACGGTCAAATGTCCGGGCAGATTTTATTTTACCGGACAAATTTGAAACTTACCGGTCATATTTCAATAATAATAATAATAGTTGTGTAGCAGAGTTTCCGTTAGCAGGTAATTACCGGACTATGAGCAGATATGCTGATGTTTAAAACTCAGTTCACGGGGCTCATTTTTATATTGCTTCAGTTTATAATCGTAACAGATCGAAAAGAATTCAGATTAATTTTTCAATAAATGATTCCACAAATAACAAACAACATAATTATTACATTCAAACAAACTACTTGTAGTAGATAACGTACATTATTCAGAAGTTTACATCAACTTTGAATAATAACACGGGAGAAACGGAGCCTCTCTTTTCCCCTCTCCCTCCCTCTCTCTCACAGCAGTCAGTTTCTTAAGCAGCTCCTGCAGCGCACTAAACAGAGGGCGGGGCTTAAGGTGATTCTGCAGAGCTGCGTGTCTCGGTCAGACTCAGCAGCTGATCTGATCTCTCTCTCGCTCCGGTTACACTTCACTCGCGTTCATGTACATATCGATCAGATCCAGCTCTCCTGATCGGCCTTTATAGAGAGCACCGATCAAACTATTAAGAGTGAATATCGGCCGATAATGACCGGCGGCCGATCGATCGGAGCCTCCCTAATTATTACCAGACATTTTGACCGTCAGGTTTTGAATTTACCGGTTTTTTATAAATGTTACCAGCTAAAAACCGGTAATTACCGGCTAACGGAAACCCTGCTATGGGAGTGTCGTAACTCTTCGTAACTCTTAGTATCTCTAGGGCTCTGATCATGGGGTTTGTCAAGCTAAGCACATGGTGTAGTCCCAAACGATAGCTGAGGATTCTGGGTAGTGTAGTGTCTTCGGCCATCCTAAAACTCCGAAAAAATCTTTGTTTCTCCGACTCAAATGGGGAAAATACAAAAGCATTGTACACAATTCAAACCAATCAATGTTGTGTAATTAACAAGGACAATTTGGTGTTTTTTAGTCGATGAGTAGTGCAGATATCACTGTAAAATCAATCGACAGTAAGGAGAATAGGCTACTAACTAACTAACTAACTAATTTAATAAAAATCACAGTTGCATTACACACAATGCAGTGTTTTTTGAGAACACAAATTCGTAACTAATGTAATTTTTACATTCTGACGAAAAATAAAAATAATTATGAATACAAATAAAATAAAAGAAGCCTCCCGTGAGTTACTACAAGCTATAAAGTAGATTTAAAAAACGTTGTATAGAATAAAAGCTCACTGCGGGACGTTGTAGAAATGCGTGTGTGCACCACGACAAAGGAGCCTCATTCACTTTACATTGGGGTTGTTTGCGTGGTGCCGACACGCAAATGTAACAAAGTTCGTGACTCCACCACGCATTGTGGTGTTAAGGAGTCGTGGTGGAGTCACGCATTCTGGTGAGATCAGGTTGCAACCGTGTATTGTTGCTTTTACCATTAAAACAGATTATTGTTTAACCTTTATTCTGGTGCTTTGAGTTCCTTCTTTTATAATTTGACCAGCTCATCAGTCATCAAGGGACGCGCGGAGCAGAGGTGAACCTTCCACCACCGCCATTGGGTGGTGCTCCAACAATCCACAGTCTGTGGTTTGGGAGGGCATTCCACAGTCGCGGAGCAGAAGGCTCGGTCTCCCATGGTCTTCAGTTTTGTCCTTGGTGGGATGAGGAGGTTTTCCTTTACTGAATGTAGGTTCCTCGTGGAGGTTTGTGGGGTGAGCAATTCCTTGATGTAGGAGGGAGCATTTCCATGAATGCACTGATGAGTGAAGAGGGTGATTTTGTAGTCAATCCTGAGTGAGACCGGGAGCCAGTGCAGTGATTTGAGGATGGGTGTGATGTGTTCGTACTTCCGCACTCTCATCAGGATCCTAGCAGCGGTGTTTTGGATATATTGCAGCTTCTGGATGTTCTTGCTAGGAATCCCAATGAGAAGTGCGTTACAGTAGTCCAGCCTGGAGGAGACAAAGGCGTAGACATGTTTTTCAGCATCTGGCAGACTGAGTATGATCTTTGTTTACTTTTTTAGACATACATTATGCCTTTTTTCACTTTTTGCAACGTACTATACTATGACTTTTTTCTTCATACTATATGCCTACTATACTATATATGCCTATACTTTTCTGAACATGACCTTTGTTTACTTTTTACGACATACTAAACTGGCCTGTTTTTCCCATGTCTTTGACATACTGTACTATACTACGCTAATTTTCCACATATATTTCCAATGTTTCTGTTGTTCACATGTTAAATGTTGTTTGGGTCTGACTGCTCACACCTGAAGGGCTGTAGAGATTTTTGTACACCTTGAAGGTTTCTCATTTCTCTAATTTCCCCTCCTCGACCCCTCGACTCCTCGGTCCTCCGGTAGTGACCTGGAAATGGATTTCAGCGCGCCATGTTGAAAGACATCTCATTTCTCTAAATGCACTTCGAGGACCGATGATCGAGCATCGAGGAGGCTCTCTGGAAGAGCTATAATCGAGGATACACTGATGGCTCCTCCGCGGATGTATTTCCGGCAACAGTGCAGTTAAAAGAGTCGTGACGCATGGCCGGACTTATCTCAGCCAATGACAGCTCTGCATGCACCCCCTGGATATTATTTCATTAACTGCTTTCATCGCAACGTGATGTTTACAGTGAGAACAGTGCAGAAAGCAGAGCAGTGTGTAAAATATATATCACTCAGTATAACAGGCCTACTGTTACGAATGGGTGAAGCAGGTAGGACTCAAATGCAGAATAACGAAAAGCGAGCTTTATTAAATAAATTAAAGCTGTGGCAAAACAAGGCAGAATCCAAAATATCCAACACCAACGAGCAGCACAAGGAACACAGACCGTGGAAAGACATGGAGGGGAAACAATGAACCGACATGGAACACAGGGGAAGACTAGACTAAATACACAGAAGGGTAATCACAGAACAAGACACAGCTGGACAGGGGAGGAGAAACACAAGGACAACAGGTGAACACAATCGGGTAATCAGGGAGGGAAACAGACAGAAAGCAGACAGGCAGGAAACGGGGGTGAACACTTTACACAATAAAACAGGAAACCCAAAGACAAGAAAAACACCAACACAGACAAAACTACAAACGTGACATAACCTGAGAATCGTGACAGAACCCCCCCCTCAAGGGACGGATCCCAGACGTCTAAAAAAAAAAAGGTCCAGCAGGGTGGGTGGAGGGGGACCGGAGGGAGGACACATAACTAGGGCCAAGAAAGGGTGGGTGGAGGGGGTCTGGAGGACGGGTCTCGGGCGGACGGCCCGGGGGAAAGGCAGAGACCAAGGAGGGGGTCTTGGGCGGAAGGCCCGGGAGCAAGGCAGAGACCAAGGACAGGGTCTCGGGCGGAAAGCCCGGGGGCAAGGCAGAGACCAAGGAGGGGGTCTCGGGTGGACGGCCTGGGGGCAAGGCAAAGTTCAAAAAGGGGCGAAGGCCACAGCGGGCAAACTCAGGGGGCCGTGCATGAGGGCAAAAGCAGCGGCAGGAAGAGCCAGGGGGCCGGGCTCGAGGGAGAAGACCGCGGCTCTCAGGGGGCCGGGCTCGAGGGCGAAGACCAGACAGCTCCGGAGGCCGGGCAGGACCCGGTGTCCGCCGAACAGGAACCGGAGCCAGTGGGACAGGCTTCGGCAGGATCCCCCACGGAAGAGGACCAGTAGTTGGCAGGACCCCCGGTGAGACAGGTGATGGTGGGGCCTCCAACGGAACAGGACAAGGGGTTGGCAGGACCCCCGGCAGAAGAGTTGTCGGCGGGACCCTCAGAGGAACAGGACATAGGATTGGCAGGACCCCCGGCAGGAGAGCAGTCAGCGGGACCTCCAACGGCACAGGACATAGGGTTGGCAGGACCCCCGGCAGAAGAGCAGTCGGCGGGACCTCCAACGGCACAGGACATAGGGTTGGCAGGACCCCCGGCAGAAGAGTAGTTGGCAGGACCCCCGGCAGGAGAGTAGTCGGCGGGACCTCCAACGGGACAGGACAAGGAGCTGGCAGAAGAGCAGTCGGCGGGGCCTCCAACGGCACAGGACAAAGGGTTGGCAGGACCCCCGGCAGGAGAGCAGTCGGTGGGACCTCCAACGAGATGGGACAAGGAGCTGGCAGGACCCCCGGCAGGAGAGCAGACGGCGGGACCTCCAACGGGACGGGACAAAGGGTTGGCAGGACCCCCGGCAGGAGAGTAGACGGCGGGACCTCCAACGAGACAGGACAAGAAGGTGGCAGGACCCCCGGCAGGAGAGTAGACGGCGGGACCTCCAACGGGACAGACATACGATTGGTAGGACCCCCGGCAGAGGAGTAGTCGACGGGGCCTCCAACGGCACAGGACAAAGGGTTGGCAGGACCCCCGGCAGGAGAGCAGTCGGTGGGACCTCCAACGAGATGGGACAAGGAGCTGGCAGGACCCCCGGCAGGAGAGCAGACGGCGGGACCTCCAACGGGACGGGACAAAGGGTTGGCAGGACCCCCGGCAGGAGAGTAGTCGGCGGGGCCTCCAACGGCACAGGACATAGGATTGGCAGGACCCCCGGCAGGAGAGTAGACGGCGGGACCTCCAACGAGACAGGACAAGAAGGTGGCAGGACCCCCGGCAGGAGAGTAGACGGCGGGACCTCCAACGGGACAGACATACGATTGGTAGGACCCCCGGCAGAGGAGTAGTCGACGGGGCCTCCAACGGGACAGGACATGGAGTTGGCAGGACCCCCAGCGGAACCTCCAACAGACCAGGACATTGGGTAGGGACTTGAGATGTGACTCGAGAGGGGAACTAGAGACGGAACTCCAGAGGGGACTAGAGGAGAGACTAGAGGAGGAACAAGAGGAGGGACTAGAGGAGGGGACTCGAGAGGGGAACTAGAGAGGGGACTCGAAGAGGGACTAGAGTGGGGACCTCGAGAGGGGACTGGAGAGGGGACTCGAGAAGTGACTTGAGGAGGGACTAGAGATGGGACTAGGGAATTGACTAGAGGCGGGACTTGAGTAGGGACTAGAGATGGAACTCGAGAGGTGACTCGAGAGGGGACTGGAGAGGGGACTCGAGAGGGAACTGGAGATGGGACTAGAGAAGGGACTAGGGAAGGGACTTGGGAAGGGACTTGAGATGGGACTAGAGATGGGACTAGAGGTGGGACTGGAGAAGGGACTAGAGAAGGGACTAGGAAAGTGACCTGAGGAGGGACTATGGCAGCTGGGACCAGGACTGGGGCCGTAACCATGGCTGCTGGGACCGGCACTGGAGCCGGAGCCGCTGGAATCCTGGCCTTGCATCTTCCAGAGACCTTTTGGAGGCTCCGTGGACCTCCAAACGCCAGACGGGTTCCTGAGAAAAGGTCTGAGGTTGGAACTGGAGCCGGAACAGAGGCCTGGACCATGGCTGTGTGGGCCAGGTAATCGAGCAAGGAAACATAGCTCTGCGGGCCGGTACTGGTGCATGGATCCATGGCTGTGGAAACCAGAACTGAAGCCGGGATCATGGCTGTTGGAGCACGGGCTGGAATCCTGGCCCTGCGTCTCCTAGAGGCTTTTTGGAGACTCTGTGGACCTTCAACAGGACAGTAGTCGGATCCCAGGAAAGGGTTATAAGCTTGTGACAATTCTTCAGGGCTACTTGTAAAGGTTTGTAGCCACTCGGGCAACAAGCTCCTGAGCCAGGGCTTGCGAGCAACCTCCCGGCGTGCCTCCTTCAAAGCAGCCTCTTTACCCCGTCTAGATGAGGCGTTCTTCCAGGTGTAAAAAATGTACTCCAGAGAGTACCCAAGACATTCCGCCTGTGGAGCCAAAACATTAAAATCTGCTGAGTCCAAATGTGGTCGGTTCATTCTGTTACGAATGGGTGAAGCAGGTAGGACTCAAATGCAGAATAACGAAAAGCGAGCTTTGTTAAATAAATTAAAGCTGTAGCAAAACAAGGCAGAATCCAAAATATCCAACACCAACGAGCAGCACAAGGAACACAGACCGTGGAAAGACATGGAGGGGAAACAATGAACCGACATGGAACACAGGGGAAGACTAGACTAAATACACAGAAGGGTAATCACAGAACAAGACACAGCTGGACAGGGGAGGAGAAACACAAGGACAACAGGTGAACACAATCGGGTAATCAGGGAGGGAAACAGACAGAAAGCAGACAGGCAGGAAACGGGGGTGAACACTTTACACAATAAGACAGGAAACCCAAAGACAAGAAAAACACCAACACAGACAAAACTACAAACGTGACATAACCTGAGAATCGTGACACCTACATTACTTTCTGTATTTGTATGCTTTAGTTTAGTAGATATCTACAAACAAAGAGTCGATATTTTTCTAAGACCATTTAGTGCTTCACATAATAAAATACACAATATCCTGATACAGTGGGGCAAAAAAGTATTTAGTCCGCCACCAATTGTACAAGTTCTCCGACTTAAAAAGATGAGGCCTGTAATTTTCATCCTAGGTACACTTCAACTAATGCCCCTTTCACACCAGCGCCTTTCAGCTCCGGCTCGGAGCTAGAGCCTGAAAAGCGCCGGGTTTTCCTGTTCACACCGCAGCGGCGCCGGCTCTTAGCTCCGGCTCTTAGCTCCGGAATCCGCTTAATTTCCAGCTCCAAAAAATTGTCGTGCAGGAAACTAAACCCACCTCCCCTGCACATGGGTCGACTGTTATGCCTGCCTACAAGCAGTAGTGCCTAAACACACTTTATAAAGTCAGGCAACACTAACCAGGCTTCGTGTGATTCTGTTTATTTGTACCTTACTTTGACCATCCGTTCACTGTTATCGATCATTGTGGAGAGAGGCAGACGTGTTGTTTTGTATTATTGCAGCTATCGGATGCAAGTAGTCAGTTTAGCTTCGGTTGCTATGCTAACATCACCCGTTTTATACCAGAGAAACTTTCATAACAGCGTTGTGATACCAAACAGTGTCAATTCAGACTGACACACATTCACTTAGGCTAAGGGGAACTGGGGATATGCATCAGCTGCTTGTGTGAGTCGGACAGTGAATACTTTAGAGCGGCCGCTGCAGTGTGAGCTAACCGGGAGCTAACGGGAGAATAAACTCAGCCAGCACTGCAGCGGTCGGTAAATGCTGCAGAAACACATTAATAAACAATGAACCACGGCACTCTGGAGCAAAGTATAAGGTTGGAGAAGTCGTTATTCAATTTATTCTGGCTTCGTGTGATTAAAAGCAACACGATCATCGACCCGACGCAGTTGTTGTTGTTGTGAGCGCCGTAATGGTTTCCGTTGGGGAGCAAATCAGCGATGGAAACGGTGACGCCATGACGCAGCAGGGGCAGCTCTGGGGCGCCAGTGGGCGGTGTGCACAGAGCGGGAGCTGAAAAGGGAAACCGGAGCTGAACCAGAAAAGCTCCCGCTCGGAGCTAGAAAGGGAAAAGCGCTGGTGTGAAAGCCGCATATGAGAGACAGAATGGGGGGAAAGAATCCAGGAAATCACATTGTCTGATTTTTAAATTATTTATTTGCACATTATGGTGGAAAATAAGTATTTGGTCAATAACAAAAGTTCATCTCAATACTTTGTTATATACCCTTTATTGGCAATGACAGAGGTCAAACGTTTTCTGTAAGTCTTCACAAGGTTTTCACACACTGTTGCTGGTATTTTGGCCCATTCCACCATGCAGATCTCCTCTAGAGCAGTGATGTTTTGGGGCTGTCGCTGGGCAACACGGACTTTCAACTCCCTCCAAAGATTTTCTATGGGGTTGAGATCTGGAGACTGGCTAGGCCACTCCAGGACCTTGAAATGCTGCTTACGAAGCCACTCCTTCGTTGCCCGGGCGGTGTGTTTGGGATCATTGTCATGCTGAAAGACCCAGCCACGTTTCATCTTCAATGCCCTTGCTGATGGAAGGAGGTTGTCACTCAAAATATCACGATACATGGCCCCATTCATTCTTTCCTTTACACGGATCAGACGTGTAGTGGACATTTTTATTTCATATCATCCTTATTATATCTTTCATATGCTTAAACCAAATGCTTCTTATTTCCTGATGTGCTTTCTTTTATTATTATTATATTCTCTTAAGGACTATTCCCAGGCTCTGCAAGGCCACAGCTGTTTTAGCCGACTGGGAGTCACACAAGAACCGTTATGCTATCTGCTCAAGGCCACTGGGTGTCTCATAAACAATCTGACCGTGTGAATACAAGAGTTATAACATTCCCACTCTTTCCTTATATAATCTCTGCTTTTTCATTGTTCTGCGCACTCTCGCGCAGACTATCTTATACTCTGTCCGACTTGTGACATAATTATATTATTGTATCGTGTATTTGAAGCTTCAAATAAATAACCAAAAGACAGCTTTTCTCGATTCACCATTTATTTGTTTTGATCACTTGACTTGTACTCTCCAGCCGTGTTTGGGTCCTAGATTTCCATAACAAGTGGCGTTGTCGGCAGGATCTCTGTATGTTCGATCGGGGACACCTTCGGACGCTGGTGGCTGCTAGCTCCGGGATCTTGGATCCTCCTCTACCCCGACATAAACCGTACGGGACGAGGGGACCAGCGCGAGGGGTGGAACCGATTGACTTCACGAGATCCAACGAACTCAAAGGGCTTTCAATACGGGTGAGATGTACAAAGTCTAAATTGTTTAAAGTTAAACGTAATTAAACTCCATGACATTTATGAGAGGGACTGCTCGAAAGCAGAGATATTTGTAATATCTGGCATCGACGGATGAAAAATAGTGTTTTTGTAACACGGAGTGTTTTGGTAACACTTTAAAGACTTTGTTATGGAAGCAAAGCAGGGGAGGGGGTGTGTACAGCCTCCTGAGGGTCCGATTGTTGATGTCATGCGAGCAAAATATGGTGAAGGAAGTCTGTCTAAATTAAATATATGGACGGAAATGTTCGGATTTCCTAAGGGAGGTTCTTTGAGTAAAATAAAAATCAAAAACCTGGGAGATAAATTACAAGAGTATGGAGATGGGATGAAAAAGAAGAGTACAATTAAAGTAAAAGACTTATAGAAAACTGGACACTCACAGAAAGTGTTTATAATACTGGGGAGTAAAAAAAAATGCCTTGGGCATTAAATAAAATATTAAGGTTGAAAATGAATGTGAAGAAAAGAAATACATTATTTCCAAAAGACATGTAAACCCCAGACATCTCTGTGTCCTTCCATTGCAGGCCTGAATAACCTCTCCTCGACTGGGTATCCCTTCCCTCCTCCGGCGTACAACCCTGGCAATCTGGTTGGAACACCTCAACCACCTCCACTACAAGCCCCAGCCATGCAGTCAGCGTCAACTCCAAGCTCGACAACAGCGGGATAAACAAACCCGATGCCATAGGAGACCAAGCAGGTGTTTGGGAAACAAACCTCAGTAATGCCTTTCTCAACGGACTCACAGACACAGCGCAAGCTAAACAAAATGCTGGCCGCTCACAATACCGAGGGAGAGGCAGAGGAGGTTTTTCCGAGACAGAGGACGAGAATCAAGACCTTCATTTGACGAAAGATGTTTCAAGTGTTGAACATTGGATTATGGGACTGCTCACAGAACAGTGAGTGGAGGCAGAGGGGGACAGCAAGGAAGGGGCCCAATCGAGCGAGACGGAAATTCAGCCAGCAGCATCTAACCAGGGAAGTGACACACACACACACACACGCATCATACATGCTATTGAGAAATTAGAAGAATTAAAGGACATGTCTGTAATTAAAAAGGGTACATATTTGAAATATGACAGTGAATGTTTGCATTAAGAAATGTCCCACACATTTTTGGTTGATTCTGGGGCTACACATTCTGTGGTAAAAAAGGGCAGAGTTGCCTGAATGCAAATTTAGTGATAGATTTATTCATGTGCTGGGTAACTATAAAGGAGAAGTTTCTGTACCACTTCAGAGTGGAGATAACGGTGTTGACAGTAATCCATTTCCCACATCAGTAAAAAACAGTTATTTTATCATCTGTCTGCCCAATACATTTACTGGGCAGAGATCTGATTCTCCGGTTCGGCTTGGACCTCATTTTTCCACAAATGGGGTCTTAAAGTCCGACAGCCATCTCCTACGATGGTTCAAAAAAGTGTCATTTGATGATAAAGAACTGGTGAATGTGTATCAATGGGCTGCTGACATATCCTGATTCTCAGGAGTTGTTGCGTTTGACTGATCAACGTGGTTTTCCACCTGCTGTGTGGAGGCTTCTCATTTTGCATTGTACTGCTAACGTGGTTGAAAGATCCGTGTAAATGCTATGATGAGAGTTGTTCTGTTGGAATGTGTGAATGATGAGCTCATGTTTAAAAATGTATTGGAATTCGCTGGGTAGCGCTATCTCTGTTAGACACACACACAAACACAAGACACAACCAGCTGTGTCAAATCCCAGGGGCGGTCCACACATTTCACTAGCCAGGGGGCCCCACTGATAGATGGAGGGATTTGGGTCCAATCGTTAAAGATTGGGAGTCAGTCACTGATTGGGCACCTACACACACAGAATATGTCATGTACTCTATGTCACGTGACGTGTATCAAATGAAAATGTGCACGAACGTAGTCGTTCTGCGCACATTGCTGTTGGTTGAGGATAAGGTAATTCTCATGTCTCTGAGCTTCCTGCCGCGCTTTCAGATGTGCCATACTCATTCTGGGCAGCTCACAGATATGACGTAGGGTTAATGTCCACGTTCCGTACCGTACTCATTGAAACGTGAAGCTGTTGATGGCATTCGGCCAGTGTTTACCTCTCTGCTTAAACAAGGGGTCATTATTCCGTGTAACGATTCCAGTGTTTCCTGTCAAAAAGATCAGAGACAAACCTCCTGACGAGTGGAGATTTGTCCAGGATTTACGATGTAAATGCAGCTGTGCATGCACGCTCGTCCGGAATTCTTATCTGATTACTCCAAAAGTTCCAGCCTCTGCAACATATTTACTGCCATAGATGTCTCAAATGCATTTCTTTTCAGTGTTCCGGTACACAAAGACAGTCAATTTTTGTTCACATTTGAATATAATGGTAAACCTTACACATTCACACGTTTGTGTTAAAGCTAAATGGTAAAAAAGTCCAATATGTACAAAGAACAGTTACATTTTTGGGTCATGTCATTTCAGGAGAGGGGAAAGCGCTTTCAGATCAGCGTATTGCATCATTGGCTGCTCTGCCAAAACCTGTCACTAAGCGACAGATGATGTCATTCTTGCGTATGTGTTCATAACACACGGCTGTTGTTATGCTTGCTGTGATGTTACATTAGTCCGTTCTCTGCTTGTAATTATGCCGTTACAAGCTTCAAAGTTGTATTTTATCATCTGAATTTGCCGAAACAAGTTTAATATTCTGAAAGCCAATACTTTGAAGATGTATAAGTGAGGTGTCTTGAGTAGTCAAAATTACCTACAAATCATTGTACACACGTGTACATATTATTCTATTTTTATGCAGCTCTGTGTGATTTTGTAGCTACAATTCAGACTAATATACTACCAGAAGTGGAATAAGTACTCAGATATTGTAGTGAAATTAGAAGTACTCAGATATTGTACTTGAGTAAAGGAATAAGTACTCAGATCTTGTAGTGAAATTATAAGTACTCAGATCTTGTACTTGAGTAAAAGTAGAAGTACCAGAGTGTTACAGTAACAGTCCTGCATTCAAAATGTTCCTCAAGTAAAAGTAGAAAAGTATTATCAGAATATAGTGAAAGTAAAGACAGTAAAAGTAGTCGTTGTGCAGATTGGTCCATTTCAGAATAATATATATGATATGTTTTATAATGATTGATCATGAAAGTGTTCTCAAAGCTGGTGAAGGTGCAGCTAGTCTGAAGTACTTTGTAGACTGCAGGGTAGCTTGTGGATTTACTCCAGGTGGAACTAAAGTCTGATTTAACACTTGATTATATTTCACATCATTCATCCACATCTGTGAAGTAACTAAAGGTATTACATACATGTAGTGAAGGAAAAGTACACCATGTACCTATGACTTATGTTCACTTCCAACCTAAAAGGACTTCAAAAATAGTAATCAATAATGTATTGAAAAGTTATTTGCTGATTGGTTTTTATATCGGCTCAGCCAGGTTATATGGGAGGCCCAGTCTACGTACACTCTAACAACAAATGCCTTGGTTAACAAAGAAAATCAAGGCAATAGGTTGCATCGATGGTTATTGAGTTAAGACAACTTCTATTGAAATGTTGTTAAAGCAACAAAGTTATTTGAGTTAGGGGAGAAGGCTTTTCCTCTACAATCAGAGGTGTTTTCAATTACCACTTACTTAATAATTGGTAGCATAAACACAATTTTTTAAGTTGATTACTCCAAAGTTCCAACTTGTTTTACCGTATGAATTTAAATATAATCTTAAATTGTTTAAGATACTTGTACTTAATTACCACATGTTGAACATGAACACATGTTTTTAAGTTGACAACCATTTATAAATTAAGTTGCTCCAAATAATATTGTATTCAATAGGGTTTTTTCTCTTAGCTTTTTCATGTTTTTTGCCTTTAAAGAAAGAAATTAATTGATTCCACAACAAAAATATTAGGCAATTCACTTTTTTTATTTTTTGAACTGCAGGTGTTTATTTCAACACATGATGTTTCAAAAGGAGAGACTTCATTTAGTTTGAACATTGCCTGAAGACGGTTGACGTACTTTCCATTGTGTGCACACCTAGACCGGACTTAAAAGACAGACAGGGTTTTTATTGTTTGGACTTAAAAGACGTTTCTCTGACCAACGCTGACCTCATTTTGTATGTTGATGGTCTGCCTCTCGCGACCAAGGGGGCACTAATCGGGTGGGTTTTTCTGTTGTTTCAGATTCTGCTGTACTCCGTTCTGGACCGCTTCCATGTCACCTCTCAGCACAGGCAGCAGAGCTCATCGCACTAACTGAAGCCTGCACGTTTGCAGAAGGCAAAACCGTGACTATTTACACTGACTCACGATTATGCTTTCGGGGTAGTACACCAATTTTGGGGCTATTTGGAAGTGTAGACAATTTCTGAAATCTGATGGCAAACCAGTACTTAACCATGTACTGGTTGCAGGCTTACTAGACGCCATTTTGCTCCCATCTGAGGTTGCAGTCTGTAAATGTGCCCGCACACAGCAAGCATTACAGGACCCAGTTTTCCCTAGGAAATGCGTCTGCTGACTCACCCGCAAGGCAGCGGTCTGATTCTCTCGCACCTCACGCACACGTCATTGGTTAAAATCCCTTTCTCTCTCCCTCCTCCTTGCACTGACAAATTTCATCACTTGACTTCCATGGCGCAGCTAGCTACGCAATTTATAAGGATCAAATTGAAGGCTGGCTGGGGCTGTTTTTTGAACCCAAAATCCAGCACCCTGTTTTGGGCCAAATTCCAATCATGTTCTTCCCAGACATTTTTTCCCTCATTCGCTAAGTTATACACATTGGTGGGATATTTGTCAAAGGAGGGATGTTAGAGTCTATCAATCAGGATTGGTCACAAGGGAATTCACAGTAACAGCTCAAAAGCACTGTGAAGCCATGCCCTAATCTGCATTATGCAAAATTCTGGTAGACAGTTCTACAAACTAGCAAAAATGCTGTGCATACACAGGGACTGTCCAGGACACAAGCTCTGCCCATTGTGCTGATGTACATGAGGATGCGGAAAAGAACACGGAGTAAACTCAGCCCATTTGAAATCCTTTTTGGGGCTCCTCCACAGATTGGACTCAAGGCTCCAGGATGTCCTCTTCCCTCCACAACTTTGTGTGAGGATGCTATGTTGTCATATTGTGTTAACCTATCATCCACTTTAGCGACTGCCACTGATCCACTTCACCATCTCCAACCCGGCGACTTCGTGCTGATCAAGGATTTCCGGAGAAAGAGCTGGAAATCCAATCGTTGGCAAGGGCCCGGTCCAGGTGCTTCTCGTCACCCAGACAGCGGTCAAGGTCGCCGAGAGAGCTACATGGGTCCACGCCAGCCACTGCAAGGTCGTAGTCACAGGAAAGGAGAAACGGTAGAAGGAGACGACAACAAGTGACGTGTCCAAGTCACCAACAGAGATGACAACAAGTGACGTGTCCTAGTCACCACCAGCACCACACTTGCACTACATACACCAAAACACACTACACACAAGGTGTCACGAGCGAGTGCCAGCTGAGCGGTTCCATATGCTCTCTGGTTCCTCGTTTGTGTTATCAGTGTGCGAAGTCTGACGGTCCGTGTCACGAAATCGACCGAGAGAATACACTCACACACACCATGGAACATTTCCCCCTCGTGATGAGGGCTCGCCTGGAGAGACGACAACGCAACCGTGAGCAATGTGGAATACTGCTGGAGAGCCTGGACACTCATAGAATGGTTCCTCTGCATACTTGCCAGTGATAGTTGTGTTAGGACTAGTCCTATATTTTATGTATCCATTTCAGCATACAGCATGTCAGCCAAATCGAGGTATCTAAGAGGTACATGGGGAAAGCAGGGCGAACCACATTTATTTTATTTTGTTGTCTGTATGTATGTATCCGGCGCCGACCCGTGTGGCACATTTTACATAGACATCGCGCCCAAAACTCAGACCCCGGAAAAAGCGTAAGCAACCTTTGACGCCACTAGTTGACATCCATAGGTACATCTACATTTAATCTATACATAGGCGATAACGACCATAGCAACATTGATGTGGGTCAGACCAGTAATGGGATCACCGGTAACGTCTGGTGGCACACTCTGAGATCATTCTTGCAGGGCCGCAGGACAAAATGGGTCATGTTATGCATGCACCCTTTCCCCCAGGACTCATCAATGTCCCGTGCCAGTTCGTCCGCGGCTCTCTGACCCAGGTTGAACACCTCTGCGCGTTTATGGCTCTGACAAGGCCCATCAAGGGTGAAGACAGCGTAACCGAGTGGCGTTATGCTAGGCAGTAATCGGTCTAACTCCTCTTTGCGTGCATCCACGCTTGACACCACATACGCAAAGTACCAACCCGTCAGCCATGTGCACCCAGTCATTTGAGAGGGATGAAACACAGCCTATGCATCCAGAGAGTTTACCACAAAACGTCTCTTACACCACCTTATTTTTTCCTAGGGCACTACTACTGGTTGTACTCGTATCCTACGGAACACGTGCAGTTACGGTGCTTACAAAATCTCGTATTGTCACATATCCGGTGCCCCTGAAAGAATCCTTTCTAACGTAGCATTCCCTGATGTTAAACATATTCCCTCCAACTGGCGTGGCCCAGTGATGCTGGGTTTAGCGCGCCAGAAGATTACGTTTGGTTGTGCGGCGACAAGCTCTATCAAGTTCTGGCTCCCCTCTGGATAGGTACATGCACTTTAGTGGATTTGAATCCAGCAGTCACTGTACTCACGTCCTTAATGCACACGACACATCATTACCCAGAGTTCCAACACCCCGACCACCACAAGGTAAAAAGAGATCTGACGTCCGCTGGAGCTAAATTCGGTGGGTACAGTAAACAATGCCCATAAAATAGATACCTCACACGTCCGGCTAGAGAATCTCACTTACGAGACGACGCAAGGCTTCCAGGCATTGCCCCCATTCATAATAGCCTCTAGGAACATGCTCATGCAGCACCAATTTGTTCGCCTCAAAGGGTGGCCTGTGTCATGTGATCGGTGACTCCTGTTGCACCTTACATTCCCGACGCCACCAAGACATCACTGACACTGTGCTGCATCTAACACCTGTAGCCTGACATGAAAGCCGATCATTTTGGCCATATTAATCAGTTGTACCTGTTTGATATCCCAATACTGAAGAAGTGCGTTTCCAGCATGGTCTCCTCAGCTTTCGTTCAGTATACTACTATTCCATTACACGACAATCCTTTGCGCCACAGTGAGATAGATCAGCTAGAATCAGAAGAGTCTGATTCCGATTTATCAATATAATCATGTGTGTATCTCCTCTCTTATGCTTACATTATATTGGAGTCTGTCCTCCACAAAAACAGCCAGTTTTCTATGATATATTTGTGATGTGTTTACTTAAACCAGCGATGGAGTGTATTCATTGATGTGTTATATCAGTCTATCCTATCATATTGTTTTTTTTTTATTGATTCAAGTATGATCAAAAGGGGAGAATGTAGTGGACATTTTTTTATATCCTTATTATATCTTTCATATGCTTAAACCAAATGCTTCTTATTTCCTGATGTGCTTTCTTTTATTATTATTATATTCTCTTATGGATTATTCCCAGGCTCTGCAAGGCCACAGCTGTTTTAGCCGACTGGGAGTCACACAAGAACCGTTATGCTATCTGCTCAAGGCCACTGGGTGTCTCATAAACAATCTGACCGTGTGAACACCAGTTATAACATTCCCACTCTTTTCTTATATAATCTCTGCTTCTTCATTGTTCTGCGCACTCTCGCGCAGACTATCTTATACTCTGTCCGACTTGTGACATAATTATATTATTGTATCGTGTATTTGAAGCTTCAAATAAATAACAAAAGACAGCTTTTCTCGATTCACCATTTATTTGTTTTGATCACTTGACTTGTACTCTCCAGCCGTGTTTGGGTCCTAGATTTCCATAACAGACGTCCTGGTCCCTTTGCAGAAAAACAGCCCCAAAGCATGATGTTTCCACCCCCATGTTTCACAGTAGGTATGGTGCTCTTTGGATGCAACTAAGCATTCTTTCTCCTCCAAACACGTCTAGTTGAGTTTTTACCAAAAAGTTCTAATTTGGTTTCATCTGACCATATGACATTCTCCCAATCCTCTTCTGGATCATCTAAATGCTCTCTAGCAAACTTCAGACGGGCCTGGACATGTACTGGCTTAAGCAGGGGGACACGTCCTGCAGTGCAGGATTTGAGTCCCTCACTGTAAGCCCCGATAAGTTGAATCTACTTAAAAAAATAGAGGAAAGTGGTTGCCTTTAAAAATTTAAGTAACACATTAGGAAAAGTTGTTGTGAGCGCCGTAATGGTTTCCGTTGGGGAGCAAATCAGCGATGGAAACGGTGACGCCATGACGCAGCAGGGGCAGCTCTGGGGCGCCAGTGGGCGGTGTGCACAGAGCGGGAGCTGAAAAGGGAAACCGGAGCTGAACCAGAAAAGCTCCCGCTCGGAGCTAGAAAGGGAAAAGCGCTGGTGTGAAAGCCGCATATGAGAGACAGAATGGGGGAAAGAATCCAGGAAATCACATTGTCTGATTTTTAAATTATTTATTTGCACATTATGGTGGAAAATAAGTATTTGGTCAATAACAAAAGTTCATCTCAATACTTTGTTATATACCCTTTATTGGCAATGACAGAGGTCAAACGTTTTCTGTAAGTCTTCACAAGGTTTTCACACACTGTTGCTGGTATTTTGGCCCATTCCACCATGCAGATCTCCTCTAGAGCAGTGATGTTTTGGGGCTGTCGCTGGGCAACACGGACTTTCAACTCCCTCCAAAGATTTTCTATGGGGTTGAGATCTGGAGACTGGCTAGGCCACTCCAGGACCTTGAAATGCTGCTTACGAAGCCACTCCTTCGTTGCCCGGGCGTGTGTTTGGGATCATTGTCATGCTGAAAGACCCAGCCACGTTTCATCTTCAATGCCCTTGCTGATGGAAGGAGGTTGTCACTCAAAATATCACGATACATGGCCCCATTCATTCTTTCCTTTACACGGATCAGACGTGTAGTGGACATTTTTATTTCATATCATCCTTATTATATCTTTCATATGCTTAAACCAAATGCTTCTTATTTCCTGATGTGCTTTCTTTTATTATTATTATATTCTCTTAAGGACTATTCCCAGGCTCTGCAAGGCCACAGCTGTTTTAGCCGACTGGGAGTCACACAAGAACCGTTATGCTATCTGCTCAAGGCCACTGGGTGTCTCATAAACAATCTGACCGTGTGAATACAAGAGTTATAACATTCCCACTCTTTCCTTATATAATCTCTGCTTTTTCATTGTTCTGCGCACTCTCGCGCAGACTATCTTATACTCTGTCCGACTTGTGACATAATTATATTATTGTATCGTGTATTTGAAGCTTCAAATAAATAACCAAAAGACAGCTTTTCTCGATTCACCATTATTTGTTTTGATCACTTGACTTGTACTCTCCAGCCGTGTTTGGGTCCTAGATTTCCATAACAAGTGGCGTTGTCGGCAGGATCTCTGTATGTTCGATCGGGGACACCTTCGGACGCTGCGTGGCTATGCCCTAGCACTACGGGATACTTGCGATCCTCCTCTCCCCCGACATAAACCGTACGGGACGAGGGGACCAGCCGCGAGCGGCGTGGTGCCGAACCGATTGACTTCACGCGATCCAACGAACTCAAAGCGGCCTTTCAATACCGGGTGAGATGCTACAAGTCTAAATTGTTTAAGCTTAACGCTAATTAAACTCCATGACATTTATGAGCACGGTGATCTGCTCGAAAGCAGAGATATTTGTCATATCTGGCATCGACGATGAAAAATAGGTTTTGCTAACACGGAGTGTTTTTGGGTAACACTTTAAAGACTTTTCGTTATGCGAAGCAAAGCAAGGGTGAGGGGGGTGTGTAAGCCTCCTGAGGGTCCGATTGTTGATGTCATGCGAGCAAAATATGGTGAGGAAGTCTGTCTAAATTAAACTATATGGACGGAAATGTTCGGATTTCCTAAGGGAGGTTCTTTGAGTAAAATAAAATCCAAAAACCTGGGAGATAAAATTACAAGAGTATGGAGATGGGATGAAAAGAAGAGTACAATTAAAGTAAAAGACTTATAGAAAACTGGACACTCACAGAAAGTGTTTATAATACTGGGGAGTAAAAAAAATGCCTTGGGCATTAAATAAAATATTAAGGTTGAAAATGAATGTGAAGAAAAGAAATACATTATTTCCAAAAGACATGTAACCCCAGACATCTCTGTGTCCTTCCATTGCAGGCCTGAATAACCTCTCCTCGACTGGGTATCCCTTCCCTCCTCCGGCGTACAACCCTGGCAATCTGGTTGGAACACCTCAACCACCTCCACTACAAGCCCCAGCCATGCAGTCAGCGTCAACTCCAAGCTCGACAACAGCGGGATAAACAAACCCGATGCCATAGGAGACCAAGCAGGTGTTTGGGAAACAAACCTCAGTAATGCCTTTCTCAACGGACTCACAGACACAGCGCAAGCTAAACAAAATGCTGGCCGCTCACAATACCGAGGGAGAGGCAGAGGAGGTTTTTCCGAGACAGAGGACGAGAATCAAGACCTTCATTTGACGAAAGATGTTTCAAGTGTTGAACATTGGATTATGGGACTGCTCACAGAACAGTGAGTGGAGGCAGAGGGGGACAGCAAGGAAGGGGCCCAATCGAGCGAGACGGAAATTCAGCCAGCAGCATCTAACCAGGGAAGTGACACACACACACACACACGCATCATACATGCTATTGAGAAATTAGAAGAATTAAAGGACATGTCTGTAATTAAAAAGGGTACATATTTGAAATATGACAGTGAATGTTTGCATTAAGAAATGTCCCACACATTTTTGGTTGATTCTGGGGCTACACATTCTGTGGTAAAAAAGGGCAGAGTTGCCTGAATGCAAATTTAGTGATAGATTTATTCATGTGCTGGGTAACTATAAAGGAGAAGTTTCTGTACCACTTCAGAGTGGAGATAACGGTGTTGACAGTAATCCATTTCCAACATCAGTAAAAAACAGTTATTTTATCATCTGTCTGCCCAATACATTTACTGGGCAGAGATCTGATTCTCCGGTTCGGCTTGGACCTCATTTTTCCACAAATGGGGTCTTAAAGTCCGACAGCCATCTCCTACGATGGTTCAAAAAAGTGTCATTTGATGATAAAGAACTGGTGAATGTGTATCAATGGGCTGCTGACATATCCTGATTCTCAGGAGTTGTTGCGTTTGACTGATCAACGTGGTTTTCCACCTGCTGTGTGGAGGCTTCTCATTTTGCATTGTACTGCTAACGTGGTTGAAAGATCCGTGTAAATGCTATGATGAGAGTTGTTCTGTTGGAATGTGTGAATGATGAGCTCATGTTTAAAAATGTATTGGAATTCGCTGGGTAGCGCTATCTCTGTTAGACACACACACAAACACAAGACACAACCAGCTGTGTCAAATCCCAGGGGCGGTCCACACATTTCACTAGCCAGGGGGCCCCACTGATAGATGGAGGGATTTGGGTCCAATCGTTAAAGATTGGGAGTCAGTCACTGATTGGGCACCTACACACACAGAATATGTCATGTACTCTATGTCACGTGACGTGTATCAAATGAAAATGTGCACGAACGTAGTCGTTCTGCGCACATTGCTGTTGGTTGAGGATAAGGTAATTCTCATGTCTCTGAGCTTCCTGCCGCGCTTTCAGATGTGCCATACTCATTCTGGGCAGCTCACAGATATGACGTAGGGTTAATGTCCACGTTCCGTACCGTACTCATTGAAACGTGAAGCTGTTGATGGCATTCGGCCAGTGTTTACCTCTCTGCTTAAACAAGGGGTCATTATTCCGTGTAACGATTCCAGTGTTTCCTGTCAAAAAGATCAGAGACAAACCTCCTGACGAGTGGAGATTTGTCCAGGATTTACGATGTAAATGCAGCTGTGCATGCACGCTCGTCCGGAATTCTTATCTGATTACTCCAAAAGTTCCAGCCTCTGCAACATATTTACTGCCATAGATGTCTCAAATGCATTTCTTTTCAGTGTTCCGGTACACAAAGACAGTCAATTTTTGTTCACATTTGAATATAATGGTAAACCTTACACATTCACACGTTTGTGTTAAAGCTAAATGGTAAAAAAGTCCAATATGTACAAAGAACAGTTACATTTTTGGGTCATGTCATTTCAGGAGAGGGGAAAGCGCTTTCAGATCAGCGTATTGCATCATTGGCTGCTCTGCCAAAACCTGTCACTAAGCGACAGATGATGTCATTCTTGCGTATGTGTTCATAACACACGGCTGTTGTTATGCTTGCTGTGATGTTACATTAGTCCGTTCTCTGCTTGTAATTATGCCGTTACAAGCTTCAAAGTTGTATTTTATCATCTGAATTTGCCGAAACAAGTTTAATATTCTGAAAGCCAATACTTTGAAGATGTATAAGTGAGGTGTCTTGAGTAGTCAAAATTACCTACAAATCATTGTACACACGTGTACATATTATTCTATTTTTATGCAGCTCTGTGTGATTTTGTAGCTACAATTCAGACTAATATACTACCAGAAGTGGAATAAGTACTCAGATATTGTAGTGAAATTAGAAGTACTCAGATATTGTACTTGAGTAAAGGAATAAGTACTCAGATCTTGTAGTGAAATTATAAGTACTCAGATCTTGTACTTGAGTAAAAGTAGAAGTACCAGAGTGTTACAGTAACAGTCCTGCATTCAAAATGTTCCTCAAGTAAAAGTAGAAAAGTATTATCAGAATATAGTGAAAGTAAAGACAGTAAAAGTAGTCGTTGTGCAGATTGGTCCATTTCAGAATAATATATATGATATGTTTTATAATGATTGATCATGAAAGTGTTCTCAAAGCTGGTGAAGGTGCAGCTAGTCTGAAGTACTTTGTAGACTGCAGGGTAGCTTGTGGATTTACTCCAGGTGGAACTAAAGTCTGATTTAACACTTGATTATATTTCACATCATTCATCCACATCTGTGAAGTAACTAAAGGTATTACATACATGTAGTGAAGGAAAAGTACACCATGTACCTATGACTTATGTTCACTTCCAACCTAAAAGGACTTCAAAAATAGTAATCAATAATGTATTGAAAAGTTATTTGCTGATTGGTTTTTATATCGGCTCAGCCAGGTTATATGGGAGGCCCAGTCTACGTACACTCTAACAACAAATGCCTTGGTTTAACAAAGAAAATCAAGGCAATAGGTTGCATCGATGGTTATTGAGTTAAGACAACTTCTATTGAAATGTTGTTAAAGCAACAAAGTTATTTGAGTTAGGGGAGAAGGCTTTTCCTCTACAATCAGAGGTGTTTTCAATTACCACTTACTTAATAATTGGTAGCATAAACACAATTTTTTAAGTTGATTACTCCAAAGTTCCAACTTGTTTTACCGTATGATTTAAATATAATCTTAAATTGTTTAAGATACTTGTACTTAATTACCACATGTTGAACATGAACACATGTTTTTAAGTTGACAACCATTTATAAATTAAGTTGCTCCAAATAATATTGTATTCAATAGGGTTTTTCTCTTAGCTTTTTCATGTTTTTGCCTTTAAAGAAAGAAATTAATTGATTCCACAACAAAAATATTAGGCAATTCACTTTTTTTTATTTTTTGAACTGCAGGTGTTTATTTCAACACATGATGTTTCAAAAGGAGAGACTTCATTTAGTTTGAACATTGCCTGAAGACGGTTGACGTATTTTCCATGGTGTGCACACCTAGACCGGACTTAAAAGACAGACAGGGTTTTATTGTTTGGACTTAAAAGACGTTTCTCTGACCAACGCTGACCTCATTTTGTATGTTGATGGTCTGCCTCTCGCGACCAAGGGGGCACTAATCGGGTGGGTTTTTCTGTTGTTTCAGATTCTGCTGTACTCCGTTCTGGACCGCTTCCATGTCACCTCTCAGCACAGGCAGCAGAGCTCATCGCACTAACTGAAGCCTGCACGTTTGCAGAAGGCAAAACCGTGACTATTTACACTGACTCACGATATGCTTTCGGGGTAGTACACAATTTTGGGGCTATTTGGAAGTGTAGACAATTTCTGAAATCTGATGGCAAACCAGTACTTAACCATGTACTGGTTGCAGGCTTACTAGACGCCATTTTGCTCCCATCTGAGGTTGCAGTCTGTAAATGTGCCGCACACGCAAGCAGTACAGACCCAGTTTCCCTAGGAAATGCGTCTGCTGACTCAGCCGCAAAGGCAGCGGCTCTGATTCCTCTCGCACCTCACGCACACTCATTTGTTAAAATCCCTGTCTCCTCCTTCACTGACAAAATGTCATCACTGACTTCCATGCAGCAGCTAGCTACGCCAGTTGAGAAGGCTCAATGGAAGGCTGCTGGGGCTGTTTTTGACCCAAAATCCAGCACCTGTTTTTGGCCCAAATTCCAATCCATGTCTTCCCAGACATTTTTTTCCCTCATTTCGCTAAGTTGACACATGGGTGGGATCATGTGTCAAAAGGAGGGATGTTAGAGTCTATCAATCAGGAGTGGTTCACAAGGGGATTCACAGTAACAGCTCAAAAGCACTGTGAAGCATGCCTAATCTGCATTATGCAAAATTCTGGTAGACCAGTTCTACAAACTAGCAAAATGCTGTGCAGACACAGGTCTGTCATGGACACAAGCTCTGCCCATTGTGCTGATGTACATGAGGATGCGGAAAAGAACACGGAGTAAACTCAGCCCATTTGAAATCCTTTTTGGGGCTCCTCCACAGATTGGACTCAAGGCTCCAGGATGTCCTCTTCCCTCCACAACTTTGTGTGAGGATGCTATGTTGTCATATTGTGTTAACCTATCATCCACTTTAGCGACTGCCACTGATCCACTTCACCATCTCCAACCCGGCGACTTCGTGCTGATCAAGGATTTCCGGAGAAAGAGCTGGAAATCCAATCGTTGGCAAGGGCCCGGTCCAGGTGCTTCTCGTCACCCAGACAGCGGTCAAGGTCGCCGAGAGAGCTACATGGGTCCACGCCAGCCACTGCAAGGTCGTAGTCACAGGAAAGGAGAAACGGTAGAAGGAGACGACAACAAGTGACGTGTCCAAGTCACCAACAGAGATGACAACAAGTGACGTGTCCGAGTCACCACCAGCACCACACTTGCACTACATACACCAAAACACACTACACACAAGGTGTCACGAGCGAGTGCCAGCTGAGCGGTTCCATATGCTCTCTGGTTCCTCGTTTGTGTTATCAGTTTGCGAAGTCTGACGGTCCGTGTCACGAAATCGACCGAGAGAATACACTCACACACACCATGGAACATTTCCCCCTCGTGATGAGGGCTCGCCTGGAGAGACGACAACGCAACCGTGAGCAATGTGAATACTGCTGGAGATCCTGGACACTCATAGAATGGTTCCTCTGCATACTTGCCGTGATAGTTGTGTTAGGACTAGTCCTATATTTTATGTATCCATTTCAGCATACAGCATGTCAGCCAAAATCGAGGTATCTAAGAGGTACATGGGGAAAGCAGGGCGAACCACATTTATTTTATTTTGTTGTCTGTATGTATGTATCCGGCGCCGACCCGTGTGGCACATTTTACATAGACATCGCGCCCAAAACTCAGACCCCGGAAAAATGTAAGCAACCTTTGACGCCACTATTGACATCCATAGGTACATCTACATTTAATCTATACATAGGCGATAACGACCATAGCAACATTGATGTGGGTCAGACCAGTAATGGGATCACCGGTAACATCTGGTGGCACACTCTGAGATCATTCTTGCAGGCCGCAGGACAACATGGGTCATGTTATGCATGCACTCTTTTCCCCCAGGACTCATCAATGTCCGTGCCAGTTCGTCCGCGCTCTCTGACCCAGGTTGAACACCTCTGCGCGTTTATGGCTCTGACAAGGCCCATCAAGGGTGAAGACAGCGTAACCGAGTGGCATTATGCTAGGCAGCTTCCCCCACCATGCAGTAATCGGTCTAACTCCTCTTTGCGTGCATCCACGCTTGATACCACATATGCAAAGTACCAACCCGTCAGCCATGTGCACCCCAGTCATTTGAGAGGGATGAAACACAGCCTCTGCATCCAGAGAGTGTACCACAAAACGTCTCTTACACCACCTTATTTTTTCCTAGGCACTACTACTGGTTGTACTCGTATCCTACGGAACACGTGCAGTTACGGTGCTTACAAAATCTCGTATTGTCACATATCCGGTGCCCCTGAAAGAATCCTTTCTAACGTAGCATTCCCTGATGTTAAACATATGTCCCTCCAACTGGCGTGGCCCAGTGATGCTGGGTTTAGCGCGCCACAAGATTACTTTTGGTTGTGCGGCGACAAGCTCTATCAAGTTCTGGCTCCCCTCTGGATAGGTACATGCACTCTAGTGGATTTGAATCCAGCAGTCACTGTACTCACGTCCTTAATGCACACGACACATCATTACCCAGAGTTCCAATACCCCGACCACCACAAGGTAAAAAGAGATCTGACGTCCGCTGGAGCTAACGGTGGGATACAGTAAACAATGCCCATAAAATAGATACCTTACACGTCCGGCTAGAGAATCTCACTTAGGAGACGACGCAAGGCTTCCAGGCATTGCCCCCATTCATAATAGCCTCTAGGAACATGCTCATGCAGCACCAATTTGTTCGCCTCAAAGGGTGGCCTGTGTCATGTGATCGGTGACTCCTGTTGCACTTACATTCCCGACGCCACCAAGACCATCACTGACACTGTGCTGCATCTTAACAACCTGTTAGCTGACATGAAAGCGATCATTTTTGGCCTATTAATCAGTTGTACCTGTTTGATTATCCCAATACTGAAGAAGTGCGTTTCCAGCATGGTATCCTCAGCTTTCGTTCAGTATACTACTATTCCATTACACGACAATCCTTTGCGCCACAGTGAGATAGATCAGCTAGAATCAGAAGAGTCTGATTCCGATTTATCAATATAATCATGTGTGTATCTCCTCTCTTATTCTCTTATGCTTACATTATATTGGAGTCTGTCCTCCACAAAAACAGCCAGTTTTCTATGATATATTTGTGATGTGTTTACTTAAACCAGCGATGGAGTGTATTCATTGATGTGTTATATCAGTCTATCCTATCATTTGTTTTTTTTATTGATCAAGTATGATCAAAAGGGGAGAATGTAGTGGACATTTTTATTTCATATCATCCTTATTATATCTTTCATATGCTTAAACCAAATGCTTCTTATTTCCTGATGTGCTTTCTTTTATTATTATTATATTCTCTTATGGACTATTCCCAGGCTCTGCAAGGCCACAGCTGTTTTAGCCGACTGGGAGTCACACAAGAACCGTTATGCTATCTGCTCAAGGCCACTGGGTGTCTCATAAACAATCTGACCGTGTGAATCCAAGAGTTATAACATTCCCACTCTTTCCTTATATAATCTCTGCTTTTTCATTGTTCTGCGCACTCTCGCGCAGACTATCTTATACTCTGTCCGACTTGTGACATAATTATATTATTGTATCGTGTATTTGAAGCTTCAAATAAATAACTAAAAGACAGCTTTTCTCGATTCACCATTTATTTGTTTTGATCACTTGACTTGTACTCTCCAGCCGTGTTTGGGTCCTAGATTTCCATAACAGACGTCCTGGTCCCTTTGCAGAAAAACAGCCCCAAAGCATGATGTTTCCACCCCCATGTTTCACAGTAGGTATGGTGCTCTTTGGATGCAACTAAGCATTCTTTCTCCTCCAAACACGTCTAGTTGAGTTTTTACCAAAAAGTTCTAATTTGGTTTCATCTGACCATATGACATTCTCCCAATCCTCTTCTGGATCATCTAAATGCTCTCTAGCAAACTTCAGACGGGCCTGGACATGTACTGGCTTAAGCAGGGGGACACGTCTGGCAGTGCAGGATTTGAGTCCCTCACTGTAAGCCCCGATAAGTTGAATCTACTTAAAAAAATAGAGGAAAGTGGTTGCCTTTAAAAATTTAAGTAACACATTAGGAAAACTTGAGTGAATTTAACTTAAGTTATTCAAGGACTTTAATTGAAGTACAATGCACTTCATGTGAAGTTGATTTTACTTAAAATATTGTGTAATATCAATTGCTTTGCCCAATTATATAACTTAGAATTTTTAGTTGAAAGTGGTTACATTACGTATTTATATTTTTTATTCCGTCAACTACAAAAAAGAAAAATACACAAAAATAAAGTTTTACCTTTTATTAAAACTTGGATACAATGAAATTGAGCATCCTATAAAAACTGTAGCAAAAATATTGTACCATACATTTTCACATTAAACCATAGCAATCTCTCTATATATATAAACAGATATCGCTCTGAAAAAATTAAGAGACCTCTTTAAAATGATAACTTGAGGATATAACTACATTTTATGAACATTACATTTAGAACACAAAAGGACAAACAAACCTGGGGAGGTTTCAGCCTGGAACCGAGAGGACAAAATTGCAACAAGAATTGTCAAAATCGGTTAATATATGGATGAGTGGGGGGGGGGGGTGGGGGGGGGAACGGCTGGACACAGGCCGTGGGGGGACACCCGAGACCGGGCTATGTCCCCGTTAGAAGGAACCGGGTGAAATAGCCAAAAAAAGAAAAATGAATAAAACCGGGGAAAATAGGGGGAAAAGTGACAAAAAGTGTCCGAAAATAGGCACTCGGGCAGAGTCCCCGTTACATTCCTTCATGGTTTGAGCGAAAAATGGCTACGTCAACTATTATGAGAACCAGGATGGGGGGTTCAAAAGGCCTGCCCAAGGCCGACCCAAAGTGCATGGTGAGCGGACTCATCACCTCCGTGAGAGTGGAGGTGTCCAGAGAGTGGAGCCTGCAGGCAGACCCCTCTCAGGCTGACAGGCAGGTAGGCCATACAGCTATTTTAGCCGGCCGGCTAAAATGATTGGTCGTGCTTTTTACAGCGCTACAGCTTCCACAGATTTACATTTTGTATGTATTTATTGTCAAAGCATTTCATATATGCATTGTATGGAAGCCCATTTCCGCCACTTGAAAAAAATTAAATCCCCATGAAAAGTCATAATTATGAGATAAAAAAGTCGAAATAATGAGATAAAAAGTCATAATTATGAGATAAGAAAGTCGAAATTATGAGATAAGAAAGTCGAAATAATGAGATAAAAAGTCATAATTATGAGATAAGAAAGTCGAAATAATGAGATAAAAAGTCATAATTATGAGATAAGAAAGTCGAAATAATGAGATAAAAAGTCATAATTATGAGATAAAAAGTCATAATAATGAGATAAAAAGTCATAATTATGAGATAAGAAAGTCGAAATAATGAGATAGAAAGTCATAATTATGAGATAAGAAAGTCGAAATAATGAGATAAAAAGTCATAATTATGAGATAAGAAGTGCGCAGGGACCTTTGAAGACAGCGCCACTGCAGCGCATGCGCACTTCTTATTTCATAATTATGACTTTTTATCTCATTATTATGACTTTTTATCTCATAATTATGACTTTTTATCTCATTATTTCGACTTTCTTATCTCATAATTATGACTTTTTATCTCATTATTTCGACTTTTTTATCTCATAATTATGACTTTTTATCTCATTATTATGACTTTTTATCTCATAATTTCGACTTTCTTATCTCATAATTATGACTTTTTATCTCGTTATTTCGACTTTTTTATCTCATAATTATGACTTTTCATGGGGATTTTATTTTTTTCAAGTGGCGGAAATGGGCTTCCATAGCATTGCTATCGGGATGTTAAGAACATTCCATGGAATATAACAATAAGTGTTTCTGAAATAAATTACATACCCCACCTTTAAGGGACGTTAATCAACAACATCTGATAACGTAATGTGGTGCTAATGTTAGCTAAATGGAGTCTCACCTGATGTAGTAGCACAAAGCAGCCGTCCAATCGCCACCCTCCTCTCCCTATGATGGAAGCCTGAGACAGCCCGTGGTGGCAGGGTTCTAGCGGCGTTCAATGTGGGGTGGTGTCAGATTCACACGACTAAAAGAAAGGTGACAAAAACAGCAACTGGGTGAAAAATAAATCTACGTCTTTCAGTGAACACGAACAAGTGAAAAAAGTACAGCACTGTCTGTTTAAAACTATCTGCACCTCGTAGCCTACTATCGCTCAGTAAAAGTTAACAAAAGCGAGGGAAACACACATTGCCTGACTGCAGTAGCGTAGAAGTGCTGCAGTTAAGTGATATAAATCAAATGAAAACTTAATGCGGTCGCTATTAAGATCTAGATCCCTCCGCGGGCTACATGATCACACTGCGGGGATTCTCCCCCCCCCCCCTAATGACCACCTAGCAGCACATTATACCACTTATTACACGGCTACATACTAAAAAAACAAACAAATGATTCATAATATCGATTTTAAAATGATTTAATTGACTTAAAAATGATCGTAATAATTCCGCCAAAATAAAAAGTCCGTTCCACGGCGCACGAACGAATGGAACTTTAATTCAGAAAATAAACGGCAGCATTATTCGAATTTACCTGTAACTGTCAAAGTCTGTTAACATTTTATTTTCCTCAAACAAGTACTTAAACAATGTGAGAGAAGCCCACACCGTGTTCCCGCCAGTTGATACTTCCTGTGGCTGTGTTACACCCAAAAGTACGAGAATTCAACCAAGCCCTGTTAGCTAAATCACTCACCAGATTCAATAGAGAGGCGAAGTCCCTCCCTTTCCGGGAGCCTCCATGGGACCCCGGAAGCGTAAAATTATACATTGAAGTCAATGGAGAGAGAAAGGTTATCTTTTGATCCCGTTTGAATTGTGCCACGAATGACACATATGATATTTGTCAATTTAAAAGAATATTTTGCAAGTCAAAAAAATTAAAATGTGTCGTAAAACTGTGAAGTTACACATTTTTGTGTGAGAAACCGCTCAGTGAACTACAGGTCTCTTGGTCTCGCACAATACGCGTCACCATCACAAAGATGGCCGTCACGTTAGCAAATTTCACCTGTTTCTTTCAGAATGAGAATAAAAGTATAAAACGAGGTGACTACAAGTCTGGACACGTTGAGAGCTGTACATACACGAAAGGGGAGTTATTCGGTTCTGTAAGAGCAGCGGGACCGGCTTTACAAGATGTTGGTGAGTAATATGAGTGCAATGTGTAACGTTAATGTCAGCTAGCTAACATTAGCTAACAAGGTACACTAACGTGTTTTGTTTCAGTAACTAGTGTTCTCCTTTAGAACTTCGTGGTCTGTGTGTATGCTGTGGATACATTAGTGTTCACAAGAACAAGGTAAACTCCCGTGTTTTGTTTTAGTTGCTCTTCAGATTGAAGCGGCCAGTTTTATATCGACTATACTGTATGTGTGATCTCCTTTTACATCTCGTTGTGTCATTTGAGTTTATTTGCTGTGTGTAGATTCAAGGGTTTTGGTTATCTTGTCAATTTGTTTGGTTATCCAGGCACAGCTGTGTGTGACTCCCTCGGGTACACTGGTATGTGTTTTCCTAATGTAGAGAGCATTGATTAATTAATAAACTACACACTGAGTCTAGATCCTGACCAAATCCTTTTTTATTGTTGATCAAATGTTTTTCAAAAATGTATTCATACACATTTAGAAAAATACAATGTACAATCACAACCAGTACAACACACATTACAAAAAATACAGAAAAAACAAACAATAACAACAATCAGACAAAACTATGGAAAAATAACCCCTCCCACCCCCAGATCCGGACCATCCTTGTATTATTGCTCATTCAATCTATTATAGCATGCTAACAAACATGGTACTTACTTTATTTGTACAGATCTGCATGGGAGACGATGGCGCGATGCAGAGCGCTGTCTGTGATTGTGCACGGGGGATGTACAAATGCAGCCACGCTGCAGCATTGGCAATATGTGCCATGTGGCAGATCAGCTCCACAGATGTTGAGTGCCAGTGGAGGAAGCCTGGCACTTCCAAAGTAGTCCAGCCGGTGTCTCAACTTTACCAACAGTGAGAGGAGACATACAACCCACTGGCCAGAGACATCGCCACTGAGGATGTAGACTGGTTCAGGTCTGCACTGAGGGGCGCACAGTGTGGCATGGCATGGCTTTTGTCACCTGAGCCAGAGCCGCGGCCTCAACATCAGGCCATTGTCACCGTGCCGGAGCTGGTGAAGGGGCATGGGGGTCGGTGGCTTGAGGCAATTCTTGCCTCAATGCGACTGAGCAGAGACCAGCAAGCTGCCATCCAGACAGCCACCGGAGGACAGCGGACAAAGTGGCAGTTACACAGGCGGGGCAGGTTGACAGCCAGCAAGTTTGGTGCTGTGCTGCGGTCGGGACTTTCATCCAATCAATGCGCGTCCCTCATGAAGAGGGTGCTCGGGGGGTACAACTTGGACGGAGTCATGGCTGTCAACTGGGGGGTTGTAAACGAGGCCGAAGGGGTGAAGGCTTTTGTGCAGGCCTATCAGGAGACAGTGTTCGAGTCTGGTCTCTTTGTGAGTGAGTCGGTGTTTTGGGAGCATCCCCCGATGGACTTGTGCAGCCATCTGCCCTGCTGGAGGTGAAGTGTCCACCATCATTATATAGGATATATATATATATATATTTGTATACATATCTGTAAATTGTATAATTTTATTTGATTTAAAAGTATTTTTGATCTCTGTCTATAAACACAAACTGAGTAAGATTGACAATAAAGTTGACTTTGAAAAATATATATATTCTTTATGAAAATAGTTGACTGTTGGAGAAATGAATCCAAATGAAACGTTGGACTGAACTACAACTACGCCTTTAAATCTCTACGGACTGTTTTTCAGTGGGATGGCAAGTTCCTATCTTTAAACATTTATTAGTTTTTTCTCAGAACAGATTTGATTTTCTGAAGTTAATTTAACTTAACCATGTAAGGTCATTATTAAAAAGGTACAATCAATTTGTTTAGGGTTGAATAAAATAATGATAAACATTTCATTTGGATAATTTACTGACAGAATAAGAAACTCAATGATGCTCTACTCACCTGTTCCTTTTTATAAAGTGAAACAGTTGAAATGATAGATTTTAGTAAACTTAAAAAGAACCTTCTCCAAAAGCTATCAAGGAATATACCTAATACTTGTTTTAGAACTTTATTACATATTTTTATATAAATAGTTTGAGTGATCCATAATTGACAGAAGCTTGTGTTTACACTGACCTGTTACTCATATATTAATGTCTTTGTAACTTATTTAAACCACTACCTCACTAATTTCTTTCATTCATCACGGTTCAGTAAACTAAGTGACACATGAACCAGTTTAATAATTATAATAACGTAGGATTGCAACTTTTTGAAACTGTAGGTGGCTCTTAAAAGAGCCGTTGTATTTGGGTGTGCTGGTCTCAGGTCAGTCTAAGCCCTCTCGCGGATGCAGCGGGATGTCCTTAGGCATGATGTTGACCCTCTTTGCTTGGTTCATCTTACTGGGGGGCAGCTACATGGATGTCGGTGCAGTCCACAGTCATTGTGCAGTTGAAGGCAGAATGAATTTATTATTGACTCCGAATGAAGCACAACTTCATGTCATACAATACATTGACTTTATTTGTAATTGTGTAAAAAAATAAAGCATTGATTAGCAAGCAGGACCTGCAGGAACAGAGCACGGTGATGGATGGAGCTGGGAAGAGAGAAGAATAAAGAAAACAGATCAACCTCATTATCGGATATTAAAAATTCAATTTCAAAACAAGTTGCCGCTCCTACAGTTTTCTAGTGTGTAAAGATGATTTCACATGACCTATGCACAATATCACACTCAATACATGTGTGTCTCTGGGGGGTGCATTGTGCCTTTGATGTATATAAATAATATACCATAACCAAATACTATTACGTACAGTGGAAATCAGGTTGCCAGAGCAGGTCAGTCCAGTGTGCATGTTCCTCAGGGTCTCAGCAGTTACAGGTGAGGTAAAGAAAATAAAAGAGAAAAAGGTCAGTAACAACACTAATTATCTCTTAATAATGTTCTATCAGTAATCACTCAACTACTGTCTTTCCAACAAACAGATTGACTCACTATCATCACAATGAAACACGTCCAGAAGAATGGACCACAGATGGAAATTAGCTATTAGCTATAATCTGGCATATTGCATCTCTTCTCTTTGCTGAGATTAATGTTTTTGTATGCATGGTCCTTCTATAAATAAATACATGTCATGCAAAGCTGCCTGCCTGCCTTCCTTCCTTCGACTCTCCCTGAACTGCCTGATCTTTTAATGTTCAATGTTAACCATTTGAGCAGATAGCATTAAGTAGAAAAGATCGCAGATGCTAATGTGCCGTTAGCCTACCTCCCGCCCCCTTAGCACCTGGTGGAGGGGGCGATAGGCTCCTCTTCAAATGTTTCACAAAATACTTACCATCATGACTACTCTTACTGTTTAACATTTGGGTTCACTTCATGTTAAGGCTAATACAAATGACAAGGCTAAGTAATGTGATGCTAACTAACGTGCTCGCTACTAGCTATGTAGCTAGCTTGACTGTGTTCCATGCACAACATGTGTATTACCTGATATGTTTGGTCCAAGGACTCCTGGCCCTTTCATCAGACGGGAAGCGATAGAACGAGCTATGATCTATAAGTATGATCACTTATGTGATTACAACCTGGTACAAAGCACACAGGCATCTTGTAAAAGTGAATTTATTTTTAGCAATCTCTTATTTATTGGAGGGAATAAATCAGTTATGAGATCTTCTTCTTCTTCTTCTTCTTCTTCTTCTTCTTCTTCTTCTTCTTCTTCTTCTTCTTCGCTTTAATTACGAGTCGCAACCACTTGGAGCATTATCGCCTGTGACATCACTTACGCGAGCCAGAATGGGATTTGGGATTTGTAGTCTTTGTAGTCGCGTATTTTTCATAGTCTTATATTTCAACAGTTTTACGACAAAATGTGACTTTTTTGACATGGAACTTATTGTTTAAGATTGACAAACATCATATGTGTAGTTCGTGGCACAATTAAAACGGGATCAAAAGATACGTTTTCTCTCTCCATTGAATTCAATAGCCGCGTTCACACCGCAGGACTTTCCCTGGTACTTTAGTTCTTTAGTTCCGTTAGTACCAATAATGTCGCGTTCACACCGCCGGGACTACTCAGTGCCGGGAACTCTTTTGGTACTTTTTAGTCCCTGCTAGAGAGGTGGTACGAACCTGGTGACAAAAGAGTGCCAATTTCTATTCTATTTCTATTGGCTGGGCGAATTGCAAACCACGCCCCGTTAGACTCTGAATTTGTTTTGTTTGGCAGCCATTTTTTCCCTCGCTACAAAACCACATCCACACCTGAGCGAGTATGTTGTTTGTACTTGAAAGCAGTTATGACCACACGTACAGCACCGGAGCGGTGGAATGATGATGAGGAAGTGTTGGCGCTTCTGTCAATTTACTCAGATGCAGGTATGTAGCAGCTTCTACAACAAGCAGTTCCCAACTCTAAATGTTTTGAGCGATGTTCGCAAAAGCTACTTGAAATGACCATCGACTCGGGCACGCTGTGGGAGCTCGCTGAAACGGCGGATTCAGTCGGCTGTGAAGTGAGCAACAACGACGAAGGTAAAATAAACTACTTGTACTGGGGTTTTTAATATGCACATTACTGGTCTCAGATGTACTTTTATTTGCTCAGTAGATCGAGGTAGCCATGAGCAGGCTGAACTGGCTAACACTGTTAGCCGGCCCTGAGCTGGCTAATAACATAACATCTAACTAGCTATTCTCGGCCGCCATGAAAACGTTTTGTCTTGTGAATAAGTGGGCAGTGTTTTCTGTAATGTGCTTCACTAACTCATCATGGCACTACATTTGTTTGTTTCAGGCGAGGCGGGACAACTCGCTGGATTGGAAACGAGTGGACTTTCCTTTCCCGATCGCAACAGCAGCCGTTGCTCGTCGCCCTTTCCATCAACCAAACGCAAAAGTACGTTCACACACACTGTAGCTTCACAATCACGTTTACTTCCTTCATGGTACAATTATGAATTATGAAACACCGTGGAAAACGTGTTTGCCTAGGCAGGCGTTTACACTTTTCGCGCCCATTTTACGCTCACAAAATTGTAAACATCCAGGCTAGGTCACATGACTTCCGGTAAGAAAACGTAACGTGTGTGTGTGTGTGTGTGTGTGTGTGTGTGTGTGTGTGTGTGTGTGTGTGTGTGTGTGTGTGTGTGTGTGTGTGTGTGTGTGTGTGTGTGTGTGTGTGTGTGTGTGTGTGTGTGTGTGTGTGTGTGTGTGTGTGTGTGTGTGTGTGTGTGTGTTTATGTCTTTGTGTGAGTGTGTGTCTGTGCCTAACCCTATCAGTCGGAATAGCCCTAACAGCCTGACCGTGTCCCTTCTGCCTGTAAAACTACATGGTGATTAAATAATGTTTCCTCTTAGGAAAGCGCGCACAGGAGTCAGGACACACACGATGAGAACTTCTTTGCCACCATCAAGACTATGGAGGACAGGCGTGCCATGGCCAGCAAGGCGATGCACGAGGACCAGATGATGCTTTTACACAAGGCCCAGGAAACAGAGGACAGGGTGATTGCGATGATGGAGCACCAGGATGAACGGGACGCAGTCTTGGCACAGCAAATGGAGCAACAAAAGGCTTTTCAGCAGGGGTTTCTGGGAGTGCTTTCAGAGCTAGTGAAGTCAAACAGGCCTTCCTCCCTGTAGTATTGTTTTAAATATTGACACACAGCGGTGTTTCCTGGACATGGAAACATTCAGGGCTTAGCCCACAGTTCAACTCTTACAGTGCTATTTTTATATATTTGTTATAAGTGTATTTTTTTTGGGTACATTTGATTGAAGTTGATTTTCTATTATTATATATATATTGCCACTGTTTTTTAATACTGACACCTAACTTGCACGAAGGTGTGTCTGTTACATTGTTTTGAACTTCATCTTGGTGATGTTGATGCTGAATTCACTATTTAGTAGATAATCATGTGACACTTTAACTTTGCACTATGGTCTGTCTGCTGAGCCTACCTATTGTATTTGCCAGTGTTATGTTTTGATACTGACACTTATTGATCTGCTGCTGATAAATAAAAGATAACCTCCATGGCGATTTAACAGATAATGTATCTTGCTTATTTCTCCTCTGACACTATCTTTACAGTGACCTGTGTAGCATCCTATAAATCACATTTAAGTGATTATTCTGATACCATCATGTTTCATCGGTTATAAACTGGCGAAGCTTTAGTTGTGTCCCACCCACAATGTGGGTGGGACACAACTCCCCAAGAATATAGTAACCCACAATGACACAACACCCCCAAGAATATAGTAACCCACAATGACACAACACCCACAATGTGGGTGGGACACAACTCCCCAAGAATATAGTAACCCACATCATGTCCCCCAATATTCCTTGTTACATGAGGAAGTAGACCACCCCTATCCACAAAACTAACCAGTGAGGACATGCTGAACACTCTGCTATCATGCATGCTACCTGGTAAGCCAACAAAAACACTCCAAAAGAGGCCCCTAGCATCCACAACACCCTGCAGGACGAGCGAGTGCCAGCCTTTGCGGTTGAAATACTCGTTATGGTACGCCTTCGATTCCGAACCAGCATTGCACTTACAGCATCCGACGAGTGGGTCAAATCCCTAGTTGGCTGCAATAACCCAGTTACAAAGCTGTATAACATGAGCACAAAGACAACAAGCTCATTGAACTCCATCATGTCTGAGGTCTGAAAGTAAACAAACGCCTCATACAGCGGGTGGGCTTTATACCCCCTCCCCCGTGTAGTTCTTCTTCTCTTGTTTTTTTGTTGTACTCGCCGTGAAGTGGTTTTGCGGCCTGCCAGTAAACCCAGAGAAGAAGAAGACGAAGTGACGTCAGCGTAATCGTGGCTCAGGGAAAGTACTGCGGTGTGAATGCGATTGGCACTAGCCCCCTGGCGGATTTAGTGCCGTGGTACTTTAGTGGTACTTTAGTGCCGGCACTAAAGTACCGCAAGTCCTGCGGTGTGAAAGCGGCTAATGTTAATTTTTCGCTTCCGGGGTCCCATGGGCCGGAAGTAGATGGGCGTGACTTCGCCTCTCTATAGATAAGGCAGCCGTGCAGCATCCTTCCTTTGGAAGCGTAGACAGCGCGGTGAAAGGGTGCAAGTCCGGCATTCAAAGTGGGGTTGCGTCCGACTGAGAAATTGCGAGCTGGAAACGTGGCTGCGGCACATCCAGATCCTTCTCTTTCCCATAATGCATTGCGAACATGACTAAAACTTCATAATGTGAAGTTACTTAAAGGAGACCTATCATGCTATATTTAAATGATATAGTGTATGACCATACCTATAAGGTATATTTATACATTTTATTTTTCAAAATACCAAACAGATCATTTTTTAGACATGCCTCGTTTCGCTCATTTTCGCTTTATTCCAAGCCCGTCTTTGAAAATTCTGAGCAGCAGCTGACCACGCCCCCCTGCAGAAGAGCAGGCATGAGCCGGCGAGAGTCACGTTACCATGCTTGCTGTGATTACGAGTGTCGAATAAACATGTAATCTCAGAGCAATGCATGTGTTCAAGCATACTATCAATTTGATCCAGAAACTGACCCTGAAGCAGCGGAGGTTTTGGTGGAGGTGCAAAAATCTCGGTTGCAGCAGGACGTTTCTGAATGGTTAGCTGACAAGCTGTTGTCCCTATTTATTTTACTCTGTTACGTATGGGGGTTATTCCCTATCTTTATTCAAGAGCGTGGTATTTAAATTTGAGAGCATACTTTATGTATTTATTTCCCTCAAACTCTGCCCTCGCACTCAAATAGTGCCCTCACATTCAAATAGTGCCTGCTTGCACTTAGATTTGCTCTGCGTGTGCTCAAACTGTACGCTTGCACTCAGATATATTGCTGCTCAGAATTATTCTGTGCGCGCTCGAAATTTTTGTGCAACAAACCTGTCAAAATCCCTCAACCAATAGGAGGCCAGTTGTCCTTGCGGGTGCGTTCGCTTTACTTATTACAGCGTCCCGTCAGGGCGGTTACTCTTTGGTTTATAAACTCCAGCCCTCCACGGCTTTATAACATGTACTTCACTTGTTTGATTTACAACTTTTTTGGAGGAAGCACAGTTAGTATATATATATATATATATTAGGGCTGTCAAATGATTAAACATTGTAATCAGATTAATCACAGCTTAAAAATTAATTAATCATGATTAATCACCATTCGAACTATGTCCAAAATATGCCATTTATTTATGTATATTGTTGTGGGAATGGAAAGATAAATGAAAGAAGGCGGATATATCCATTTAACATACAGTATGTATGTTTATTATAACATTTTTCTGCATGTCAAAATGAAAGACAGCCCACACACCTATCAATCATCAAACCGTGGGGTCTTAATTCATTACGTGTTGATTTCTATCAACGGGGGAGTACTTCAGGAAAGTCGACAGGGGGGGGCGCTAGTGGAGTACTTCGTGACCACAGAGTGTGAACGTTGTGATCAGCTGTTTTAGCGCAGTTCTCCAGTGATGGGGGAAGTCTCCCTCCGCAGCCGGTTGGCGTAGTTTTGGCACAGTTCCGTTGTACAGACCGACGTTAACAGCAGCCCTGTCTGTGCACACGGAGACCGACTCTGTCGTCCGGTGATCTAACCGCCTTCTGGAAAAGCTTCACAAGTACGTCGGTACGCAAATTTGCGTTGTGACACAAGTGACGGTACGCATTTCAGATTACGCACATAACCTGCGTACCAGTTATGTGCACCCCTGTACCAGAGCCATATTATTACTATTATATGGCTCTGCCCTGTACTACAGCAAGAGTATTCTCCGTCGGGACTTCCTGCAACAACACCACGCCGTTATCAAAGATGTTCTATTGAGAACACGATCACTACGTGACAAATGTTTTCAAAACCGTGGCTACTGAAATCAATCTTACTAACTGCTGTCTGTGCAATTTACTCCGCGCGAGTTAGCAGACTTTATTTTGCTTACTTTAACATAATTTTTCATGGTGGGGCTAAGCCATTTCTTGGTATGGGTGTAGCCTACCCCAGCCATACCCTGGCGCTGCCAATGGTGGCACATATGGGGCGGGCCATTCTGCACATGCGTTAAATGCGTTAAATATTTTAACGCAATTAATTCAAAAAATTAATTACCACCGTTAACGCGATAATTTTGACAGCACTAATATATATATATAATACAGTGTTTCCCACAGATCTGAAATATACTTGGGCGGGAGGTGGCAGCGGGCAGGGGGGGGTGCCCGAAAAAAAAAAAAAAAAAGTTTTAACATGTTTATTTATTGACTTTTCATTCCTGTGTAATCATTTTGCGCAAAGATGGCACTGTTTGTCAGAGCACTTCATCCTTCTGGGATTTCATGAAGAACAGCTCCAACGCCTGTGTGTATGGCAGGGGTCACCAACCTTTTTTAGGATGAGGGCTACTTCCAAAAAATAAAACAAGTCGGGGGCTACTTTTACTCCTCTTTTCTTTTCTTTTTGCAGTGTATATATTTTAACATTTTAACATTATTATATGCTTACCTTTAACCTTTGTGTGCTGTTTGGGTCTTTGGGACCCGTTTTCAGTGTTTACTAAAAGAACATGTATGCAATTTAATTATTTTAACCTGCTTTATTTGGGAGTGGGCCTCACATCCTCTAGGGGGGGCCTCACCTCCTCTAGGGGGGTCCTCACCTCCTCTGGGGGGGTTCGGGGGCATTCAACCCCGGGAAGATTTTTTTTTAAATGTTGAAGTGAAATGCATCAATCTGGTGCACTTTGAGCACAAAATGAATTTATGGATACAGCTCTCAACACTCAGATGAAAGGGAGCTGTATACTTTTCAATAATCCAAACATTGGAGTGAGGTGAGGTGACGTGCAACAACATTAACCTTTCTGTTGGTCGCTTGTTAGCAGACCCTTCACGCGATGGCAGGGCCCATAATGATAGCCCTATAGTTTAAATCTACTACCCACACATGAACATATGGAAGTGAGTTACTATTTAAAAAAATTAATGTATTTATAAATGTATTTAGGAACCTATCCATGTGATTTTTAGTGGGGGTCGACCTCAAATCCTCTATGGGGGTCCAGGGGCATGCCCCCCCCGGTAAGATTTTATTTTTTATTTTGGAGTTAAATGCATCAATCTGGTGCATTTTGAGGGGGAAATAAAGAGACTAGATCTATGGAAACACCTATATTAAACAGAACTGTATACATTTCAATAATCATAAAATCATCATAACCAATAACATACCATTTCCAATATGAAAAAAACACTGAAACTTGTTTATTACTTTATTTTTGGTTCATTTATAGTTGTGAGTGTGTCTGTGCTCCTGAATCAGCCTCTCCTGTATCCCTCCTCTCCCCCCTGCTCCTCTTTGAGGCAGCAGCAAAGACTAGTTTTCTCTAAACAAGTTTTAAAAGTGTATCTTACCTTTTTTCAACTTAATATGTGTTTACATAACTGGTGACCACACCGTTTGAGACCCACTGAGAACTTAGACTAAGTTAACTATCTAAACACTCAGAGAGTCCTTTACCTCACCTGAGATGAGCTTATCCCGAGCTTGAATGACACACAGAGACCAATCAAGGGCTTTGATTTATGATCTGTATGACAGTGGCCATGTCGGCAGGCCACATCATGTGGACAGCCAGTCACCCTGTGTGAGGCAGGCCACTTAACAGGCCAGAAGGAGGCGAGATCAGTGCAAGGGAGCGAGGGATCATTGTCCACAAGTTAATCGATCGCAGATGGCGTCGTGGTCACGGACGAATAAAAAAAAAATTATAAAAAAAAAAAATATTAAAAAATTATTATAAAAAAAACAACCTAAATGGGTCGCGAAATATACTTGGGCGGCCGTTAATATACCTGGGCGGCCCGCCCAAGTATAGTCTATGTGTGGGAAACCCTGATATATATGCTGTAATAAGTAAAGCGAACGCACCCGCAAGGACATCTGGCCTCCTATTGGTTGAGGGATTTTGACAGGATTGTTGCACAAAAGTTTCGAGCGCGCACAGAATAATTCTGAGCAGCAATATATCTGAGTGCAAGCGTACAGTTTGAGCACAAGCAGAGCAAATCTAAGTGCAAGCAGGCACTTTTTGAGTGCGAGGGCACTATTTGAGTGCGAGGACAGAGTTTGAGGGAAATAAATACATAAAGTATGCTCTCAAATTTAAATACCACGCTCTTGAATAAAGATAGGGAATAACCCCCATAGTTACGATGCTTGCTCCTTATTCCGTTCATATTTTGGCTAATTAGCAAGAATGCAATGTGTACAGTTTGTAACGCAAAAACAGCGATATATATATATATATTTATAAAGGGAGACATTCATATTTTCAGCATATATACAATGGCCTCATTGCATTTATTAATAGTTTACAGTCCTTTTCTTCCAACATCCTGCAACAACCGTTGGAAAGTTGAATAACTTAGGGTGATAAAAAGTATAACTCCAACAACACCTCAGTTGTCAGCAATGTGTGTAGTTTCATGTGTTTTTAAAAGCTCAGTTATTGACTTCTTTGTGCAAATTGCGCCACGATGCCTTCTGAACGGAGAATGTGTGCTGCATGGAGATACCACAGCTAACATTTTTGATAGCTTCACTAAGTTGTCTGTTTAAATACATTTTTCACATGTCATTCAATATATGTTTATCACAATGTGTCAAGACGGATGCAGTAACTTGAGGACTCTGTAACCTGTATGGTGGACCATCCTGGATCGGAGCCTGTGTGCCTGAATGTGTTCTCCCTGCAGAATGCGTTGAATATTTACAGAACTGAACATGGTGGACTACAGTTGAGACAAATAGAGCAGTGAGTGGCAGTTTGTTTTGACTGAAATTGTAAAACGAATGCTAATATTGTTCATGGAAATAAATACTGGTGTATATGGCTTTATGCAATCTTTCATTGTACTATTATATACTACACAGCAATGGCATAACACACCCATGTGTACGACAAAAAGGTCCACACACTTTTGAAATCAGAATATTCTTTACCCATCCAAACATGAATAATCACGACACATTTTGATATCAACTTGGAACTTTATTGTCAAAATCAACGGTTAAAAAAACCCATACAAAAAAACTAAATGTAGCCTACTTGTATTTTGTATAAATGACACTAAATATTTTTACAGAAGCTTTGTGAGCTGGTGCTGGGGCTTCCTTGGACGCAGGATCAGAGTGGTGATTCCGGCCTGCGTTGTCCTCAGGATACGCAGGGAGTTTCCTGATCCGTGAAATGTCGATGTTGGGTTCAGACAGCAGCCAAATTGAACCGTGTAGCATACCCGGCGATGACCTCCTCCCTGTCAGGTCGCTCATAATGGTGCAGGGTCCACAAAGACTTGGTCGAAGATGAGGTCCATCAAGTTGGCCACGTAGGGCTGTGCAATGGTAAAAAAAAGCACAACAAAAAATGTGGTTTAGATTAGTATATGCATGTAAAAAACTGAAACTTCTTTCTAATTTTTTTATTTTATATTTGTAAATAGTTGTATAATAAATATTTTAAACACTTACGGAATGTGGGGTCAGTCTTTACTGGTTTTGCTCTGCATTCTCCCATCCTGGCCTTTGGGAACTGCAGTTTATACAGAGGGTTTCCAGTGGATGTAGTGGCTTGTGCACGCTCAGCGTTTTCATTGTAGTGCAGTCTTTCATTTCCGCCATGATAAAAAAAATGTAAATAATAGCAAAGGATGTACAAATTGTCACTAATTAGTAAGTATGTGAGGTGCTGGCCTGTAAAGAAGAACACATAGTTAGAACAAAATCATCTCAACTTAGTATTCAGGATGAGAAAATACTATTTGGATAAATATAGTCTGAAATCCCAAAAGATGGGGCTAAAACTCTCTATTTAGCAAAACTCTCTATTTAGCAAAGCTCTTTGTTTAGCCTTTTCCAATCTGAGTTAGTTTTGAACCGTAACGTGCATGCTGTGTTTCTGACTCAATGCAGGTGATGTGTTGGAGAGGGGCTGAGCTCAGTAGACTGACTGTAATGAGTGCTAGCCACTAATTAGCCTGTTGCTAGAGGTAAGGCCTTGTCAACAACAACAGACCGACGGGGCTTTAGCTCAGTTTTACTCGTGGTGTGTGTCCCCCCTCGCATACATACACAGTGTTGTATCCTAACACACCCCCATTTATATTCATGTGCGCAAACAAGTAAACACACAAAAGCTTTTACATATAACCCTGCAAAACACGGCATGTCTCATTAGCGTAGCTTAGATTACAGATCAATGATATCTGATCGTTCTTACAGAATACAATCACAAAAGCGTTTACATATAACGCTGGAAAAAAACGGCACTTGCCTACAGAAGATTACGTTTGTTATTATAACTTACTCAATATGATTGTAGAGGATACAAAATACTAATAAATAGGAGAATAAATACTTGTGTTATCGCCTAGGGCGTGGCTTTACAGCCTTCACACAGATCGCCATTACGGCAGTATGTCTGAACATGTTAGCAAATGCCTGATAATTCAAATGACAAAGCAAAGACTGCGGAGCGTACAAAATAAAATGCTACAAAAATATATAAACACCTAACCGATTACTATTTGGGTTTGAGGCGACATTGATATGGCGAAGCTACATGCTACATGCTACAAGCTAGAGATAGCTTTATCAGGAAAAACACCGCTAAATAAAAACTTACAGCTTCAAAATTGGATGTGTCCTCACTGGCCTGGTCCCGGATGGTTGGTATTGATCCCGGGTTTAGCATTAGTTTGGAGGCATATCCGTGTTGGACTTGAGAAGTTAATAAACATGTCCGTGGTAAAATGTTTGGAACACACAAACAGAAATCTTCCGTGGTCTTCTGGCACATGTCCCTTGTAAATGAAGTCTAGCCACAGATTCATTTCTTTTTCCACTGATGGCATTGCATGCAGTCCCCTGTCCCGAGTCTTGCAGCCAACAACAGCACAACGTTTAACTGGCTTAGACATCCTGGCAAGAGCAGGCACAAACACAGATGTGACTGGGGTGTTGATTATTTAGCCTGCCGATAGCCTATATGCGAATGAGAGGTTTGGCAATGCACGTGGCTCATTCCCCTGATAGGTGGAGAGTTGACCAATAAGCGGAGCACTTCTTTGTGACGTAGAAAAGTATTGGAATCTGGATCCGTTTTTTTCAGATCCGTTGCAGCCCCTTTTTTAGAGATTTGGCGAAGGAGGAAAATAGAGAGGGTTGTGTTTTCTGACACTTGGTGAGTTCCCTGGAACACCAGGGACACATATTCATGTATAAAAGACGTACAAAGGTGCATTTTGCATGATAGGTCCCCTTTAACTTAAAATTATTGACACATTGCTTAACTAACACATGTAAGTATTATATGCTTACATTTGGTAGTCAGCAAGTAGAATAAGCTTACATTTGATAGTAATGCAATGAAACTTAAATAATGTCAGTAATTTGTAATTCTTTAATTAGATATGAACTCCGGGCTAACAGCGGCGTAGTGTGTTACTGATGGTATAGCCTTTGTTACTTTGGTCCCAGCTCTCTGCAGGTCATTGACTAGGCCCCCCCCCCGTGTGGTTCTGGGATTTTTGCTCACCGTTCTTGTGATCATTACCCCACGGGGTGAGATCTTGCGTGGAGCCCCAGATCGAGGGAGATTATCAGTGGTCTTGTATGTCTTCCATTTTCTAATAATTGCTCCCACAGTTGATTTCTGCTTACCTATTGCAGATGCAGTCTTCCCAGCCTGGTGCAGGTCTACAATTTTGTTTCTGGTGTCCTTTGACAGCTCTTTGGTCTTGGCCATAGTGGAGTTTGGAGTGTGACTGTTTGAGGTTGTGGACAGGTGTCTTTTATACTGATAACAAGTTTAAACAAGTGCCATTAATACAGTTAACAAGTGGAGGACAGAGGAGGCTCTTAAAGAAGAAGTTACAGGTCTGTGAGAGCCAGAAATATTGTTTGTTTGTAGGTGACCAAATACTTATTTTACTGAGGAATTTGCCAATTAATTCATTACAAATCCTACAATGTGATTTCCTGGATTCTTTCCCCCCATTATGTCTCTCATAGTGTACCTAGGATGAAAATGACAGGCCTCTCATCTTTTTAAGTGGGAGAACTTGCACAATTAGTGGCTGACTAAATACTTTTTTGCCCCACAGTATATATTATATATGCTTTAGGAGCTGTGTGTGTGTGTGTGTGTGTGTGTGTGTGTGTGTGTGTGTGTGTGTGTGTGTGTGTGTGTGGTGTGTGTGTGTGTGTGTGTGTGTGTGTGTGTGTGTGTGTGTGTGTGTGTGTGTGTGTGTGTGTGTGTGTGTGTGTGTGTGTGTGTGTGTGTGTGTGTGTGTGTGTGTGTGTGTGTGTGTGACAGGTCTCAGTTGGTTTGGTGTCCTATGCTTACTTTTAATACTTATAAATACAACTTTTGGCCCGTAATTTCATTTCACCATTTCAGCGACCAGAGAGAGGGGGGGGGGGTATATCCAATATATAATGTTACGTTATTATGAGAGTGCTCTCATACTCGTTTGATTCTTGAATTGTATATACATATATATACAAATATATATATGTGTGTGTGTGTGTATATATGTCCGCATTTGTTATTGTCTCATTATACCGCACTGTCAATTAATTAAAAGTAAATATATAAGTGGTCATGAACACATCTGTCCATCAGACAGAGGGCTGCTGTGCCTCCTGTCATCATTAATGGACGTCTCTTTAAAATGACCGCTCAGAGGAGAGGAGTTCTCATTTCTCTAACCGCCTGCTGCTTCCCCTCCTCCCTCCTCGGTTCCTCCGCTCGAGCGGGACTAATAGTCTAGCAGGAAGGGCCCTCAGATTTTGAGATACCCCTACCCGAGGTAGAACAAATGACAACAATGATTTCTTATCTTTAGGGTCTCACATTAATGAAATTGATTGTTTGTGACCTTGACCAGAGCTGTTCCAGTGCTGTGGGTGGAACGGAAACCGGACTGGAATTTCTCAAAGAGGCCGTTTAGTTGGAGATGGTCCTGAAGCTGGGCGGCAACCACATGTCTAACTGTCTACCAGCATGTCATGCACTCACTGGCTGTGGCACAACAAGTAGTTTGTACCGAATAGGAAAGACAACAGCATTTACCAAACTCAAGACCCATCTCAGCGAGCTCAAAGATCTGGCCCATTTTGGACTCTCTGCCAGCTTTGTCTTTGCCAGTCGCAAGAGAATTTGCACTTCTGCTATATGGAAAAAAGAAAAAGGACTGTGTACAATGTGCACAAACTTGGAAGAACTGAGGTTCATAATTGCATCAACAACAGATGAATCTTCGGAAAATCTGCCGCCAACAGAGGATGCATTTCAACAACATGTAAAGAGCAATGTTTCAGACAGCGATGGTGTCACAGCCCTAACCCAAACCCTTGTTATGGAGTCCTGTTGGCAAGGTGTGGATTGTCAACCAGTGCTATTTACAAATCCCCCAGCACCTACAGAAGTGAGAGACATTACTCACTTGTATTGCAAAGATGCAAAGTGTGGAGAGAGTGGAAAGTGCCAGCGCCTCTCTGTTAGCCTTCCCTGTACGGAGTTCTGCACCTGCTGTGCACAATGTCAAAATGTGTCTCCTAACGTTTCTGAGGAACCTGACATTCAACATTATATTCTAGTATCTATATACTTGACCTCTCACTGAATTATTTGATGAATTGTATACTGTACTTTGAATTAAGGTTCCAGTTTCAATACAACCTGTACTATTTACACCTATGTTTTAGAGGCTTGCAATTCAGAACTAATACACTATATTGTATTGGGTTACTCTTATTCTGACTATTTGGTGATGTAGTTCAGCCACCTGGTATTTCCCTCTCCAAATATAATGACCATCAGAGTGAGCATTCTTAACTTATAGGCTATTATGCCACTTCTCCCCCATTCGGAGTTTGACTGTCTCAGAGAAGAGGTAGGCCGATGTCTAAAGAAATCTCATTTCCAATATAATTATACCAGATATTTCCATACAACTACTGGTTAGTGTTCAATAGCACCCTAGACCATTCAGTAATGGTATATTTTTTAGGGATTTCTGTTTTTCTAATAAATTAGAGAAAAGTGATGGAGTCCTATGTTCCGATCACCAAAAAGTACAATTTCCGTCTAAACTAAAGCTAAGTTTACAGGACTATAATTCAGTATTTCTTTAGTTAAATAATTGTCTGACTATTTGGTGATGTAGGACAGCCACCTGGTTCATACCTCAGCAAATCTGAAGAGGAAAAGAGTGGTCATTCTCAAGTTATGGGCTTTTTAGTCACCTTTCCCATATTCGGCCTGGTCTACTTTGACTCTTTTTCAGGGGTAGTTCTAAAGAACAACCAAAAAAACATTTTTTCCCCCAAAATACAATTTTACAACAATCAATTTCATTAATGGGAGACCCTAAAGATAAAACAAATCATTGTTGTCATTTGTTCTACCTCGGGTAGGGGTATCTCGAAAACTAAAGCCTTTTTTGAGGACTTGCTGCTGGACTATAAGACACGAGGATAGGAGTCGATGAGGGGAATTAGAGAAATGAGAAACCTTCATTGTCAATTGTTTGTTCATAATTTGTAAAGCTAAAATGTTTCATTTATAGTTTATCATGTTCAAAATGTTTGTTTTTTTGCGGTTAAAGTTGCTATAGTGATTCCAGGACAAACCACTTGGCCAGTTATATGTTGTTCAGTTGGGTTGCTTAAAGGAATGGTATGCTCATGACACTCATTTTTAAATAATTATCATCCGATAAAACAGACCAGTCTCTGCCAGTCTTTTTTTTTTTTTTTTAATCCGATGACATTATCACTGATTATATACCGAGACAACTGTCACTACCCGATCCGTCACCCTGCCCGATCGGTACTGCGCATGTGCGAGATGGTCCGCCATATTGGACAACTCCGGACGGCAACCCACGATGGACAGTTGACACAGTGGCTTTTAGCAAAGCTCAAAAAGAAAAACCGAGAGAGATGAGTTATTGTTATTACAACGTGACTTCACTATTATTAAACAACTCTTTTTATTGGGTTCTTTTATTTTGGGTTAAGTACATTGTCAGAATAAGTGAGAAATTAATTTAACTTCTGTTAGACAGCCATATGCCATACATGTTTGCACACATTCACAGTAAATATGTATTCAGTATGATAGCTGTCTAACAGAAGTTAAATCCATTTCTCACTTATCATCTCTCTCGGTTTTTCTTTTTGAGTTTTGCTAAAAGCCACTGTGTCAAGTGTCCATCTTGTGTTGCCGTCCGGACTTCCGGACCATCTCGCACATGCGCAGTACCGATCGGGCAGGTGGACGGATCGGGTAGTGACAGTGACGGAGCGTCCACACTACAGCTTCAAAAATAGCTTGGAGCTGGGCGTGTCTGGAGCTTGGGGATTTTATTCAAGCAACACGGCCAACAACCAATCACATGAATCTCCCGCCCCCGACATACAAAGCAAAAAACCCCGGGGATTGTATGGGAGCAATATATAAATAAACTCCCCAAACAGGCGAAAACCTACCAGTTTCACCCACTGTCTCTGCCACCTCCCTCCATGCCTGGTTCCTCCGGTTTGTATCCCGGTAGGTGAAGAGGGTCTGGTCATACAAAACCGGGTGATTTGCTACGGCGATAGTTAGTTTCTCCTCCGACTTTTTTTGAAATATAGAAATGAACGGCGGGATATCTCTCCCAGCTTAGACGCGGTTTGATTGGCTACGGCTTCAGCTGTCAGATTTTGGGAAACGGGATTTGATTGGCTGGCGCTGGCTACTCCGGCGTCTCAGGCGACAGAAGTTGAACATTGTTCAACTTCTGTCGCCGTGACGGCCCGTCTACACTACAGCGTCGAAAGCTCCAATCTGCCCATTCACTTTCAATGGGGTGACGTCACGTAGCCGCTCTTTTTCGCCGAACTGAATTGTGGGTAGCAGAGCGGTCCGTCTCAGGCGTCTCCGGACGCCGGAGTAGCCAGCGCCAGCCAATCAAATCCCGTTTCCCAAAATCTGACAGCTGAAGCCGTAGCCAATCAAACCGCGTCTAAGCTGGGAGAGATATCCCTCCGTTCATTTCTATATTTCAAAAAAAGTCGGAGGAGAAACTAACTATCGCCGTAGCAAATCACCCGGTTTTGTATGACCAGACCCTCTTCACCTACCGGGATACAAACCGGAGGAACCAGGCATGGAGGGAGGTGGCAGAGACAGTGGGGCGAAACTGGTAGGTTTTCGCCTGTTTGGGGAGTTTATATATATATTGCTCGCATTAAATCCCCGGGGTTTTTTACTTTGTATGTCGGGGGCGGGAGATTCATGTGATTGGTTGTTGGTCGTGTTGCTTGAATAAAATCCCCAAGCTCCAGACACGCCCAGCTCCAAGCTATTTTTGAAGCTGTAGTGTGGACGCTCCGTGACAATGAAAGCGGCTTATAAACACTAGATGACTCACCCGCGCTGCTGGCCAATGGAGACCGACGTTGCCACTTGGCCGCCATCTTGCTACAGGGAGTTCTCTCATTCATAACATTATGGTTTACTATTTAAATAACCATAGCTTGCTCAATTTTCAACCAATTTTCAAACGGTTTGGTTTTTTATAAACATCAAAGATGTAGTTATGATACTGCATACTTATAATCATGGACTTTCATATGAAAATAACATTAATCAGATAAAGCAATAGCTATACACACACACACAAGGTATTTATATTAAATATTTGCCGGTGTATATATTTCCATTTATTTTATTATATTGTTAATATTTAAAATAAATTATAAAATTAAAATACATTTATATTTTATATATAAAAATCGGTCTCATGTTACCACTCTGTAAGCCAAGAGTTGTTAATTTAGCAATGCCTTAGCTTTAAGAACAGGGACACAACTAATGACAATAGCATATGTTGGTATATTATTTAGATATTCACACCTTTATCAGAAGAACCAAACCAACATAAAATGTGCTCACAGACAGGCCAGTTCTGTCTAATTTATCACAATTATTTTTGACATCAGATCTTCATATCATCCTAGTTTTGTATTTAGTTTCTAGATTTGTAAACAAATCCAGAACCTTTGAAATATGTTATTGAAAAAAGACCAAGAATAATATAAACTGTACCATGTGTCCTTTTGTGTCCTTCTGTAGTCCATTTGTGGTTTGTCTTGTCTCACCCCGGCTGATATATCACAAAATCCACTGTTTAAATTGTTCCCTATATTGCCCCTATGCAATATATGCACCAACAATCAATCATCGTCCAGCCTTAGCGTTGGTATTCTTTCACAACCATGTTATGGGTTTATTAGACTGAGCAAACATAAACATATGTGGGGAACATAGTGCTGCGTCTCCTGTCCGGTCAAATTCCTCACTCCTGAAGTGCTCACTGCAGAGCAGTGTCCTGTCACAGGAAACAAAACAGTCCCTTCTTAGGGCGAGTTCCCACTGCCTCCTCCTCTCTTTGGTTTTGGGAAACCTTAAAAACATGAGAAAGTAGCCAGATATATAAATTATTGTCAACATGTTCCTCCCTTCTTTCCTTTAACATTAAGGGTAGGACAAAAATACACACCGAAATTATCATATTTTTGGTATGTATGCATGTATGTATAGCCTACTTTAAGAATAAGACAACCACACTAAGAGTAATAAACAAGCTGTCCAATAGAAACATTAAATAATTGTGTAAAGAAATGGTAACAACATATTCTAAAGAGGCTGGGTCAACAACAATCTTGCAATACTATTATCTCACATAGCCCCACTGATCCTGTGTAGCAGGACTTGTAATGTACATACATCCACTAAGTAATTAACGATTATCCTAATTTTAGTCATAATATTGTCATATCTTACACGTGAAAGGTGATCCCACGGGTTCTTGTTTCCAGACTGCGGTGATTAGAGCATCCGTAGGCTGCACAAAAGTCCGGCATAGTCAGGTACTTCTGTAAACACAAAGCCAGCAAATTCCTGTATCATAATGCAAGATGTTTTTAACAAGCCAAACCACTTGGAAGAAATCATGTGTAACTTAAGTTGTGTTGAAAAGAAAGAGCAGTTCTGCCTCTCCCACTGGTGGAAAGTTGCTGGGTCAACTTTGTAATACTAGGTCTCACTGACAGCCTCTTGTTATTAGCCAGCTAATAAATACAACCACATACACAAAGAAAAGCTGCAATTTCAACATGTCCAAGCATCCTGTATCATAGCCATGCTAATCATGTTTATAATAAACCAAACCGTTTGTAAATCAGTCAAGATTTCAGTGAGTTAAGAGTATTTTTGTGCAGATCACTCACCTTAAAACAGCTACCATAACGCATCAGAGTAACTGTTAACTGTAGCAAGATGGCGGCCGGTCAGCTACGCTGGAAAATCTCCCATGAGCCATCTAGTGTTTATATTAGGGCTGTCAAGTTAACGCGTTAATAACGCGTTGACGCAAAAAAAAATTAACGCCACTAATTATTTTAACGCGATTAACGCATGTGTATTTTTTTTCCTCGGCCGCCCCGTAGTTTCAGAGCGCATCGAGTTTAAAATACCTTCTACAAACTGATGCTGCTGACAGCCCCGCTCCTGCCGCCCGCTTGTAGCAGACCACACTTCCACGCTCACCGGCAGGCACCGACTGGCCATCGGGAGGACCGGGAGGGTGTGTGTTTGTGTGGCCCAAGCGAGCGAGAGAGACCTTACGTGCAGTGTTGTTGTTAGCATCGGGTGCTAGCTAGCTGCGCTAACGGATATAAGGAGCTGTTTAAATGAAAACAGAGGAGCGCCCTATCCACACAACTGCACCGAGCACTTGACTTTATGCAGGAAGCAGACAGTGGGACATTGTAGGAGAAGTCAGCACACTCATGATTGCAGCAACATGATTGCAGCGTCCAGGCAGCTCCCGTTCGAGCATATGCCTTGAGTTGCACATAGCTCCAACGATCCCACACACGCACACGCACGCACACACAATTTGTATTGTATGAGAGGGGTTCCAGGTTGAATTGAGGCGAATATTTGTAATGTTCAGAGGTTGTTGTGTTCAGTGGCGACTGGTCATTAGGGGCAGGTGGGGCACAGCCCCACCTAGTGTCAGCAGAAAGTATTAAAATAATGATTACAACAAAATGCAAAAAATAAATTAAAAAATATATAAAATATATTTTAAGATCATGTTTAATCATCTGATTCGTCTGTACATTGCTGTTTTAGTCTGTGTTCTTCTAATTAGTGTCTACAGTGTGTGCCTATTGAGCTGTTTAGAGCCATGTGGGACAAAACCTGATCCTGCCCCTCCCTCTGACTGTCTAAGTGAACGGTGACTGCAAAAACTACACTGCGCATGCTCAGAGTATTTTCCTATTTAATGTGTGTGGCAAAAAATAATGACCATAGGGGCAAAGTGCTGCCATCCCCACCATACGTCATCTCACATCATTCAGAGCTGATTGGCTGTAAGTACGTGTGCCGCGAAAAGTGTGGTGTGTGAAGAGGAGACGAGAGACGCGTCCTAAAACCAAGAAGTAAGCTGCGCATGGCTTCCCTCCTGAAAAATATTCTCATGAATATTAAACACAACTTGTGTTTAATATTCATGAGAATATTTTTCATTGTTCAAATGATAATAAACATTAGCATAAAGCATATTTGTCCACTCATATGTTGATAAGAGTATTAAAAACTTGAAAAATATTCCTCTAAGGTACATTTAGAACAGATCAAAAATGTGCGATTAATTTGCGATTAATCGCGATTAACTATGGACAATCATGCGATTAAATATTTTAATCGACTGACAGCCCTAGTTTATATATATCAAGTCAACAACCATTACTTAATGGAGATGCAGTACAATCGGTCCTTCTGGTGTCATCACCGACCAGGACACCAGTTCGGCCAGTTGAGAAATCGCCCTCTGCAAGTGTGAAGCGACGGAGGAGCAGAAGTAGTGCTCGGAGTAAGAATAAGGTATGTTATAGCGCATTTCCATTGCAGCGGCTAGCCCCGTTTTAACGTCCTTTAGCGTCCAGGCCAGTTTTTGGTGGCCTTTCCATATAGCGTAGTACCGGCTAGTGTGTATTTCCCCCCAGTTTTTTCCGGCCCCATAAAATCGTGATTCTATGGCCAGGGACAACGAAGCTGAGTATGCTAAACTAGAGAGGGAATCGCTAGCAAGGGTGGTACTACATAGTGGTCATACATATAGTATCTTTCTTATATCATCTTCCTATTATACACACATGCATTTCCAAACATTTGGACTACCTATGTTGCAAATGTATTATTTTTTCAATTTACACACGGCATCTATTGCAAGTCTGTCCGTCCTGGGAGAGGGATCCCTCCTCTGTTGATCTCCCTGAGGTTTCTCCCATGTTCCCCTTAAACTGTGGGTTTTCTCCGGAAGTTTTTCCTTGTACGATGTGAGGGTCTAAGGACAGAGGGTTTCGTATTGTCATACTGATATGTATGGCTGAATTCCCCCATCCAATCTCTTCACATTGGTCAAAACTTCTTCCTCTGCCGACGAGTCCGAACCCAAATACTCCGCCATGTTTCCGTGTGTTGACAAAGTGAATGCATGGATGACGTCACGACCATCACGTGACTACTGAAAATGGCAAAAAATGGCGGCGGCCAGACAGAATATACAGGTTTTGATAAAAAAGAGCTATAAAATCATTATTTACCGGGGAATATCGCTGATTTCTTCAGGGTATGGTTTAAACATAATGTTTCACTAAATACTGAAGTTTTGATTAATTATCTAATGAGTGGACCATTCCTTTAAGAGTTGTTCTTAGACAAAGTTGTGCTAATGCGTAGAGGCAGTTGATAAGAATGTATCTAATCACTTTTTTTTTCACTATTTTTGACATACTATGAGATTTTCTCAAAAATGTATATAATACCATGACTTAACTTAACTTTTTTCGACATACTATCAACACTTTTTTAAATGCATTGAACTGACTATATGATTACCTTCTGTTATTTTCAACATACTTTCTCCGCAGACCAGGAACAAACTTGCTTTTAAATCGAAGCTTAAAACCTTTGCCTTTAATGCTGCTTTTCAAGATGACATTTAACTTTTTTTATATCATTTCACCTACATACCCTTTCAGCAGTATTTACAATGCATATTCTTTAACCAATTTATATCTTTAATTACATTTTTTGTTCAATTGATTTAGTTTTTCATGTGTTAATGCATATATAATCCACTTTGAATTTCCTTTGTCGGAAATCTACTATATAAATGAACGAACTAATTTACTATGACTAATATTTTTCACAATATACTATGATTTTCATATTATGGTATTCATAATGATTCATAAAAAGTCGATAAACATATGTTTAATAAAGTTTGAACATAACTACATTTGGGATAAAAAAAAAAGCCCTAATAAACACAGGCGAGTAGGGGAAGTGCTTTGATTTGTAGGAACTTTCAACCTTTTGAGATGCAGTTTATCAGGTGTTCCACAAATTACCACTGGGTGGCAGTGTTGACTAAAGCGAGAATATAAATCAGGTTTCTTCGTTGCCGTATTTAATCCTTCCAGTCTTCAAACAAAACATGTAAATAGTTAAAGACAAAAATGTTTATTACACCTTTTCTTTTCTACAGACAAAACATTTTAGATTAGAAAATATTCAATTAAAAATTACCACTATCCATCTACTTGGTCAACACATATCACAATAAAACATTTTCATACAACAGATGCATATTAACAAAAGACTACAATAAACTACATCCTATGTTTAACCATAGTATTTGAAAAAAGGGAAAGTCAAGGCAGCTATTTTACAAAACAGAATTGAGGCACCAAGGGCATTTCTTATATATAGTCTAGAATATATAGGAGTCTAGAAATTATCTGTAGCCTACTTAACTTACAATACAGTAATTCAGAAGTGTGTTACAGAGCGGCTTGGTATCCAAGGTTGCACATATTTTGCGACTCCGAAAAGCGTAAGTTGCACCTTTGGTCCATTGGAAGAGTTTGAGTAGGGGGGGAACCCTGTGACCCCTGTAAAAGGGTTGAGATCAGAAACTACCTCACAGACTTTAACACTTATTTGTGATAAGCGGTATGCTTTTTCATTGTGAAATCCACAAGGGATATAGAGCGGACACTTTTTGCTCTGCTTTAGTTAATTAACCTCAATTTATAGGGCAGTAATGTAAAGAGAGGACCAGGAAAATACTGAAATATTCAAATGTACAAACTTTGAAGCAAGCAAGAGCAGCACCATCCAGTTTTTTGTCCCATTGAGAGCCTGACAGTTTTGATTGGTTTTTGCCTGATTTCCTGGAACATACTATATTAATATACAGCCTATTGTTTTGAGCCGTTATACCTTCCAGTGTTAAAGTCTGTGAGGTGTGAGAGCTCCAGCCGGACGTTGGGAGCGTCTATGAAGAGGCTCTCTTCTCCTCGTACGGGGACTCGTAGGCCTCCATGGGGGGGCAGGTGCACACGAGGTGCTGGTCGCCGTAGATTTCGTCAATCCTGGAGATGCTCGGCCAGAATTTGGTCTCTGGCCTAATGAAGGGCTGAAAAGGGAGAAGGGAAGGTTTATTGTGAGAACAATTGTAATTTAATGGGGCTTAATAATGGATGCCGATACTACTAAAACTAAGTGATTCACTTCAAGTCATTTAAAAATAGATACATTAATTAAATTGAAAAAAAAAAAAAAAAAAAAAAATCAAGCCAACTAAATGGCTGTGAAATAAAAAAGAAATGTCTTAATCTGTGCCGACAAAGGTTTCTATTTACCCATATTATCTAATGAATACATATGGGTGGTTTAATGATTGTTTAAAGAAAAAATTAAAAAGTTCAGAACAACACCTGAATAAACCTTTAAGATGGAAAATAATTCAACTACTTAAACTAGTTTCAATCAAATATTTGTACACTAGATTAAAATGCTGCAGCTTTTTGAGGCTGTTAACAGAATAAAACAACCCATAGATGAAACGGTTAATTGAAGCGTTTGGCGTTGCTACAAAAAAACAAAAACATTTTCCTCTAGGTTTTAAAGCTATTGTTATATACAATCCTGACCACTAGAGGTCGACACAGTCAACAAATTGTCGTCAGCACTTAAGAAAGTTGAGTGTGTAATGAAGCTGTAGGAATGAGCGCACTCACCAAGGGGAAGGCAGCGTGCTCCCTGGTGTAGGGTCTGTCCCAGTTGGAGGACGAGATGCAGGCCAGAGAGTGAGGGGCCATCTGCAAACACAGAGAGCTTTCTGTCAGCTGATGGAAGGACTCTTTCACCTCAAACTAAAGGGACAAAGGAAGGCTACCACAGTGTACCTTGAGCGGGTTGATGCGGGAGTCCATCCTTCCCTCCTCGATGTCTGCGATCTCCTGTCGGATACCGAGCAGTGCGTCACAGTACCGGTCCATCTCAGCCTTGTCCTCTGACTCCGTGGGCTCGATCATCAGGGTCCCAGCCACCGGCCAGGACATGGTGGGCGCATGGAAACCTGAACACCAGAACGAAATAAAACCACATTCATTCATAACAAATCTCACGTACAATTCAAAAGGTTGCTAAACATGCATCTCAGTATTATAAAGTATAATTTAACTGTGCCTGTGGCTATGTATGTTTATGTACAATTATCTTTTGGTTCGGCCTTATGATGGCTAAAATTGGATGACCATTTTAGTTTATTTCATATAGCATTGTAAATTGCTATGAAATGATTAGCTGTTTTTTTATGTATGTTTGACAGTGTGTGTGTGAGGACCCCAGGAAGAATAGCCAATGCTCATGCTAATGGAGATCCTAATAAAGAACCAACTTCTCTTGGTTTTAATAAATCAAAGAAAGTGTATGATCCCGTTTATTCAAAGGCAAAACAAAAAGTGCTTCAACATAATTACATTTTAATTGAGGACTGTATATAATTCAGCCTACCATAATCTTGCAGCCTCTTGGCCACATCAACAGCTTCAATGTTGGCCGTCTTCTTGAATGGCCTCACATCTAGAATGAACTCGTGGGCTACAAAACCTGTTCAAACCCAAGAAGGAACATTTTAAAAAAGGGACATAAGATTTGTTTTTCTTTGAAAATTGATTTGCAGTGATTCGGTGAACATGCTTCTCCCAGTAGTACCTTTGCTGCCTCTGAAGAGGATCTTATAGTGTTCTTCCAGCCTCTTGGCCATGTAGTTGGCGTTGAGGATGGCCACCTCTGAAGCATGAACCAGTCCTTTGGATCCCATCATCTAAACACAGAATGCAGGAGTGCTGTTAGTGTTTGTTCACATGAAGAGTTTTATTTAAACCTTGGTTGGTGATTTGCTAATGGTTACACAAGCCAAAACAATCGTTATGACATCATAAAGTGGCCAAAATCTGGTCAGCTCATTTTCAGACAGGTTTTTATAGAAATGGATCAGGACAAAAAGAGAGGTCTTTGTTCCTGAAACTTTCAGAATCTCTTTACAAAGAGGGGACACATGTTTATGTGTAAAAGACATGAAAAAGTGGATTTTGCATAATAGGTGACCTTTAAACTATTTACATATAAATAACTGTGCGTTTGGTTTAAGCTTTTGCCAAACGAGGTCACATTATGCTGCTAAGCCTGTCGCCTAGAGGAAAACATCTCCAGCTTTCCAATTTGTTGTTGCATCCAAATATTTCTCCGCCCCCCTCTGTCAGTGTTCTTTAGCTTCATTTTTTGTATACTTCATGTCTCGTGTCCTTCTTGCTTTCTGTGATCAAACTTTGTGAAACATTTTGAGTTGTTTTGTCAAGCTGGCATCTCTGGTTTCATGAGCTGACCTTGATGTAGGCCCAGGAGATGGGCAGGATGGCGCTGGAGCCCCAGGGCGCAGCGCTGATGGTGCCCAGCGAGCTCTCGTTGTTCGTTGAGTACATGGGAACCACCGGGTGGCTCGGGAGGAAGGGGGCGAGGTGGGACTTCCTGATAGAGAAGAGATGCATTTAATTAGAACAGACTGTGACAAATAAAATGTGATTCTGGTTGATGGTGATCAAAGCCTCTCATTGCTTTCACAGAATAAAACATGCAGGATTGGGCACAAACACTGAACTGGTAGACAGTACATTTAGCACCCTAGAATAAATGTAAGAACATTATTATACACGCAAATTAATGTATTATTTTCCACTTTACCCAGTAAATCTGGATTATAATCTTAAATTCAGACTCACACTCCAATTGGCCCCATGCCAGGTCCTCCTCCACCATGAGGGATGCAGAAGGTCTTGTGGAGGTTAAGATGAGACACGTCAGAGCCATAGTCTCCAGGACGACACAGGCCCACCTGGGAAACAGAGCGTGGAAGGAAAATTAACTGTGTGCAATATGTCCAAGAAATTCTTCCATAATGGTTACAGTTTCCACTTTCAAGTCAAATGACTGAATAGAAGAACAACACAAATGCTACTTTTACTACCAACCTTTGGCTCACTGTAAGTAGACATTTAGACAGATAATGTGGATGTTGGATATGTAAAAAAAAAGGTCTTAACTCAACTTTATTGACTGATACTATAGTATGCACCTTAAATCCAATCTCTTATGGAAACATTAGTTGACAACAAATAATAATATAATAACTATTTAAGCTAATTTAGGGCATACGTTTAACTTTTTGTATCTGACCCAAAATGTATTTTTGATTATTTTGATCATAATTCACTAAGCACAAAGAAGGTCAAATAAAAACGTTATCTTGCTATCTTAGATTTATCCTCATTTGATCTGAAAAAAAAGATCAGTAAGAGTAAGTAAGTGTGCATTATACAATTCGTAGGGGGCAGGTCTGCATGTCTGTCAGTGATTGGTTGAGGTGATATTAGCTTGAAAATCATAATCTGCATATTATAGAGTCCAAAGGTTATCTATTTACAGCATGATAACAGATACCTATTAACATTCATTCTATTAGCCTTTAGTTTTCACTCTACGAAATGTGGACTCCAAAGAACAAACAAAAATATATTTTCATATTTCCTCTCTCACCTGGGCGTTCATGTTGGCACCATCCAGGTACACCTGGCCTCCGTTATTGTGAATAAGATCACATACGTCGCGGATCTTCTCCTCAAACACACCAAAGGTGGAAGGGTAGGTGATCATCATGGCGGCGAGATTCGCCTTGTGTTTATCCACCTGGAAGAGAGGACAGGGGAAACATCGTTGGTACTTATATTATAGTGTTGACCCGTATCAATATCTCCTGGTGGTTTCTTATTTTTGCTTTAATTCAAACAGCCATGGTGATGTATACACTATTTTTGTTATCCACAGAGTGAGTGAGCACTCCAATGCAGGATTGCAAAACCATAACTTGATCATTTAAAATGTAAAAACGTATCCTGACTAGTTAGTGTGACAGTTGACCCATATTGAGTTACAAAAAAAGTTATTTCAGCAATTTAGCACTACAATATTAATGCAAAGTTGGGCGACTCATAAACATTACTTTTATTTTCTGTCATAGACATTTACAAACGGTGCCTCGCAAACTTGTCTTAGACTTTCTGTAATTAAAAGCCTCAACATGTTTTGATGAGATGTCACCAATGCAAACAGTCGGCTCTCACCAGAGCTGTGAGATGTGCCATGTCGATGTTTCCGTCTCTGTCCACCTCCACCACCTGGACCTTCATGCCAGCCATCTGAGCGCTCGCTGGGTTGGTGCCGTGGGCGGACTTGGGGATCAGACATACCTGGACGTGGAAAAAAAAAAAGTCATTTAGCAAGACATAAAGTTGGGACACATTTGCAACCTGAATGCAAAGTATGCTTTTATCAGTGTATGTAAAAATAGATTTTTGATAAGTGATATTCAGACTATGATTGCAGGATGACTCTTCAATATCAACTAACAGCAGGTAACATCACTCTTATATTAAGACTACAAGAGAGGAACAGTATTATAATGTATCTCATTAAGCGTGAATCAGATTAAGCCAAAGTATTTACAGGAAATAAATACATATTTTGTTGTATTATTGTTGTAATACTGTAAAATGAATATTAAATGATAATTTCTTTGTACAAAAAGAGCAGGACTATTCATGGTTAAGGCTGTGTGGGAAATGTTGCAATGCTTGAATTAGCCAACACCCACCACTGACACTTGTGTGTAAACTGACAGGTCAGTAATTGATTTGTATCCCTTATTATGGCAACACTTCTGGAAACTGGGGCACTTAGACCTTTGGGTTTGATAACATTGACAAATGAGTGACTGGGAACACAAGGCCGAGCATGTCACACCAGTGTGTTGCAGTGCCCAAAGTCTTAAAACCTCCAAATATGGCATCTTGAGAGCAACTAGCCTATAGTGGGATCACAGCGTTTTCTGCCCCTTTGTTTGCTCAAACGGTTGTTACTTTGGACCTTGACAAGGGATCAGGCCACTATCTAAGATGTACTCACGAGGGAGCAGTTAAAAAAACAAAGGCCAATTTACAGTGAAGAAAATATACTTCAGTCAGACAGTCTTTAATCTGATGAGTGCGTCTTATCTCTCCTTGTCCTCCAGATCCTGCCAATCAGAAAGTCAGGAGACTGGAGGAATTTCTGAATACTTTAAACATGTTAATCTGTGGTGTCAAAGGGACATGTCGTAACATGGGAACAATACCACTGTCGGGGACTTTGATAGGGCTTACAACCTGTGGCTCATGTACTTTTGCTCTTTATTAACCTCAGATCAAAGGAACCATTGGTGATAAATCAATCTGAGATATCAGCGCGCTAACTACGGTCATAATGAAGGATCATTCATGTAAGAATAGCAATGACATAATTGCTTTAGAAGTACTTAAATCTTCTGCTTTTTAGTGTTATTTGGAATAAAAAGTTTGCATGCAAATTGAGGCTTAAAGGTAGGGTAGGTAAGAATGGAGAAACCAGCTCGAGTGCGCTAGAATTTGAAAGTACGCAGCCGAAAAAAATCTGCCCCTTCCTTCAGACTTCCTTACAGAGCCCCTCCTCCAACACACACGAACGCTCACATGACCAATGAGGGCACGAGATAAGTTAGCGCACAGATGGAAGGCTGACAGGCAGGTAGGCCATCCAGTTACTTTAGCCGGGCCGACTAAAATGATTGGTCGTGCTTTTTACAGTACTACGGCTTCCACAGATGACATTTTTTTATGTATTTATTGTCAAAGCATTTAATGTATTCATTGCTATCGGGGTGTAAGAGCATTCCATGGAATATAACAAAAAGTGATTCTGAAGTGAATTACCTACCCCACCTTTAATAGAATGTTCCTGTCCCTTCGAGTTTAATGATCAGACTGATATCACTCATTTATTTGCATTAACATTGAAGCTACAGCTAGCAGAGGGTTAGCTTATCTTAGCATAAAGTCTAATCACCCGGTCCAAAGGTAACACAAACAGCCTACCAGCATCTTTACAGTTTATCTGCCTAATTAACTATTTATTAATAATTTGTTTAATCTTAATGATAAACTAAGATAACCGGCTGCTTGCTTTAGTTTGCTCAAGCTTTGACAAAATGGTAAATTAGAGTATTTACCTAAATTTGCAAGCACCTAACAAATAACTACTTATTTGTCTTTATTTTTAACTAGTATAACTAATGTGTCATTTTCTTCAATATATTAATATGTTAGCTTATTCTGTATTATTGCAAGCCTTTGTTTTGCTGTAACAATGTACATTTCCCCGCTGTCCGACTAATAACCATTTTATAATTCTGGATTTCTGATTCATTTCTAGGTAGATAGATGTTTTGTAAATTGCTGTGGGACGCTGAATATGGCTTTGCTTGTAATGTGTATCAATTCCTTGTAGTGCAGATCATCTGGACATTGAAGCTTAATTAAATCAATCAGCTTTGTTATAAGGTAGCAGAATTATATAAAAGCCTCCAGTGCTAATATATCCTAATTAACCTACACACAACACTTATTTATTCTGACGGTTTTATAGTATGAGTGCAGTCCACTCAGGCAGCACACTTACACTTCTTGAATGCTCCCCCTTTGAGTTCAGGTAGGCTTTTATGGCAGCCAAGCCAGCATATTCACCCTGAGCGCCACTGGAAGACAAGGAAACACAACATGGTTATGTACTACACACCTTCACATACACGCACAGTTCAAAGAGCAGTCTACAGACATTACCAAAAGGGGAGAAACCGATGGGATGTAAAGCTGTTTGATAATTCTGCATGCCAATGTAGCATGGTGTGTTGTTCATAAACAACAATAAAGAGCTGATAGCATTTGACTACTGGATACTGACTAAAGTCTGAAAACAGCACCCAAGTCTTAGACAGAGGATAACTCAAGATCTCATTTTCACTTTCCTGCCCTCAGGGAGACTTTCGGTGAATGTTGTATCACTCTTTGTCAAGCAATGGATGCAGAAATATTTGAAAAAATTGCGACTATTGTGTAAATTATGCATTCAAATACTATAACCCATAGTACAAATACTATAAGTTATAAGTCCCAAGACTTGTTATACTTCAAAATACAGTCTGATAGAGTAATTCTCATCACTTCAGGGGTTATATTTTTATGAAAGGGTAAAATGTACACTTTTAACAGGAAATGCCTTAAATGTGGGGGGGGCAAGAGCTGCAACGAGCCATTTAGTGGAGAGAGTGAATACACAGACTTTACAGAGATGCTGTATGCGAAACCAATGTGAGTTTGGAAAATTGCACGGTATAAATCTATTCTAGTAGACCACAACAATGGAATTATGATCAGTGGAAATGGCCATGACATGTGACCTTTAAGTAGATGACGCACAGCACAGCCCCCATTAAAAGAACAAGACAAGAGTATGGGCACATTAGCAAAGCAAAGTACTTATTTTAGCCACCTTAAGAGAACCCTAAACCTACGGGGAACTAAGGCTGGTATAATCAATGTATGCTCTCACCAAGGCAACCAACTTTTGCGTGACTTTCATGATTCTTAACCAAGCGTTTATACACCAAAGTCCACAATAAAAACAAACAACAAATAATGTGTCATCTGTTGTAAACATGTGTTTTGCCAATGGAGTCTGGTGGCTTAAAAGTGAGCACATGGATTATAACAGCGTCAGTTCCCCGTAGGAAAGGGCTGTCCAAAGGAATGGTCGATCAGTGAAAACATTCTTAATCGAGCCAACAATTAAACCGATAGATTTATTAAGTGTCAATAATACATTTTACTGCTGCCCCTTTCCATCCAACCAACATCTACTGTAGATCATACACTGAAGTGGGGTTTTATTAGGTACTTGACTATTAAAGTCAAAATATCTGAACCATCCCTTTAAATTATGCAAGGCAAGTTTATTTATATAGCACCTTTCAACACAAGGCAATTCAAAGTGCTTTACAAAAAACGAAAGACATTAAGAAAATGGCATTTAAAAATCAGTCATTAAAAAGAAAAGATAATAAAATAAACATTAAAAGAAAAAATACATGGATAAAAGTTACAGTGCAGTTTAAGATGTGAATAGTTCAATTAAAAGCAGCGGCAAAAAGAAAAGTCTTTAGTCTGGATTTAAAAGTAGTCAGAGTTGCAGCGGACCTGCAGGTTTCAGGGAGTTTGTTCCAGATATTTGGAGCATAATAACTGAACGCTGCTTTTCCATGTTTAGTTCTGACTCTGGGGACAGAAAGCTGACCAGTCCCTGAAGACCTGAGAGATCTGGATGGTTCGTAATTTAGCAGGAGGTCAGTAATGTATTTTGGGCCTAAACCATTCAAAGCTTTATAAACCAGCAGCAGTATTTTGAAATCTATTCTTTGACACACAGGAAGCCAGTGTAAAGACTTCAGAACAGGAGTGATGTGATCCACTTTCTTAGTGTTAGTGAAGACTCGAGCAGCGGCGTTCTGAATCAGCTGCAGCTTCCTAATATATTTTTTAGTGAGACCTGTGAAGACACCATTGCAGTAGTCCAGTCTACTGAAGATAAAAGCATGGACAAGTTTTTCCAAATCCTGCTGTAACATTAGTCTTTTAATCCTAGATATGTTCTTTAGGTGATAGTAGGCTGATTTAGTAACTGTTTTAATGTGACTGTTGAAACTCAGGTCAGAGTCCATGACTACACCTAGATTTCTGGCTTTATCTGTTGGTTTGAACATTGCAGACTGAAGCTCAGCGCTAACTTTTATACGTTCTGCCTTGACTCCAAAAACCATTACCACAGTTTTATCTTTGTTTAATTGGAGAAAGTTCTGACACATCCAGTCATTGATTTGTTCAATGCACTTACTCAGTGTTTGAATTGGATCATAGTCTCCTGGTGAAATTGTTACGTACATTTGTGTGTCATCCGCATAGCTATGGTAACTTATTTTGTTGTTTTTCATTATCTGAGCCAGTGGTAGCATGTAGATGTAAAAGAGAAGAGGCCCCAAGATGGAGCCTTGAGGTACCCCACATGTCATATTTGTCAACTCAGATGTGTATTTACCTATAGAAACAAAGTTTTTTCTGTCCTTTAAGTAAGATTCAAACCAATTTAGAACTGTTTCCGAAAGTCCCCCTTTAATGTAGCTTAAAGGTTTCTTGAGAACTGCCTGTTCACTTTTGTAAGCTACAAGCAGAGACACTAATAGACATCAGGGACTAATGCTTGATGAGTTGGTGTTGTTGATACTTGTATTTGCATAGTTGTGCTGCAAATGTTTGGTCATACATACCTGTTTGGCTGGAAGGAGATGTTGTCGTATCCTGTCACCTCACAGAGGTCCCTCTCCAGCTGTTTGAAGAGCTTCTGATAGCCTTCAGCCTGATCCAGAGGCACGAAGGGGTGGAGGTTGGCAAACTCCCTCCAGGTGATGGGCTAAAGAAGAGAGGACAGCAGTGAGCGGGGGGCACGCCCTTCCTAAAACAACTTTATGATAAGCCTGAAGGAGGAAGGCCATGAGAAATGACTTTGGGAAACACCAAATAGGGTGACCATGGGAGCAAAGTTTCCTGACAAACTACCTCATGTTAGTTTTTAAGATATCTACATGACATTATGTGACTTCTATAACTCACCATGAGCTCTGAAGAGCTGTTGAGCTTCATGGTGCAGGACCCCTGAGGAATAAAAACAACATTAAACACCACATCACTTTATAATATACATGTATGTAAAACGGAATATTTTGTCTGACATCAGGCAGTACTAACCAGTGGGATCATACTGTGCACCAGGGAGATGTCTTTGTTCTCCAGACGCTTCATGTATCTCACAATGTTGGTCTCAGAGTGATAACTGTGGACAAGATTAACCAGAAGGAGAATTAACTGAGAACATTTTACTTCCGTATGTCACTTAATAATGGCAAAATTGACAGAAGTAACCTGCAAGGAAAGTGCATTAATAGGAAGTTTGACTAGCTTTATTCAAGGATGTTAAGTCCTTGACATAATAACTGTAACACATTAGAAACTGTTACCAGTCTACATGTCTGTATTTATTGCACTAATAAAGATAGTATGCCCACTGTAAGCAGCCCAGAGAGATGCCCTTGTTGCCACGAAAGCTTGTATTGCTAAAAACCCATTTCTACTACAGATTCAACTTGCTTAAAAACACACATGTTTTCTTAAAATATTCAATTATCTTGAAGGATTTGGCATAAAGACTTAGACCGGCTGCATGTTTATTACAGACAATAGGGGCTTATTACATGGCTTTTGTTTGAAAATGTAAATGTTTTTACTATAACATCATATACTTGTTTTAGTATGCAACAAGTACAGGAGGTTGTCATTCATGCGATAAGTATGAAAAGAGCTCTATATTTCCGTCTGTTATCTAATGTGGTGATTTGGTGTAGAGTGCAGCTGTGTTCGAAGCAGACAATCAAATGGAAATGATGATTATGAGCGCAGCAGGTCATAAAGACATGCATGCAGTTTGTTAGCATTGACATAGTGTTATATTATGTGCTATGGGGTTTCAATTTAACCGAGAATACCAACCTGTTAAAGACCTGGTGCGTCAGATACTTGCTCGTTCTCTTGAAAGGACTTCCCAAGATCCCCTTCACCCGCTCACCCATCTTCTCAGCAATCAGCTCCTGAAAGATTGAAGCAGGTGGTTTTAAATGTTAAAGCTATAAACAGCAATCCCTATTCAACCTCAAGCACGAACTCATTGAACTGTAATCAAAACTATTAAAGATATAAATAAGTGCATAACATACAGCTGAAGATTCACAGCCAAAGACCCAGAGCAAGTCGTCCAAGTCCTTCTCAGTCACCGTCTCATCCAGAGAGACCCCCACCTGTTAAAGAGAAACATTTTAACAGCATGCTTACATTTAATCAACCACTGCCTAAAGTCTTATGATATATTTTAAATACATTCGGTAATTGTGGGAATGTGGATTATAAACATTGAGTTTTACCAACTTTTCACAAAAACTAAATGTTTTCTATGTTGTTAAAGAGGTTCCTGGTTTTCAATTTGCCAGCTGTTTTTTTCTTTTTGTGTATGAGCTTGTTGCAGGTATGGATGTCGTTGTTGGTTTTTTCTCTTTTGGTTGTATCATCACTTTTTGGGGGAGGTTTCATGTAGTTGTATTAATGTGTGGCGCTGCACTTCGGTGCTACAGCTATTGCAAAACATTGCTTATAAATACTATCCAAGAAAAATTCCACCCAGTAAAAAAAAGTGCATGCGGTTTCAAGGTTGTTCTCACCACTCCATCAGTGAAGACTCTCAGGTTTATCTCCCTCTGCGCAGCTCTCTCAAAGATGTCTTTGGCTGCAACACTGCAGGTAATCTTTAGAGTGTCGAAGAATATTTCGCTGTGCAGCCGGTGTCCCGCTCTCTTCAGACCTGAAACAAAGAACGAGGGTAAACAGTTACACATGTGCATTTTTTGGATGCATAAATACCAGGAGGATAAATATGTGTTTATCTATTATTTATATGTTCCTTATTATTGGTCTATCATTGTATAAGTGTCTGATCTGTGAAAATGATGCATCTCGCCACAAATTAATAACTTACAGTTACAAGGATGGCACTATACTTTCGGTATGAAATTATCCTGGTGCTTCATCAATAAAAGCTTGATTTGAATAACAAAAAATATATAATGTACCTTCAGCTAGGATCAGAGCAGCGTTGTGTGTCCTCTCAGCAATGTGTTTGAGTCCCTGAGGACCGTGATACACTGCGAACATCGCAGCCATGTTGGCCAGCAGAGCCTAAAGTCACAGGTTAAACGACAGGGATGAAAATGTTATTTCAAAGAAAAAAGCACAAAGTTTCAAATAAAACAAAACCCAGAGTCTCCCATAATGTCTGTTCCAAAACATTTATTACTGACTTTTTTTATCTTTATGTTCAATAATAAGAGCAAGTCCAAATGTGAGTGTGGTCCTACCTGTGCAGTGCAGATGTTGCTGGTTGCTTTGTCTCTGCGAATGTGTTGCTCTCTGGTCTGCAAAGCAAGCCGGTACACCTCTTTACCAGCCGCATCCCTATAAATTAAATAGGTTTTTTCCCAAAGTAAGATATTAAGGTTCCTCCTCAAGTGTTATTGTCGGTACAATAATCGTCCCACTATAAAATGTGTATTTTGATGGAAGAGTGTCTTTCCTCACCTAGTGACTCCAACCATTCTGCCGGGCATCATCCGGATCAGGCTGTCTTTAACAGCGAAGAAGGCAGCGTGGGGGCCACCGTAGCAGAGAGGAACTCCAAACCTCTGGGAGCTTCCAAGTACGATATCAACACCAAACTCCCCGGGGGGGCGCAGGACGCAGAGGGCCAACAGATCTGTGGCACAGCATGCCAGAGCCTGCACAGGGAGAGGACCAGGTTACAACCGAGTCAATTCATATAGTTTCTACTCACATATACACAGAATAGCACTTTTTGTGAAGGAATGGTCACACCAAATCTTTCTTATCAACACATCCCACGTTTCTATTAAAGTTGCAGAAAGCCAGTTCTTTGGTACACTGTAAAACACTACAGTGTCTTCAGATAAAACTTTAGGCAGTGCTGCTGACAAAATGGAATCTAGGACGTGCAATGTTGTGCATTGCATTACTTCCTTTGTTACAGCTTAAGAATGAAGCGACACAGAAGGTTTCTTCGAGTGTGTGCTTCACTTTTGGAATAAAAATAATCACCAACTTGCCGAGTAGCCTGAAATCAGATCCATAATGTTTTACAAAATGTTTGTGGCAAAAGCTGTCTTACCCCTCCCTTGTGCGCCCTGTCCACTAGTTCTGTGAAGTCTTCCACCCTGCCATCAGTGTCTGGATACTGGAAGAGCACACCGCTAATATCCTTCCCACTGAAGTCCATTTCATGGGGCAGCTTCAGGACGGTTTTCACCCCGATGTAGCTGAAAGATGAAAGTGAAAACTTAGAGGGGTGCTAAGAAATATGCATATACATAGTGGTAGACCAGGGGGCACCTAAAAAGAGAAAGCTATCTGGAATAGCCTTTCTGTTTTCATACAAGAATAAATTCATGTTTCCTGTTTACCCAAATTGATTTATTTATGTAGCGCTCATACATTTTGTTCATGTGTAATACGTACTTGGCTCTGGTCTGCACCACTGCAATGGTCTGTGGATGGCAGCGTGGGTCAATGTAGAAGGTTCTTCTTTTGTTCTGTCTGTTAATATTAAACACAATTTACTCATCAGATATATACATGTTTATGAATTAAAAATGCATGCATTAGCTGAGCTTCTTGGCAAAGAGTTGGTGTTCAGCTTGTTTATACCTGTGGCACAGCTGCATTGCCTCAGCTGCAGCCGTTCCCTCGTCCAACAGGGATGCGTTGGCAACGGGCATGCCTGTGATGTCACAGATCATGGTCTGGTAGTTGAGGAGCGACTCCAGGCGACCTTGGGCAACTTCCGGTTGGTAGGGTGTGTACTGAGTCACCCTGAGGACAAGAGAGGCACGACAAAAACAACAAAGTGAGTCTGGGCACGAAGACAAACGCAGAAAGTTGGTGGTATTCAAGCACCCGAAACGGGAAGATTTTGGTAAAACCTTGAGCAAGGATGGCTGATTTGGATTTGTGCAAAAGAAAATTGTGTTAAGCAGAAAAGAATCACATCATTAGAGATTATTACGGCACATTACTCTGCAGCACTAGAATTAGGCTTTAAATGAGTAACCAAACCTTAGGAATAAACATTAATAGTTGTCACTAAGTGGAAACAAGCTCCCCGCCCTTTCAAATAGCCATAGTGTTCTGCTAAGAGAGCGTCGAAGATGTTCACTCACCAGCCTGAATTCTCCAGGAGATTCCTCTGGATGGGCGGCGGTACGGAGCAGCTGTAGTAGCCCATGCCGATGTAGGACCTCCATACTTTATTCTGTGAAGCGATCTTCTGTAGAGTGTCCAGAATCTCATTCTCACCTGTAAAAAATGCAATTTGTCATTTGAATACACTATTTGGCTTTGCATCTCTGATTTATTGGGCAACATAGGTCAATTTAATTTAAAAAGTGTATTTCCTCCTGCTCATTAGATAAGCCATAAAAAGGACATTGGATTACTTGGGACCCAGGCGCATTTCGTCAAATCCATCATATTAAACAAAACATTCCTTTGTGATTCCTCTTTCTATCTAATATATTATAGATTTCTAGACATAAAGATGTCAACCTCCAACTAAATATATAGTTTCAACATATCACCAGAAAAGAAACCTAACAATAAAAACATACGAAGAGATAACAATGTGCATTCAAGACATTTTTATCGAGTACACCCATGGTTTCTTTCCCAGAGGCCAGTTATTTATCTTCATTCCCCGGTGCTGTGAGGAAGCTCGGCAAATGCACAACCAGCCTGAGATTCCTCTGGTCTTCCTAGCTGCTTAGCAACTCCAAGGAATGGACAATACCGCCGTCTGAACCGAGAGCCCTAACTACTCCCGTTTTAGGAGGAAAGAAAGACACCTTTGAGTCTTTGCTGGTGGTGAGAGGGACTGTTGCCATTAGAAGTCAATATTTACAGCTTCTTCCGAACGATATTGCGCAATCCAAAATAATGATAAACCATTATCTACAGGTTCAAGGGGAGTGTGGATTTTGTGTTTGTGAGTTTCAGTATAGAGGACTGATTTCCCATGATCCCAGAGTTCTACAGGGCAGCAAAAAAGCCTGCACATCCAGGAGGACTATTGTTGGGGAGAGAATCCCTCGCTGGCTTTGCAAACTGAAGCCCTCCAAAGCTGAACAAGCAGAAAACCAGCTCTGCCTCTACTTTGTTCCTTCAGTGCGGCTTGTTGTATTATGAAAGTATTATGTATGAGGTGATATAGAGAGTAGGTGAGGATTTTTAACTTCTGTACTTTCACAACAACAGTTTCTAAATGTGTGCTTTTGGTATAAAGCTGACAAATTATCTCTATTGTCAAATAAATGCGGCAAGTGTATGGATGCAGTCCTGCAAGTGAGTCATGTCAGCATTTATTTGTTGTGGACTATCACACAAAAGGTTACATTAGATAGAATATGTACATTTTACATAGCCGGAAAAATGAATATGTACAATTGATCAACTGAAAAATCTATCTAAAAAATGTGTTATACAATTAATAATGTAAAGTTGCTTAAAATTGTGTTTGTTTCAAATAAACCGTGATTATAAAGCAAATACATTTAGTTCGGTATAATAAGGGCAGAGTTTGTCTTCCATACTAGTAGTAGTCTCATGTAAACCAATATAAATAGAACAACATTCATTGCATAGGCATAGCACATCAATGTTTGTTTTGAATGTGATATATGTGGGATATCGTGAGAAATACTGAGAGGTTGATTTCATCCGTACAGACAATCTCTAAATGATGTTCTATTGCACAACTACACACAATGACAGCGCCAGTTCAGCAAATTAACATAAGCCTCCCTCAAAGGAGGAATCTATCCCCTTTTGGAAATGCATAATAGTCACGTAGTCATTCATAATGTATTCAGCTTCCACAAAGGCTCTCAACTACCAGAAGCTAATTTGATATGCTACTAGAGCTAATTTAATTCTCATTAAAAATCACTGCTGAACATCTTCAAAAGTCCCTTGTGATAGAACCGCCTCGTTCTCAGTTTCTAGCTTGTGTTCTTAAAAAGGGGAAATAACGAAACTCGGTTTACTGGAACAAGACTGTGTATCCAGGGCTAACACATTATTGCATACGAGAAAAAGAAAGGAAAAAAAACACATCCAGGCGAATCCTTATGCAAAAGTCACCTTATTAGGAACCCCCTCGGCTGTGATGTAATGTGAACGCTATAACCAGATTGAACTGGACTTGGGACCGGAGCGTCAAGGCTAAAGTTTACACTCCAGTTGCCATCCTATGAGCATCGGCTTCCCAACAGGAGATTGGTGCCGCTCGCCGAGTTTCGCAAAAACAACTCCAAATATGTTCAAAGGAAGACTTAACAGGGACGAGCGCTCCACGGCACACAATAAGTGCAGCCTACATTCCTGCCACTCACTTGGCTTCACCAAACTGCCCGTTTTATGTGGAACAACCTCCCCATGCAAAACAGATGTAGACACACTGTTTTTACATGCATTTAGATGATATAAAGCATTTTAAATCGGGTTTGGCACAAATGGGTCGAGGTTTAACCAGCAGCCTTTCGTCGTTATGATGACAGAGATATACTACATACATTCAAATGAAGGTAAACTTACAGATTGGATCATCCATTTTCATAGTCCGCTTGATACGGATGGAAGATGGAACTGTGTTTTCGATCAACTGGGTGATCGACTGCGAGAAAAACAAAATATAAATCAATAAAAACGCGCAAACATGACTATGAAAACAGAATTATATCAATACAATGCACAAAGAAAATGCTTTAACATTAGAATGTTGTTTTAATGAAAATGAAATCGTGTTTTTGTGCAAGATTTCGGGATTAATGTGTAGCCCAAATCTTACCTCGAGTCCCAGAGCATCCAGCATTTCTCTCTTCTCTCTCTCACCTGGACCAATATGCCTCTCTGCAAAGTCATCATGCCTGGGTAAGAGTCTCTCGATCTGCCTGGAGGAGACGGCCGCAGAGGTCCTCAGACCCCGGGCTGCTGTCGGGAGGCATGCCCTGCTGTTTGGGACCATGCACCGAAGTTTCCAAACCACGCGGCTCTTGTCACTCAGATGCCTGCACGGTGCGCTGGGATTCACCGACTTGGCTAAGAAGATCCCCCAGGACTTGGCGCAGCTCTGCATCTTTAAATCACTTCGCAAGACAAGTGTGCAGAAACTGGTGGAGCCTTTTCTTTACCCCTACTGAGACGGATGCAAAGCCTGCAGGAGACACTGCCAACTCCCAGTTCAAACTGGAGAGTTTATACCACTGCACAGTTACACAAGATCGGACCAATCAGAGCGCAGACGCTGCGTGACGCAGTGACGAGCCCTGGTTAAACAGCTGCTGAACTTTCTCAGGTGCCCACTGAGCAAGAGAGGGGACAGTTGTATGACTCCACAGATATTTCAGGAGAAAGTTGCAATTTCAAAGTCCAAGCTGAGCCTTCACAGACGGATATAAGGAGCTTTTTCAACAACAAGGTGGAAGAGTCCTCTCCTGTCAAAACTGTGGAAGCCTGTTTGCGACACATCAAACAAATAAAAAAATCCTGTAAGTCAATATATTGACTTAGCTATCTCAATATATTGACTTACTATCTCAATATGTTGACTTAGCTAACTCAATATGTTGATTTAGCTGTCTCAATATATTGAGTTACACTGAACAAATATAAATGCAACACTTTTGTTTTTGCTCCCATTTTTCATGAGATGAACTCAAAGATCTAAAACATTTTCTATATACACAAAATAACCATTTCTCTCAAATATTGTTCACAAATCTGAAAAAATCTGTGATAGTGAGCACTTCTCCTTTGCCGAGATAATCCATCCCACCTCACAGGTGTGGCATATCAAGATGCTGATTAGACAGCATGATTATTGCACAGGTGTGCCTTAGGCACACCATGGGCGTCGCCTGGGGTAGGCATCCGGGGCTTTAGCCCCGGATGTTTTTTCTTTAGCCCCGGACAAATTCTCCCTCAATAATATAATACATTAACCGTACTTTACCTGGAGGATGGTAGAATTGTAATTTCCCGTGTTCAGTGAATGCAACAGAGGCAACCACCAGACCAATCAGAGAGTTGCATGGAAATAAACGTGTTTTATTGGCTGACAGGTACGTACCTCTCCTCTGTGACAGTGTTTACACTTTCAGCCGCGGACGCGGAGTTTCTGAAGATGGACATTAGACATTTTTTTAATAAAAAAGATGGCAACTCTCAAGTGGTGGCTCAAACAACAACCCCAGAGCCACCACCGGAGCCAGGTGAACAAGGTATGTAAATGTCAGTAAACTTACAAGTTATGCGAACATGTAAGCAAAGCATAAATTATAGCTACGTTGACGTTACTTTGAATCGCGGGGGTAAGCTAAACCGTTAGCAAGTAGCTTTAGCTAGCCAGATATATTATACACACTTTGTCATACAATCTAAATGTTGTATTTTTTAGCGTTACCTGGTGATTTCAAAGAAAGCTCTCTGGGAAAGGTTGACTTACTGTTCGACATGAAGCTAGAAGCTACCTTACAGTACACACTTGATCCGGAGTCTTGTCAGTTAAAGTGTTTCATAGTTAGCTTAGCTTAGCATCAAACTAGCACTGAAATATATGATTCCTGGATGTTATGTGACAGTATTTCTGAGAAAGAGTCAGCTGAAATGGTGGCATAGTTGCCACTGCTTTACGTGTCGACAGCATGTTTGAACGTATTTGCAGCAGTAAATGTGGCTGTTTGGCCACTGACGTTGCCATAACAACACAGGTGCATTTAAATGTGCAACCTCTTTTTGTGACAGATTTTTGCATTCAATTATAATTCTTCTGATTGATATTTCCTATTGACAGCTAGTTTCTATGTGAACATTATGAGATGGACAGCCAGCTAACAAGCTTGTTATACAAATATTTCAGATCAAAGCTAATCCAGTGGGGCTCCTGAAAGGGGCAAGGGACACTATGCTCCCAAATATTAAGCCTTGACCCGGGACCCCATCTTAAAATTGATATGATCCAAAAATGATCTGCATTGTCGGAGGCCTTTTTTCCTCATTATCATGTCAAATTATACAGCTTTCCTTAGTGTTGAATGCAGAAAGATGACTATATTAGAGTATTAAGTGAAAATGACTATATTAAAGTGTGATGTGAATATATTAAGTGAATTACTCAAACTGCATTTGTAGGAATGATTATGTCCTATTGGCAGATAACTACTCTAACAGTGATATCTACAAGAGATGTACATTTAACTATTTTCAATTGGTTAGTAAGTATTACATTTTGTGACTGTGTGGTGAAACTCATTTTAATGAAGACACATGTGTGTATCTTGAAATTCATTTATTTGACAGAGCTGGAAACTGATTGACTTACATACTTGTTTGTGTTTACCTACACAGTCATCACAGATGCGCCACACAGAGTAGAGGATGAAGAAAGGAGAACAGGAGAAAGGGACACACAAGAAGGAGATACAACAGACAAGAACGACAATGAACAGGAGCACCAGAACAGACAAGAGTCAATGGGTAACATGACTGATTTAGGGACTGCAGATACAGGGCCAAGGCAAGTGAGACATCACTGCTTTCCATCCAGCATGTTTGGCCAGCAAAAGAGATCATTTCAATGGCAAACAGCAAGAGATGAGGGATTATTATTTCCTCCTTCCATCCCTTTTTTCTGTTTAATCTGATTACTAACAACTTCTAATAATTTGACATAGTTTATGATTTAATTGGAAAATAAAGTGTTTTAAAATAATAAACCCGTTTCTGATTCGGATTCTTTGATTTTTGTTGACATATGGGTGTTGAGAGATGTATCCATATCTCTTGATGTTGCTCTCAAAGTGCACCAGATTGATGCTTTTAACTTCATCATTTAAAAAAATCTTCCTGGGGGACCCTCGAGGAGGTGAGTTCCCTCAAAATAGCACTTTTTCTCTGTGTATGTAATTCCGGTGTAGTGTCCCCTCGGCAACAGATCACTCAGAGCTGGTGATTACTTTCCTGCATTTCAATGGACAGCATAAAAGGACACGTGCTCAGATTAGCTATTGATGATCACGTTGATAAATCATATAAAACCAATCACACAAAAACATGTTGCTGTGACTGTGAGCATTAAACAATTAACATTAAACTAAACAAACACAACAGTACGTTATTGTCCTTATAAAATAAAAACATACATTTTGTCCACCGAGATAATACAGGCACCTTACCTTCAAGAGATCCTCACGTGCGATGAGAATCTCCCACAATCCATTGCCGTAACAAAGCTAATGCAGGCACACGTTTGTGACACCAGATGGCGCAATTGTGTATGTGCGTGTGGGGAGTCTTGCAGTAGAAAATGTGTCTGTAGCGCCGCCACTGTGGGCTAAGCCCCGAATGTTTCCAGGTCCAGGCGACGCCCCTGCTGGCCACAATAAAAGGCCACTCTAAAAATGTTCAGTTTCATCACACAGCACAATGCCACAGATGTCGCAAGTTTTGAGGGAGCGTGCAATTGGCATGCTGACAGCAGAAATGTCCACCAGAGCTGTTGCCCGTGAATTGAATGTTCATTTCTCTACCATAAGCCGTCTCCAAAGGCGTTTCAGAGAATTTGGCAGTACATCCAACCGGCCTCACAACCGCAGACCACGTGTAACCACACCAACCCAGGACCTCCACATCCAGCATGTTTACCTCCAAGATCGTCTGAGACCAGCCACTCGGACAGCTGCTGCAACAATCGGTTTGCATAACCAAAGAATTTCTGCACAAACTGTCAGAAACCGTCTCAGGGAAGCTCATCTGCATGCTCGTCGTCCTCATCGGGGTCTCGACCTGACTCCGGTTCGTCGTCGTAACCGACTTGAGTGGGCAAATGCTCACATTCGATGGCGTCTGGCACGTTGGAGAGGTGTTCTCTTCACGGATGAATCCCGGTTTTCACTGTTCAGGGCAGATGGCAGACAGCGTGTGTGGCGTCGTGTGGGTGAGCGGTTTTCTGATGTCAATTTTGTGAATCGAGTGGCATGGTGGTTATGGTATGGGCAGGCGTATGTTATGGACGACGAACACAGGTGCATTTTATTTTGTGTATATAGAAAATGTTTTAGATCTTTGAGTTCATCTCATGAAAAATGGGAGCAAAAACAAAAGTGTTGCATTTATATTTTTGTTCAGTGTATATATATTTTTTTTTATTGAAACAATTATGTCAAAATGGAAGCCTGTTTGTGCCACAGGAAAAAAATAATAATCTGTAAGTCAATATATTGACTTAGCTATCTCAATATGTTGACTTGGCTAACTCAATATATTGACTTACTACCTCAATATATTGACATACTATCTCAATATATTGACTTAGCTGTCTCAATATATTGAGTTATATATATATTTTTTTATTGAAACAATGTCAAAATGGAAGCCTGTTTGCGCCACAGAAAAAAAAAATCTGTAAGTCAATATATTGACTTACTATCTAGATATATTGACTTACTATCTCAATATATTGACTTGGCTATCTCATTATATTGAGTTATATATTTATTTTTTCATTGAAACAATGTCAAATACTATGGAAGCCTGTTTGCGCCACAGGAAAAAAAAAATCCTGTTAGTCAATATATTGACTTACTATCTCAATATATTGACTTACTATCTCAATATATGGACTTGTTAGTGGACTGCAAATAAGTCAATAAAGGAGCATGGCTGCTCTCAAAAGAGTTTGGCTGGCTGTTTAATCTATGTTCACACTGAGACAGTACAACACATAGAGAGAACAGTACACCTATTGTGTAAGTACTACAAGCAGGTCACACAGTATGATCACAAATACATCAACTCTGTTAAAAATCAGTTTTATTAAAAAGTACAGGCTGCATATGTGTTCTCAGCCTTGGAGAAATTTGACATGTTTTGGTATGTGTCTGAACCTCTCTTTAGTGGTTCATTAATAAAACAGATATTTCAACGTGAGCCTGTTCATGTACTGTTGAGGTTAATTTCAGTAGTTGTGTGCTATAATGTATTTACAAAGTGTGAAGAGGAGGCAACTTTAGAATAGGGAACCTGTTCAGGTCAATTAGAGTCAAATTACTAGCTTATTGGTTATGAACAAGACTTCACTTTAAAATAGAGAACATATTCTTAGATAGAAATACCTAATTTTGAGTTATTTAGACTTATTGAGGAGAGCATATTAAGACCAAAGCTCATGTACAACAACTTCCTTGCAATAAATAAGGACTAATTAGAGGGTTATTGAGGAAAAACTCTAAACTAATGGCCTATTACTTGTAGAATATGGTCATGTAGAATAAGGCATTAATAAGTGTTTTATAATTACTAATAAAGAGCCAATATACTGATAATATGCATGTTAATTAACAACTAGTTGATGGTCAATTTGTGTACCTTAATATAAAGTTGTACCGCTTATATGATGAACATTGATGTCTGTGCCTTATTCTGTATTTGACATTGTTTCAATAAAAAAAAATATATAACTCAATATATTGAGATAGCTAAGTCAATATATTGACTTATAGGATATTTAGATTTTTTTTCCTGTGGCGCAAACAAGCTTCCATAAAATACAGAATAAGACACATAGACATCGATGTTCATCATATAAGCGGTACAACTTTATATTAAGGTACACAAATTCACCATCAACTAGTCAGTAAGTCAATATATTGACTTTTTTTTCCTGTGGCGCAAACAGACTTCCATACAAACAGTTTGATCACCATTTATGTAAACAAGTATTTCCGAGGCACCTTCATATGAACATTATTGTGAGGATCTACAGTGCTGCCTCCTTCTTTTCCCCTTTTTTGTGTTTGTTGTTGTCTGTCTGTCTGTCTGTCTGTCTTCCTTGATGGGCGTGGCTGACCTACTTTCGATTCCCGCCAACTCACCTCCTCAGCTGTTGCTCGTCACTCTGATTCAACTACACCCAGGGGCGGACTGGGGGGAAAAAGTGGCCCGGGGATTAATTGACAGACAGGCCCACTTAATGCGCGGCATGTATCGGCCAGCCGGCGACGAAAGTATGTTACTTAACAAAAAACCCTATGCATTTTATGTTATTTTGGACCATTATTCATATAGTAATCACATTACCTGAGTGTTACGACTGGAGCACACAAAAACTGATAGGACCCAAATGCACGACTCTAGACAAAAGATGATTCAAAAAAAGGTTTTACTGTGATGATAAAACAAGGTAATCCATTCACAAGGTTCAAAACGATCTGGCACTTGGCACAGGGAACACACAGAATATATACAAAAGCAAGGGACTCCACAGGTGCAAACAATAAGGGCGGGGCAGGTAATCAGGTCAGTGGACAAACAGGCAAGGTAGGAATCGAACTACCTGAAATGAGAAGGGAAATGACAAAGTAAAACAGGAAATGGCAGACACGGACTTGACAATATAGACTCACAGAGAAATAATACTAACAGATCTGACGAGACACAACAGTACCCCCCCCCTCTACGGCCGACTCCGGACGGCCCAGAGTCCTGTGGATTAAGTCTGAAAAAGTCCTTTATCAGTTTCTGATCCACAACAAAACTTGCTGGTTCCCACGACCGATGTTCTGGACCTTATCCTTTCCAGTCTACAAGGAACTGTCGGCCGCGTCCTCTCTTCCTGACTGCTAGCAGTTTCTTGACGTCATATATCAGACCGTCGTCTAACATCTGGGGTGGAGGAGGAGGCTTGGATGGAGGAACCAAACGACTCTCCCGACCTGGGCAGGCGCAGAAGAACAGCCACCGGGTTAACAACTTTCGTTATGGGAAACGGACCCACAAACCTCGGAGCCAGCTTCCTGGAGGCCACACACAGGGGCAGATCTCTTGTAGATAGCCAAACCTTCTGCCCGGGTTTGTAGGCAGGTGCCGGACGACGATGTCGATCTGCTGTCTTTTTCATGCGAGCGGCACTCTTCAGGAGAACCTGGCGAGCTCCTGCCCAGACTCTGCGACACCGCCTCACCAGGGCATGTGCTGACGGTACAGTCACTTCCTTCTCTACTTCTGGAAACAGAGGAGGTTGGTAACCATAGGCGCAGTGAAAAGGGGAGAGACCTGTGGCAGATGTAGGTTGGGTGTTGTGGGCATACTCTACCCACATCAGCTGCTTGCTCCAAGTTGTGGGATTCTGGGACACCAGACACCGTAAACACGTCTCCAGTTCCTGGTTGATCCTCTCTGATTGACCATTAGCCTGTGGGTGGTAACCAGATGTGAGGCTGGGAGTGGCTCCTATCAGGCTGCAGAATTCCTTCCAAAACTGGGAAACGAACTACGGCCCATGGTCTGACACCACATCTCGAGGAAATCCATGCAGCCTGAAAACATGAGACAAGAGCGCTTCTCCTGTCTCTTTAGCAGAGGGAGATTTGGGCATGGGGATAAAGTGAGTCATTTTGGTGAATCTGTCAACAACAGTGCAAATGGTGGTGTTACCTGCAGAGGGCGGCAGTCCAGTGACAAAATCCAGCGAGATGTCAGACCATGGACCATGGATAAAGGTTGCAGTAGACCCATAGGAGACTGGGTAGAGGTCTTATTCCGAGCACAGGTAGTGCAGGCTACCACATACTCGGTAACCTCCTTCTCTATTTTAGGCCACCAAAACCTTTGCTTTATCATGTACATAGTTCGTCTGATACCTGGATGACATGTTAATACAGATGTGTGAGCCCAGTGAAGCACGTCAGAGCGGACAGATGGGGGAACAAAGAGGCGGTTAGGGGGGCCACCACTGGGTACGGATTTTCCCTCTAAAGCTTGATTTACCTTAGCCTCAATTAGCCATGTCACCCCTCCTATCACCTGAGTGGGCGGTAAAATGGACTCGGTCTCCTTGGAAAGAGCCTCTGGGTCAAAAAGCCTGGATAACGCGTCTGGTTTGGCGTTCTGTGAGCCAGGACGGTAGGAGAGAGTGAAGTTAAACCTATTGAAGAATAAGGTCCATCGTGCTTGTCTGGAGTTTAACCTCTTAGCCTTGTGTATGTACTCCAAATTGTTGTGGTCTGTCAACACAATAAATGGCTGTTTTGCCCCTTCTAGCCAGTGCCTCCACTCATCCAGTGCTACCTTCACGGCTAATAACTCTCTATTGCCTACATCATAGTTCCGTTCAGCCGCAGTCAACTTACGGGAAAGGTAGGCACATGGATGGAGCTTACTGTCTTTCTCTGCCCTCTGTGAGAGGACCGCCCCGATGCCCTCGTTGGAGGCATCCACCTCCACCGTGAACTGCCGTTGGGAATCCGGGATGGTAAGTATTGGAGCTGTAGTGAAAACTTTTTTTAACTTCTGGAAGGCCTGGTCTGCCTGTGGGGTCCACACAAACTGAACAGAAGGAGAGGTGAGTACATGCATAGGAGCGGCAATAGAACTAAAATTCCTAACACATTTTCTGTAGAAGTTAGCAAATCCAAGGAATTGTTGGACTTTTTTCCTGGAAGAGGGTGTGGGCCATTCAGCCACAGCGCTCACTTTAGCAGGATCCATCATTATCTGGTCAGGACCCAGGATGAAACCCAGAAATGAAGTGGAACTGACGTGGAACTCACATTTTTCAGCCTTGACATAAAGTTGATTGTACAACAACTTTCTTAATACCTGACGAACATGCGAAACGTGTGAACCTTCATCACGGGAAAAAAAAATCAGGATATCATCAAGATAGACAAAAACAAAATGATTCAAAAATTCCCTCAACACATCATTTATGAGAGCCTGAAAAACGGCAGGTGCATTTGTTAGACCAAAAGGCATTACCAGATACTCATAATGTCCGCTTGGAGTGTTGAAACCAGTCTTCCACTCGTCCCCCTCCCGTATCCTCACCAAGTGGTAAGCGTTACGCAGGTCAAGTTTTGAAAAAACTCTAGCTCCTTTCAACAGTTCAAACTCTGAGGTCATAAGCGGGAGGGGGTACCTGTTCTTGATGGTTATGTTGTTTAGGACGCTGTAGTCGATGCAAGGTCTCAGGGATCCATCTTTCTTCTCAACGAAGAAAAAACCAGCTCCGGCGAGAGATGACGAGGGACGGATAAGACCCGTTTTGAGAGCCGTCTATGTACTCCCTCATAAACTCTCTCTCTGGAGCTGAGAGAGAGTACAGTCTTCCCTTGGGCAAGGGGGACCCAGGCAGGAGATCGATGGCGCAGTCATAGGTGCGATGAGGAGGAAGGGATGTCGTTTTAGTTTTATTGAACACCTCCTTGAGATCTCGGTAGCAGCTGGGTACGTTCGAAAGGTCAGGGAAGTCTGAGTCTTGATTATTTTCATGTTCCCTGTCATTGTCTATAATGGGCTCTCTGACAATTTCAGCAGTCTTGTCCCTGAAACACGAATGAGAGCATTCGCTTCCCCACCCCAAAACCTTACCAGTCCGCCAATCAATGTGAGGGTTATGTTTGCACAACCAGGGATAGCCCAGAATTACTGCATGCTGTGCAGAATTAAACAGATGAAATGTCATATACTCTGAGTGTTCATGTTCAATAGTTATTTTAAGAGGCATGGTTCTATGAGTCACTTTGCACATGAGAGTACCGTCCAGAGCGCTAGCTTCAAGTGTCTGAGTCAATGGCACGGAGGCAATTTTCAAACGTTTAGCTAACCCCCAGTCCATAAGATTAGCGTCAGCCCCTGAATCAACAAGTACTTTCAAAGCTATGCTGTGCTCATTATTACTAACCTCAACCTGGGTCATGGATCGTGAAGGGAAATCTGCGGTTGTCAATCGGCTCACCAGCACCCTCTGTCTTACTGGTAAGCCCCGTCTTTTAACGGGCAGGCTCCCAGGAAATGTCCCTGCTTCCCACAGTAGAAACATAAATGCTCCCGGAGACGCCGCTGCATTTCCTCGGGAGACAGCCTGGCCCTTCCGAGCTGCATGGGTTCCTCTTCTGTGTTCCCCGAAGCAGGTTTCACGGTAGTAGAGGAATTGTGGGTCCGAAATCCGGGTCGTAGTGGAGATCGTGCAGGAGGTGGCGCTTTCCTGGCTTTATCCCTCCGTCGCTCTTGCAGCCGAGTGTCTGTGCGTATAGCCAAGGCGATCATACTTTCCAAATCCGGCAGAAGATCAAGAGGAACAAGAAGATCCCGCACAGAGTCACTGAGTCCGCTGAGAAACATATCGTACAGTGCGTCTTCATTCCAACCACTGTCCGTGGCCAAAGTACGAAAATCAATGGCGTAGTCAGACACACTCTGATTCTGCTGGGAGATCTGTGTCAGGGCTCTGGCAGCTTCTCTCCCCGGTGTGGTTCGGTCAAAGTTCTTTTTTATAGTCTCAGTGAATAGTTGGAGAGATTTACACACCGGAGACTTCCGTGCCCACTCCGCCGTAGCCCAGGCTTCCGCTCTTCCTGTGAGGTGGGACACAACGAACGCCACCTTGGCTAGATCACTGGGGAAAGCAGCAGGCTGGCAGGTAAAATGTAGGTCACACTGCCTTAGGAATGGACTGCAGTTACCGGACTCCCCGAAAACTTCGATGGAGGAGCAAGACGAATCATGGAAGCTGGCATGGAAAAAAACAGCTGTAGGCTCTGGGGCTGGGGCAGCCACGTTGGAAGGAGCGGCAGGCACACTATCCAACCGTGTGAGTACATTATGGAGCTGTTCAGCCAGGTGATTAATTTGTGTTGTAACTACGCCACGAAACTCACTCTGGCTGCTAGTCAGGGTCATTACTCCCTGGTTTATGTCCTTCATTTCTTCCTCCTGCTGCCGCAGACGTTGAGCCTGAGAGCAGAGCGCTGCCCTCAGGGTTTGAGAGTCGGCTGAGTCCATTTGTTGGCCAGATCGTAATGTTACGACTGGAGCACACAAAAACTGATAGGACCCAAATGCACGACTCTAGACAAAAGATGATTTCAAAAAAAGTTTTTACTGTGATGATAAAACAAGGTAATCCATTCACAAGGTTCAAAACGATCTGGCACTTGGCACAGGGAACACACAGAATATATACAAAAGCAAGAGACTCCACAGGTGCAAACAATAAGGGCGGGGCAGGTAATCAGGTCAGTGGACAAACAGGCAAGGTAGGAATCGAACTACCTGAAATGAGAAGGGAAATGGCAAAGTAAAACAGGAAATGGCAGACACGGACTTGACAATATAGACTCACAGAGAAATAATACTAACAGATCTGACGAGACACAACACTGATGACACGAAGGACTCACAAGAACTCAGATGCACGATTCTTTCTTGACTTCAAAACTATCTTTTAATATACAAAAGACTTCTTAAAGTAAAAAGGTATTTAGGATTAACTAGGACACTCAAAAGTTCACTAGGTTCGACTAGGTTGCTCAAAGTTACACGAGGAAGTACAGACATGGACTTAGTGTTGAGACAAGACGAACCGACAAAAGACAACAGGAGAACAGGGCTACATATACACAACAGTTAATGAGGCACAGGTGCAAACAATCCAGAACAGGAGATCACTATCAAGCTGACAAGTGACACTCCACCACAGGAAGTGATGACACCTGAAACGAGAGGACAGAGCCAACATCAAAATAAACTGCAAGGCCACCAGAATAAACACAAAACAATAAGCTCACAGACTCTAACGCTGAAACCTTACAGTACCCCCCCTCTTACGGACGGCTCCAGACGTCCCTGAAGCCTGAGACTGTTCTCCATCGAAGTCAGATATAAGGGTCTTGTCCACAATGAAGCTGCCTGGGATCCAACACTTCTCCTCTAATCCATACCCTACCCAGTCGACCAGGAACTGGTATCCGGAGGTCAGACTAACAGTGGCTTGGATTAGGTGACAAAACTCCTTCCAAAAACGTGACACGAACTGAGGGCCTCGGTCTGAAATGACATCACTGGGAAAACCATGGATCCTGAACACATGGGACAACATGGCCTCTGCTGTTTCTTTGGCATTAGGTAACTTGGGCATGGTGACAAAGTGTGCCATTTTAGAAAAACGATCAATCACAGTGAGTATGGTGGTATTACCTGCCGATGTTGGTAATCCCGTCACAATATCCAACGCAATGTGAGACCATGGTCTGTTGGGAATGGGCAGAGGTTGGAGAAGACCTGCCGCAGCTTGGCGAGAAGTTTTGTTCCTGGCGCACACAGGACATCCCGCCACATATTCTGCAACATCCCTCCACATCCCCGGCCACCAGAATCTGTGTCTCACCATGAAAAGGGTCCTTTTGTTTCCAGGATGACAGGTAAGTACAGACGTATGGGCCCAATGAACAACTTGAGATCGAAGTTGCTCCGGCACAAACAAGCGATTCTGAGGACACCCTCTTGGGACAGGATTTCCAACGTTTGCCTGTTTGACCTTGGCTTCAATGGGCCAGGTCACACTCCCTATCACTCGGTCTGGCCGCAGAATGGGATCTGGACTCTTGGGGACTGGCTCAGGATCAAACATCCTGGAGAGTGCATCAGGCTTTCCATTCTGCGAACCAGGTCGATATGACAGAGTGAACCTAAAGCTATTAAAGAACAAAGCCCATCTGGCCTGCCTAGAGTTCAGACGTTTGATCTTCCTGATGTATTGCAGGTTTTTATGATCCGTCCAGACCAGGAAATCCTGCTCCGCTCCCTCCAACCAGTGCCGCCACTCCTCCAAAGCAATCTTCACAGCCAACAGTTCCCGATTTCCCACGTTGTAATTCCTCTCAGCAGAAGATAGCTTACGGGAGAGATATGCACACGGATGAAGCTTGTTGTCCCCCGCTGACCTCTGGGACAGTATAGCTCCAACGCCGTCGTTGGAGGTGTTCACTTCCACCACAAACTGTCGGTGGCGATCAGGTACAGTCAGGATGGGAGCTGTGGTGAACCTCCTCTTCAGTTCCAGGAAAGATTTCTCTGCCTGTGGATTCCACACAAACTGAACATGGGGATAGGTAAGGGCATGGAGAGGAGAGGCAATAGCACTGAAATTGCGTATGAACCGTCTGTAAAAGTTAGCAAACCCCAGGAATTGCTGAACTTTCTTTCTAGAGTCTGGCGTGGGCCAATTAGCCACGTCACTGACCTTAGCTGGGTCCATTTCCACCTTGTTAGGGGAAATCACAAAGCCCAAAAATGCCACAGAGTTCACATGAAACTCGCATTTTTCGGCCTTTACAAACAAATGGTTAGCCAGGAGTCTCTGAAGAACATGGTGAACATGAGTTTTCTCATCTGGAGAAAAGATGAGAATATCATCGAGATACACAAAACGGAAAACATTCAGGAAATCTCTTAACACATCATTAATGAGGGCTTGGAAAACAGCAGGTGCATTGCAAAGTCCAAAAGTCATCACCAAATATTCATAATGTCCCGTAGGTGTATTGAAACCTGTTTTCCACTCATCCCCCTCCCGGATGCGCACAAGATGATATGCATTCCTTAAGTCAAGCTTGGTAAAGATCTTGGCTCCCTGTAACAGATCGAATGCCGTAGAGATGAGTGGAAGGGGATATCGGTTCTTAACTGTGATCTGATTAAGTGGACTGTAATCAATACAGGGCCTTAATGAACCGTCCTTTTTCCCTACAAAAAAGAAACCTGCTGCTGCTGGGGATGATGATGGCCGAATCAAGCCAGCTTTGAGTGATGATCCGATATACTCTTCCATGGCCTCCCTTTCAGGACCAGAAAGAGAATACAACCGTCCTTTGGGGATAGTAGAGCCCGAGAGAAGGTCTATGGGGCAATCATACGGTCTATGGGGAGGCAAGGAAGTAGCTCGTGTTTTGTTAAACACCTCCTTAATGTCAAGGTAACACTCTGGCACTTTGGATAAGTCAGGAAAGTCAGAATGTTTAGAAGAAGTGACACTGTCCCTATCTGACGTCTGTTTAAAGTTCCCAGATCTGTGCGGTCCACTCGGAACTGTATGAGAGACTAAACATGAACGAGAGCACTCACTCCCCCACCCCTTAACCTTTCCTGTAAGCCAGTCCATGTGAGGGTTATGTTTAACAAGCCAAGGGTAACCCAAAATGAGAGGCTGTTGAGCGGAATAAAATAAATGAAAGCTAATATGCTCACGGTGCTCCTGATCTATGACAATTTCTATGGGTTCCGTGCGATGAGTAACTGTACATAAAAGGCGGCCATCCAACGCGCTAGCCTCTAATGGCTGATCTAAAAGGACAATGTTTAAGTTCAACTCTTTAGCCAGCTCCCAGTCTAACAAGCTCTCATCAGCCCCAGAATCAATTAATGCATCCTGAGTCACAGTTTTATCATTCAGTTTCATTTGTACCTGAGTCAGTCTTCTCGAGGAAGGGTTGAAAGAAGTCACTCGGCTCACCAGCGTCCCTCTTCCCGCTGATGAGCCTGATCTTTTGCCCGACAGGCTGCCAGAACATAACCCTGCTGGCCGCAGTAGAAACACCGCCGCTCCCGTAGGCGGTGCTGACGCTCCTCCGGAGTGAGTTTGGCTCTTCCGAGCTGCATCTGTTCCTCCGCGGCGTTAGGGGGCGCTGGTCGCTCTGGAGACGAAGTCCGGGTATTACTCCGCCAACCGTAGTGTTCCCTCTGTAACTCCCGCCCGGGCACTATATAGCATGCACAAAAGCACTCCCCACACGCAAACACACAGTACACCCGCGACTGTTACAATGAAGGCTCGATAATCAGCTCACGGCATATAGGCAGGGGAGCGGACCTCACCTCCTCTAGGGGGCTCCCCCGGGAAGATTTTCTTTTAAATATTTAAAAGCATCAATCTGGTGCACTTTGAGAGCAACATTAAGAGATCTATGGACCATACATCTCTCAACACCCAGATGAAACACAACTGTAAGCAGATGTTCTTTTTCTTTATGGATATTTTACAAATCACTCCCCTTTCAAACTGTATTCTTGTTTTACTGCCATATAGTATTTCATAACTGTTTTTCCTTTATTCTCTTATTTGTTTTATAACGATAATGATCATATGAAGGTGTGCCGCGGAAATAATCTTTTGAATAATTTGTGACCAAACCGTTTGAGACCCACTGAGATAACTTAGACTAAAGTTAACTATCTAAACACTCAGAGTCCTTTAGCTCACCTGAGCCTCTCAGTCTGAGAGGAGAGCTCTCCTCCAACTTGTTGTGGAACCAACAGCTCTGTATGTCCGTTAGTGCAGCTAGCTAACCAGATGCTAACAACACGGTCCCTGCTGCTGGCACCGGTCCCTCTCTCTCTCACACACTAAATGCGCTATTTACACACACACACACACGCACACACTGCTGCGTACCGGTGTAGGTTTATATGTCTATGGGTGTAGGTACCGGGGCCCTTTCTCATTTCATCAAATCCCTCTCCTCGACTCCTCGACTCCTCTGTCCTCCGGTAGTGACCCGGAAATGAATTTTAGCGCGCCATGTTGAAGGACATCCCATTTCTCTAAATGCACGTCGAGGACCGAGCATCGAGGAGGCTCTCTGGAGGAGCTCTAACCGAGGATACACTGATGGGTCCTCCATGGTCCTCCACGGCTCCTTCGCGGATGCATTTCCGGGAACAGAGATGTTTCAAAGAGTCGTGACGCACGGCCGGACTTATCTCAGCCAATGACAGCTCTGCATGCATCCCCTGGATATTATTTTAGAAACTGCTTTCATCGCGACGCGATGTTTACAGAGAGAACAGCTGTGAGGTCCTGCAGAAAGCAGAGCAGTGTGTATAATATATATCGCTCAGTATAACAGGCCTACTCTCTTTATTTGCTTTAGTTTAGTAGTAGATATCTACAAACAAAGAGTCGATATTTTTCTAAAACCATTCAGTGCTTCACAATAAAATACACAACGGCTGTAGCCTGTTTTAGGAGCTGTATGTGCGTGCGTGTGTGTGTGCGTGTGGTACAGTGTGCAGGTGTGTGTGGTACAGTGTGTGCGTAGATGCAGCGGACAGACAGGTCTGTTGGTTTGGTGTCCTCTGCTTACTTTTAATACTTGTAAATACAACTTTTGGCCCGTAATTTATTTTCCTCATTGTAGCGACCAAAGGGGAGAGGGGGGGGGGATATATCCAGTCTCTGATAGTGTTACGAGTTATGAGAGTGCTCTGTTTGATTCTGAAATTGTATTTATTTATATAAATATATACACATATATATGTGTGTGTGCGTGTCCGCATCTGTAGCCTGTTATTGTCTCATTATACCGCACTGTGAATGAATCAAAGTAAATATATAAGTCATCATGAACACATCTGTCCATCAGACAGAGGCTGCTGTGCCTTCTGTCATCATTAATGGACGTCTCTTTAAAATGACCGCTCAGAGGAGAGGAGTTCTCATTTCTCTAACCGCCTGCTGCTTCCCCTCCTCTCTCCTCGGTTCCCCTCCTCGGCTCCTCCGCTCGCATCTCCTGTGGGCGGGACTAAGTATCGAGGATGGGAGTCGAGGAGGGGAGTCGAGGAGGGGAGTTCGAGAAATGAGAAAGGGCCCAGATGTGTTCGGGTGTATTTCCGTCGCACCCGTCATCCGTCATATCCGTCTTCTCACCTCCCTCTGCTCCCAGCGCTCTGCTGCCACACACCGGCCGTCTGCGGAACTGCAGCCGGAGGAACTCGGGACAGCTTGTTATGTGTGTACTTGTGCACATAAATAATGTTTCTAATTATTTACAATTAAAAAATATATATATTCTGCGTTACTTTAGCCAACACTTTTATAAGGCCACTAGATTAGATAATTACGAAATGTGTAGATAGAATACATATCTTTCAGGTTGTTATTTTGTCATTGTTTAATGTTTTATTTACCTTTTAGTATTTGTATATAGTATCTGAACTTTAGAGAGGAGTTGGGAGACACATCAAATCACATCTACAGATCAAGACGAAGCAAATGGAAGTACTCCTAGCGTGAACATGTTTGTGAAAACGTGTGCAAAGTCTCCGAAAATCCTAAAAATAAGCTCATATTTGAATTCCCCATAAAAAAAACACATCATTCAGTAAAAACAAGGCCCCACTGATCATCTGCTCCCTGATCTCTCTGCGAATTGAAAGTACTTATTGCCTGAGATCGCATGCTGTGGTTTTATTAAATGTCCCAAGTGCTAGGACTGTCTTAGGGAAGAAAGCTTTTCGATGTGCAGCTCCACTAACATGGAACAGTCTGCAAAAAGAATGGAAAATTACCAAGCTAGTACCACTACATGTTTTTAAAGCTCGGTTGGATGCTACAAAATCAGATGCTGTTGGTACCTGTACATGTGGATAGATATGTTGTTCTGTTGTTTGTTTTTATGTCTTCATGTGGAACCTACTGCTGCAAGTCTCCCTTGAAAAAGACATCATTGATATCAATGGGATTTTACCTGAATAAATAAAGGTATTGAATTGAATGTCCAATGAAAACATATCCAAGTGTAACAAACATCCAGTATTAACCTTACTGTTTTTTTACTAACAGTAACCAACTAATAATTTTCATAAAGTGCATATTTATTCCAAACTCATAATATATATATATATATATATATATATGTAATAAAACAATGCACAATGGTACACAGTATCCATGTAAGGATTTGCAGTACTCTATTCCTTCTGCTTCCCTTTTTGTTTGTTGTCTGTCTGTGTTTGTCTCCCGGGCTGGGCGTGGCTGACCTACTTCTGGTTCCTGCCAATTCATCTCCGCAGCTGCTTCTCATTCATCCTGATCATCTACTCATCCACACCTGCTTATTAACCCGGTCTCCTCATCCAGTCTTCACCAGTTCGTCGTCAAGATTACACTGGTAAACGTATTGCTTTCTAGCTTAGCCTGACACAACTCTGGAATCAGTTGTTGTCTTACCTGTTTGTCTCTCTATCCAGAAACCCATCATCACCTCCTCCGCTAGCCACGTCCAGCCACTTCCTCGTCGGATTCATCCGCTCTCCACGCTACCCGCTCCAGCCTGCTCGCTCCCCTCGCTCTGAAACCCCTGCTCGCCACACTCCTGTCTGGTAGGACAAACACTAACTCTTACTCCAACCTACTCGCTCTCGGGAGCGTACAGACTCAGGCTCAAGCCACCTCTCATCTGCCTGGCGATATCCCCAGCTCACTCCGGAGCCTCGGCTGAGGATCTCCATTCCCTAGTTTTTGAATCCCCTTTCCTGGACTATATTACTCAGTTAATATCCCCTGTCACGATACAAAAATAAACCTTTTGCTACAAACTCCTGTTTTTCTGTCCGTGTTTGTATTTTGGGTTCAGTCCTGAAAAGCGATCACGGAGCTTAACAGAACGAACTGGTCATAAAATGAACCCCACAAACACCGGACCGGACTCCTCCACTCTCCAGCACGCCCTGTCTCATCAAGGCAATCTGTCGGGTCAACATGAACAGTTAATCCGTGCATTGGTGGAAAGTAACCAATCCAAGGCTCTGCACATCTCTAACCTGGCTGCTCAGATCTCCAACCTGACGACAGCAGCTATAACTCCTGCCACCTCTAATCCCCCTCCAGTAACTACTCCATGCCGGGATTTCCCCATCACCGACCCTGAGCCGTTTCATGGTGAAGTGGAGAAATGCAGGGGATTTATCTTTCAGTGCAGCAAGGTGTTTCGCCAGTGCCCCCAGTCTTTTTCTTCTGATGTTACCAAGATAAACTATGTGTTGAGTTTGCTTCGTGGTAAAGCCTTAACTTGGGCTGAGGCACTAAGTTCATCAGTGGATTATGACAGCCTTTCTTTTGGAGTTTTTTCTGAACAACTGTCTTTAGTTTTTGATCACACTGACTATTCTGGCTCGGCTGACAATCGTCTGCTAAGGATACAGCAGGGGAATCGGACCGTGGCAGATTACTCCATTGAGTTTCGTACACTGGCGGCAGAAGCCCGATGGGACGAGGCGGCTCTAAGGGCAGTGTTCGTTAAAGGATTAAAGGAGCAACTGAAGGACGAGCTGGCCACTCGAGATGTGCCAGCAGACCTTCAATCCCTGATTGATTTGGTTTCTCGTCTCGACAGCCGGCTAAGGGAACGTCGTGCGGAGCGAGGACAGCGTCCACCAAGTGCCTTTTTCAGTAAGCCGAGCTATCCTCCCAGAAGTGCTCCCTTTGATTCCACACCATCTGCGTTTTCCTCGCCATCTCACATGCCCACCTTGGATAAGGAGGAAGCGATGCAGGTGGGAGGTGCAGGATTATCACCTGAGGAACGCCTTCGCCGCATGAGGGCAGGAGGGTGCCTGTATTGTGGCAAACTGGGGCATCTCCTGGCCGGTTGCCCTGTCCGCCCAAACGCAGGTGCTCGTCGGTGAATTTGGGGGTCCTGATGAGTACACTTCCTACCTCAATTATTGCCCCTACTTTGCGCCGTTTCCTCATACCTGCCAGACTCTGTTCCAACTCTCAGACCTTGCCCCTTTCCGCCCTCATAGACTCTGGTGCTGAGGACAGTTTTGCTTGCCAACCAGCTGGGAATTAAATTGGAATCCTTATCGGACCCCATGACTGCATATGCCTTAAATGGCCAACGCATCTCTAGGGTGACCCAGCAGACCTTACCTGTAACTCTGTTTATTTCGGGGAATCACAGAGAACAGATCCAACTCAAGGTCATTTCCGCTCCATCTACCCCGTTGGTTCTTGGTTACCCTTGGCTTCGCGCTCACAACCCTCATATTGATTGGGCTGGAGGAAGGATAATTGCTTGGAATCAGAAGTGTCACCTTAACTGTTTGCAATCAGCTGTACCTCCATTTCCTGCTAAGCCAGTGTCTGCTCCTTGTGACTCTTCTGATGTGGATTTATCTGGCGTACCTGAGGTTTACCACAAGCTGGGGGAAGTTTTCTGCAAGGATAAGGCTCTTTCTCTCCCTCCTCACCGTCCATATGACTGCCCCGTCAATTTGCTTCCTGGAGCGCAGTTACCAACAAGCAAGCTCTATAATCTGTCCCGGCCTGAGAGAGAGGCCATGGAGAAATATATCGGTGATTCTCTGGCTTCTGGAATAATCCGTCCTTCTTCCTCCCCTCTGGGTGCGGGGTTTTTCTTCGTGGAAAAGAAGGATAAATCACTACGTCCCTGTATTGACTTCCGTGGATTGAATAACATCACTGTGAAAAACAAGTACCCACTCCCCCTGATTAACTCTGCTTTTGAGCCTCTCCAAGGTGCCACCATCTTCTCAAAGCTGGATCTCAGAAACGCTTACCACTTGGTTCGGATCCGCCAAGGTGATGAGTGGAAGACCGCCTTTAACACTCCCCTTGGCCACTTTGAGTACCTTGTGATGCCCTTCGGACTCTCTAATGCCCCAGCAGTTTTTCAGTCCCTGGTGAATGATGTTTTGCGGGATTTCCTCAACCGGTTTGTTTTTGTTTACATCGACGATATCTTGATCTTTTCCAAGAGCCTGGAGGAACACCAGAATCACGTCAGCCAGGTTCTACAGAGACTGCTAGAGAACAAGCTGTACGTCAAGGCTGAGAAGTGTGAGTTTAACCAGGAACGTGTCAGCTTCCTTGGATTTATCATCAAACAAGGCAGGCTGGAGGCGGATCCTGGAAAGATTCTTGCTGTCTCCGAGTGGCCAGTCCCCACGACACGGAAGGAATTGCAGAGGTTCCTGGGTTTCGCCAATTTTTATCGCCGGTTCATTAAGGACTTCAGCAGGATAGCAGCTCCACTCTCCAGTCTCACTTCCATCAAGGTCAGGTTCTCCTGGACCTCTGAGGCTAACGAGGCCTTTCTCAGACTCAAGTCTCTGTTCACTTCTGCCCCCATCCTCATCCAGCCGGACTCCAGCAAACAATTTGTTGTTGAGGTTGATGCATCAGACATCGGAGTCGGCGCTGTCCTGTCTCAGACAGCAGGGCCAAACAACAGGCTTCACCCGTGTGCTTTTTTCTCTCGCCGTCTCTCCCCTGCGGAGAGAAACTATGATGTGGGCAACAAGGAACTGCTGGCAGTGAAGATGGATTTGGAGGAGTGGAGACACTGGCTTGAGGGCAGTGAGCAACCATTTCTGGTTTGGACAGACCATAAAAATTTGGAATACATCCAGTCAGCCAAGCGGCTGAACTCCCGACAAGCTAGGTGGGCTCTCTTCTTCGGCCGCTTCAACTTCTCCCTCACCTATCGCCCTGGTTCCAAGAATACCAAGCCCGATGCTCTGTCCAGATCGTTCTCGTCTGTGAGTCCAGTAACCTCTGTTGACTCAATACTCCCCCTGAGTTGTGTTGTGGGAGCCATCACCTGGGAGATTAGTAATTCCATTCAAGAGGCCCTTTTGGAACAACCCGACCCAGGAAGCGGGCCGCCTAACCGTCAGTTTGTTCCCGACTCTGTTCGTTCCCAAGTCCTGCAGTGGGTCCACAGTTCCCGTTTCTCGAATCATCCCGGTGCCAATCGAACACTTTCTCTCCTCCGAACACACTTCTGGTGGCCTACAGTCGACAGAGACACAAGGGAGTTTGTGTCAGCTTGCACAACCTGTGCTAGGAACAAGGCCTCCCATCAGAAACCCGCTGGGCTGCTCCAACCCCTTCCAATCCCTAGTCGACCCTGGTCACATATAGCCCTGGACTTTGTCACCGGTCTGCCTCCCTCTCAAGGGAACACAACCATTCTAACAGTCGTAGATCGTTTCTCCAAGTGTGCACACTTTGTTGCTCTACCCAAGCTCCCTTCAGCCCTGGAGACCTCCAAACATCTAACACAGCATGTTTTCCGTCTACACGGTATCCCAGCTGACATTGTCTCCGACCGGGGTCCACAATTCACATCTCAGGTTTGGAAGGCTTTTTGTCAGTCTCTTGGAGCTTCAGTTAGTCTAACATCTGGCTTTCATCCCCAGTCCAACGGCCAAACTGAGAGGGCAAATCAGGACCTGGAGTCTGCTCTCCGCTGTGTGGCTAACAGTAATCAGAGGACCTGGAGCTCCCATCTACCGTGGGTGGAGTACTCACATAATTCCCTCACCTCATCTGCCACGGGACTCTCACCCTTTGAAGCCTCTCTGGGATACCAGCCACCCCTGTTCCCCGAAGAGGAGAGGGAGTTGGCTGTTCCTTCTGTCCAGCAACATGTCCAACGTTGCCGTAAGATCTGGAGGGACACCCGCTTGGCTCTCCTCCAAGCATCCGCCAGGAGTCAACAATCGGCCAACCGCCGTCGACATGTTGCTCCCCCTTACGCCCTTGGACAATCGGTATGGTTGTCCTCCAAGAACATCCCCCTCCTCACCGAGTCCAAGAAACTGTCCCCTCGGTTTATTGGTCCCTTCCCCATTGTGCGACTCATCAATCCCTCTGCTGTCCGTTTAAGGCTCCCCAGAAATATGAGAATCCATCCCACTTTCCATGTCTCTCAAATCAAGCCAGCTCTCACCAGCGACCTGTGCCCTCCGGCCGTTCCCCCTCCTCCCCCCCGTGTCATCGATAACCATCCAGCCTACTCCCGTGCGGCGTCTCCTGGATGTTAGACGCCGGGGTAGGGGTCTACAATACTTGGTGGACTGGGAGGGCTACAACTTGGAGGAACGTTGTTGGGTTCCTCGTTCTCGAATCATGGACCCAGTCATGGTCAGGGAATTCCACAGGGCCCATCCTGACAGGCCTGGTGGTCGCCAGGAGGCTCCCGTTGAGGGGGGGGTATTGTAAGGATTTGCAGTACTCTATTCCTTCTGCTTCCCTTTTTGTTTGTTGTCTGTCTGTCTGTGTTTGTCTCCCGGGCTGGGCGTGGCTGACCTACTTCTGGTTCCTGCCAATTCATCTCCGCAGCTGCTTCTCATTCATCCTGATCATCTACTCATCCACACCTGCTTATTAACCCGGTCTCCTCATCCAGTCTTCACCAGTTCGTCGTCAAGATTACACTGGTAAACGTATTGCTTTCTAGCTTAGCCTGACACAACTCTGGAATCAGTTTTTGTCTTACCTGTTTGTCTCTCTATCCAGAAACCCATCATCACCTCCTCCGCTAGCCACGTCCAGCCACTTCCTCGTCGGATTCATCCGCTCTCCACGCTACCCGCTCCAGCCTGCTCGCTCCCCTCGCTCTGAAACCCCTGCTCGCCACACTCCTGTCTGGTAGGACAAACACTAACTCTTACTCCAACCTACTCGCTCTCGGGAGCGTACAGACTCAGGCTCAAGCCACCTCTCATCTGCCTGGCGATATCCCCCAGCTCACCGGAGCCTCGGCTGAGGATCTCCATTCCCTAGTTTTTGAATCCCCTTTCCTGGACTATATTACACAGTTAATATCCCCTGTCACGATACAAAAATAAACCTTTTGCTACAAACTCCTGTTTTTCTGTCCGTGTTTTGTATTGTGGGTTCAGTCCTGAAAAGCGATCACGGAGCTTAACAATCCAAACTCTTTAGGCACTGGTCAGAGACATTCATGTAAAGCAGATACTGAATCCAAGACTGGTAAAAACGTTGCAGAGATCAAATGTTTCCTTGTCTGAACAGAGAAACCTAATTTTTAAAACAACATTTTCAGTGTGTGATTTGAAAGATAAGTTCTGATCAATAATAAAACCTAGATATGTGTATGTAGTGACCCTTTCAATGTAAATGTCAGTCCCTTGAACAGTACAAATGTTGGGGAGAAAAGAAGTTAACTTTTTGCCATTTGAGAATATCATGAGTTTGGATTTGTCTGCATTTAATACTGAGTTGAGATAAATGGGATGGAATAACATCAAAGGCAGACTGGAGGAAATCAAGACGTTGCTCTATAGAAGAGGATGAACAATAAATTACATCATCTGCATAAAAATGGAAAGCAGCATTTGATAAATTATTAGAGATTATTTACATATATGGTGAAATTATTGGTCCTAGTATGGAACCTTGGCGCACACCCTTTCAAATCAAATCAATCAAATCAAGTTTTATTTATATAACACATTTATAAAAGATTTTTGGTCGAGCCAAAGTGCTGTAAAAATAATAAAATAGCCTACAGTAGAGACACTTTACAGCAAATATAACAGCACAGAGTGTTCAGAATATATGAGGAAGCCATCAGGGAAGCAGCATGACGAGACCCAAGGCAGGACTGCAGAGACAGGTTCAGCCACGACCCGAAGTCCACGACGGGCAGCATCCGGGAAACCAAACTTGAAGATAACATATCAAATGATGATCTTCATTAATTGCAGTGACAATTTAGTTTATTCTGACATTTGTTTGTGTGAGTTAATCTGTACCTATGATATCTGGTTGCAGAAGGGACTGCAATAGCCTGGATGTTGGTCATCGGAGTCGATGCCCTGCAATTCTCCTCTTTTACCTTTCCCAACATATCCTATGAATAGAAAAAGAAAATATTGTAATTGAATCACACTAGGACCACAACACACTAAATATGTAATGACACATACACATTATTATCCAGAATAAGAAGTCTACCTGGTTTGCAGTTTTTGTAAGGCTCCAAGCATCCACGGCAGGTGTCAATGATGTACATGACGTTGAAATCCTGCTTGTATGAAGCAGAGAACCTATCTGTAGATGTGATTTGATGTGTGGTGTGTCTCCCAACTCCTCTCCAAAGTTCAGATACTATATACAAATACTAAAAGGTAAATAAAACATTAAACAATGACAAAATAACAACCTGAAAGATATATATTCTATCTACACATTTCGTAATTATCTAATCTAGTGGCCTTATAAAAGTGTTGGCTAAAGTAACGCAGAATATATATATTTTTTAATTGTAAATAATTAGAAACATTATTTATGTGCACAAGTGTACACACATATAACAAGCTGTACCGAGTTCCTCCGGCTGCAGTTCCGCAGACGGCCGGTGTGTGGCAGCAGAGCGCTGGGAGCAGAGGGAGGTGAGTAGACGGATATGACCATAGACATATAAAGAGTAGACGCCGCATTGGCTGCTGGGGCGCAAGAAATACGGCCGCCATCTTGGACCGGTCATCCTACAGACATTCTACCCATAGACAGCAGAGGTTTCAAGATGCCAGAGCACTGTGCAGCATATTGCTGTGCAAATCGGCGGACGATTGCGAACAGGGGTCGGGGGATTACTTTTCACAAGTAAGATTCAACATTATAATTGGTTGTATTTTGTAAATAGAATATTATTGTACTGTATTGATGTCCGCCAGCGAAATCGTAGCCAGCAAACATTATGTTCATGGCCAACTGAGACTTTATAAATCGCTGCTGTAACAAGTGAATGTCCCCGTTGTGGGATGAATACAGTAAAATCTAATCTAATCTATCTAGGAAGAAGAAGGAAGAAAATAAACTTGACCTCCTTCTTAAAATGTTTTTGTGTTGACTCTCAAATCTCCCGTTTTTATTTTGAAGGTTTCCTAAAGACAAAGATATGAGAACGAAGTGGGAAGTTGCTTTGAGGAGGGAAGGGTTCACTGCAAGCGAGTCATCCGTGATTTGCAGTGAGCATTTTAAGCAGGACGAGTTTGACAGGACAGGACAGATTGTCCGACTCAGAGATGGTGTTATTCCCTCCATCTTCAGCTTCCCGGTTCACCTCCAAACTGTGTGTGTGTGTGTGTGTGTGTGTGTGTGTGTGTGTGTGTGTGTGTGTGTGTGTGTGTGTGTGTGTGTGTGTGTGTGTGTGTGTGTGTGTGTGTGTGTGTGGTGTGTGTGTGTGTGTGTGTGTGTGTGTGGTGTGTGTGTGTGTGTGTGTGTGTGTGTGTGTGTGTGTGTGTGTGTGTGTGTGTGTGTGTGTGTGTGTGTGTGTGTGTGTGTGTGTGTGTGTGTGTGTGTGTGTGTGTGTGTGTGTGTGTGTGTGTGGCCAGAAAAGGGCAGGACTACGTCTACTTCCAGAAAAGCTGAAGAGAGCCTGTCTGTGGCCCCTCAGGACGACCCAGAAGCTTCACACTCACAACCTCAGCCTAATGATGTGAGTATTTCTATTTTCAACATCATATCATAATGGTCCTAGACAAAGTAAAATCTCTCTTGTTTGCTGCCACTCATATTAAACACACTCACAAATAAACACATACACACACAATTGAAGACATGTTGAACATGCATTCCTGGCTCACACACACACACACACACACACACGCATGATGCTGGCAGTGGCTTTGACAGGTGATGACTATAAGAAAGAATGTGGGCCATACTCTAGTTGTGTCAAAGTGATGTGTGTGAAGTGAAACATCACTCAAACCATGTTCATCCCTCTTTCTACTAGGATCATAGCTATGTCTTGCCTGCTTCTCCTACTGCTCTTAAGGCCAGACTCAATGAAGCTTTAGCAAGAGTGGAGAGTGGAGAGCGAGAGAGGAAGAATGCCATGGCTAGAGAAAAGAGGGCAGAGACCACAGTGAGGACTCTTTTGGG